>NW_027526204.1:101263989-101521489 GCF_048455015.1 Haemaphysalis longicornis | reverse complement strand
CTCAAAATGTGCTCAAACTCAAAATGTACTCAGAACTCAAAATGGACTCAAACTCAAAATGTACTCAGAACTCAAAATGGACTCAAACTCAAAATGGACTCAAACTCAAAATGTACTCAGAACTCAAAATGAGCTCAAACTCAAATTGTACTCAGAACTCAAAATGAACTCAAACTCAAAATGGACTCAAACTCAAAATGTAATCAGAACTCAAACTGGACTCAAACTCAAAGTGTACTCAGAACTCAAAATGGAATCAAACTCAAAATGTACTCAGAACTCAAAATGGACTCAAACTCAAAATGTACTCAGAACTCAAAATGGACTCAAACTCAAAATGTACTCAGAACTCAAAATGGTCTCAAACTCAAAATGTACTCAGAACTCAAAATGGACTCAAACTCAAAATGTACTCAGAACTCAAAATGGACTCAAACTCAAAATGTACTCAGAACTCAAAATGGACTCAAACTCAAAATGTACTCAGAACTCAAAATGGACTCAAACTCAAAATGTACTCAGAACTCAAAATGGACTCAAACTCAATCGGACTCAAACTCAGTCGTGATCACTCGGCTCAAACTCACTCAAGCTCAAACTCACCATGCCACACTAGCCTCGCGCTCACTCAAACTCAAACTCACGCGTGAGTTTGAGTCCAAATGAGTCTGAGTGAGTGGACTCATGAGTGAGTTTGCCGACCTCTGCACGTATCTTGCATCGTATGCATCACTTGACAAACGTGAAATATCGGTGTTTGTTTCCCGCAAAAAAAAATATCCTCCTGTTACTAAAAGGGGGCCGGAAAAGTTACCGCGAGGCCAATGGTATCGGCGGAATACCAAGACGTAGCATTATTGTATCTGCGTTATTCAAAATGAAGTCGAACTCAGGCACAAGCCACTTAAAGGAGTACTGACACGAAATTTTCGTGTTACGTTTTTTTCGCTGCTATGCGTGCCTACCAGCCCACTAATCATAGAATGACAGATTAGACGGTCGAGCGCAGCGTAAACATTCATTTACGGCGTCGTTTATTCGTGCCAGTTTCGGTTTCGACTGAAAAACGCCGAGCGGCCGCCATAACAGGATGTATCACATGACGTCACCATTCTTGCCGCATCGCTGCCTCTCTGGAAGCGCGCGCGAGCGAGCGCACGCGCGCGCCCAGACCGGCCGAGGTCTTCGCCGTCCCCACAGGCCCGGGCAGCATGACGTCAGTCCCAAAACCATGACGTGTACACACGCCCGAGCAGCGCGCGCCAACCACAGCCAGCGCGTAGACTTCGTCACGGGAGCCCGACGTCGGCAGTTTGGAGCAAGTAGCACATGATGTCATGTCGGCCCGCTCTGGGCTTTCTCGTGCGGGCGAAGATTAAAATGGATTTTTAATATGTTTCGCTGAACTGTTGCTGTTGAAACTTGCTGGGAGATATCTCCTGATAAAAAGGAAGCGTTTTACATAGTTATCACAGCTTTGAAATTTCGTGTCAGTACTCCTTTAACCTTCACGAATGCCGCTTCCTTTGCCGACAGGGCGAGTCACAGGATGCGAAATAAATCCACAAAAAGTCTACTTGATTGATTGTGGGGTTTAACGCACCGACGCAACGCAGGCGATGAGGCGCGCCGTAGTGGAGGGCTCCGGATTAATTTTGACCACCTGGGGCTCTTTAACCTGCGCCGAAATCTCGTACACACGGGCGTTTTTGCTTTTCGCCTCCATCAGAAAAGCGGACAAAAAGTATACTGCTTTTACGTGTATTGCGCATGTATTCTACGCGATTTTTGTGTTTTGTTTCCTTACGCCGCTGTTACGAGGGCTGTTGCCGTTGTTTAAAAAATAATACCGCTGCCAGTGATTGTGAGAGGTGGCGCCCTCAGGGCCACCTCAAACATCTTCCCTGTATATATCAGCAATAAAGTTTTTCAGACAGACAGCTCCCCGTGATTTATTGGAAGTATTTGATCTCGCCAGGCGCTGCTGACGGCAGCCGACTTTTTTATCCGCGTACAGTGCTCCGCGATAAGGCTCCGCGAAGAAAACATTTCCACTCAAGCAGCCTTCGCAAAAGGAGCAAAGTATCGCAGATAGGTACAGACATGCCAATCCTAGCCGCTATTATCTTGCGAACCGATAGTGGGCGCTTTTTCGCAATGCTGGACGTTCGTCGACTACATTCCTTTATTAGGCAGTCTGGGCGATGGCTGCCACCGACGTGCATTACACTGTGTTCGGTTTCCACAGCCGCATAGACTGGAAGCCCACCGTGTTCATAGATGGCTTGCCGAAGAACAGGGTGTGCAGTGCCTGCGGTCTGGTTCCGGCTTTAATAGCGCTATTACCCTGCAACCATCTCCTCTGCAGCAGATGCTATGACGGCAGCGGTGACGGACAACGCCTAGTATGCCCACTGGATAAAGACATCGGCAAACCAGAAGACGTAATCTGGTCAACGCTCACGACAGATAACCTCCTAGGGCGTAAGGTAGGTGGTGTGGGTAATCCTATTTGTACGGTTTAAAAGTAGCGCAATAATTTGGTGCAACCCGCCGCGGTGGCTCAGTGGCTAAGGCGGTGCGTTGCTGAGCACGAGGTCACGGGTTCGATTCCTGGCCGCAGCGGCCGTTTTCCTGATGGAGGCGAAAAGCAAAAACGCCCGTGTGTACGAGATTTCGGCGGACGTTAAAGATCCCCAGGTGGTCGAAATTAATCCGGACCCCTTCACTGCGGCGCGCCTCATCGCCTGCGTTGCGTCGGCGCGTTAAACCCTACAATCAATGAAGAATTTGGTGCACTTTTCAAGTATGACTGTTTAGTATGATGTTATTTCTTATTGCATTCCTCTACCACCCCTTCGGGAATTGTTCCTGAGGCGCGCTTCAAATATGCGTATGGTTAAAAGGCTGCTTGCAGTAGCACGTTAACTGTAGGTTTTCTCTCGCTTTTTGTGTATTGAAGTAACTGCGCACTGATTCTTATTTCTATGGAGTTATTTGATGGTAACCAAAGAAACGTGTACGTCACTGTTCGGGCTTAGAGGATGCTACACAATGGCTTGAATTCATGATAATGGTGAGGGGTAATTGAGCCGGCGTGGTTTATCAAACAGAAGTCCCTTTTCTGGTACTGCCGCTCAAGGAGCATAGTGTCGCGTGGGACTTTTCGGTACAGCTCGCCTGCGAGGCAGCTTCGCGCTTCGGCAACGAAGTCGCTTCCTTTCAATTAAATTCTCATTCACCTCAAAATCCTGCGGTGTCCCTGCAACTTGTAGCGTATCCTCCTGTATACTTGAGAATGTGTGTTAAATGTGACGAGATTTTTTCGCTACTTCAGTAGCGCCTATATTCCAGGTTCTACAACACCACTACGAGGAAGCTCACAGCATGTGGTAAACGTTCGTACAAAACCCGCCGAAAAACATACAAAGGGACGAAACAGGCAAATGGTGTTATCGCCGTAAATTCGTACCATTTAGCCCAGATCCCGGCACGTCTGCTAGTTGTTCTACTTAGGGCGAGGGCAGTGCAAAGAAGGGCTTGCGTACGGGCAAGTTGGTATTCCACAACGTATATGTTAAGGGTACAAAAAAACACACGGACACATAAGACACGGAAAAGCGCTACTTCCAACTGAATTTTATTGAATCAGGGTGAAATATTAGCAGCAAAAAGACAGGAGATACAGAAAAGGTTACTATCGTACAGTGATTAAAACAATTGAATCGCTTGGCCCTGTCCCACACGTGTCAGTCATTACCACGACCTGTTCTTTTTTAAGAACGCTGCCTCCTTATCGGACAAGGGTACCGATGTCGTGCCGACACACTCGAAATCGCCTAGCTACCTTTCAGCTGCCTCCACTATCTCACGCGTGCGCTGATCAGAGTTGTGAAACAGTATCACAGAGTTTCGAAAATACGGGTCACACCTGGGGCATTCACCGCAGTGAGTTGACAGGTTCCCATCCTTTCTTTTGTGTACGTTATTTTGATGTTCGCTCAATCTGGAGTTGACGCACCGTGCCGTCTGTCGTTCATATACCCTTCCGCAGGCTAACGGAACACGTTACAGAACCCCTCTATCGCATTTCACATACTTGTTTCGGTTTCCAACGCTACAGCCAGTATTAGCCTCGAGGACATACCCTGGCGCCACCTACGAGTGACGTCACTTGTAGCTCTGCACACACGAAACTGGTGAAACGCTCAGCAGCAACGATGTGCTTCAGCAATGCTCTCAACAAATCCTGTGTCCATCACGTGCAGAGCGCTGTGGAGGCGCAGGTCTCCCGGCTGAGACGGTCAGGGTATCCTGAACACGCCTTTGTGGCAGTCGTTGAGGCTGTCCGCAGGCGTGAGAAACAGGCAATAAAAGCGGCTGAAACAAGGGCGCATGACTGGTACGAGCGCAGTAAGACGGCGGTTATACCGTTTTTGCACGGGGTCGCACATCGGCTAAAGAAAACAGGGCAGAGGGCTGGCGTTCGCGTTGCAATGCCCGCACCAGTCAAGCTCGAGGGGCTTTGCAGAGATACTTGTCCTGTACAAAAGGAGTATACTGGCTGTAGCGTTGGACATCAAAACAAGTACGTGAAATGCGATAGAAGGGTTGTGAAACGTGTTCCGCCAGCCTGCGGAAGGGTATATGTAGGGCAGACGGCACGGTGCGTTAACTCCATCGGTCTCGCGAGCATCAAAATAACGTACACACAAAAAAAGATGGGAACCTGTCGACTCACTGCGGTGAATGTCCCAGGTGTGAGCCGTAGTTTCGAAACAGTGATATTGTTTTACGACTCGGATCAGCGCACGCGTGAGATAGTGGAGGCAGTTGACATGCAGCTAGGCGATTTCGAGTGTGTCAGTTCGACATCGGTACCCTTGTCCTATAAGGAGGCAGCGTTCTTAAAAAAAAAGGGTTCGTGGTAATGACTGACACGTGTGAGACATTTCCAAGCGATTCCGTTATTTTAATCTCTGTATAATCGTAACCTTTTCTGTATCTCTTGTCTTTTTGCTGCTCTATATTTCACCCTGATTCAATAAAATTTTGTTGGAAGTAGCGCTTGTCCCTGTCTTCTGTGTCCGTGTGTTTTTTTTTTTTTTGTGGGCTTAAGATGAACGCCAGTGCAAAGACGATTGTCAAGTTATAACGAAGAATGTTTGCTTGGAAACTTGATCTATTGCTGTTTAAATGAGTTTCACATTGCATAAGCCCGTCTGGAATTCGCAATTTGAGGCGAATACATTAGATTGTTTTATTTTGGTATGTATTACAAGCTGCTCACTTAGAAACACGCTTTTGTGTTGTCTAACTCGAAATTACCGAGAAACTTTGCTTTTTGTCAATATTGGTTCGAAATGGTTAGGAACATATAAACCACGTACAAAATGCCTTGGGCGTGTTTTAACTGTACACGTAGGTGTTATTATAAAGAGAGAAAAGCGTGGGACGTATTACGAAGCCCTGACGAACGACTATTGTGAAATATTTGATCCAAGATTTTTAATCTACTCAGGACGAACTCTTTCCAGTTGGGCAGGCAACTGCGGCAGACGTTAATAGTTGAAGATAAAAAACCATAGCGTTCTAGTTTTTCTATGTTCCAGAGAGTGAAATGCCTTTAGGCTTCCAGAAATACGCTTAAAACTATGTGGCTATAGGTAAGAACTTCTTTGCTTTTTCTAGGACCGCATTTTACTATCTGGGTAGTTCTTTCCGTGTTTGCTTATTTAGCTTCATTTGTGTAGCGGCGCTTCTGCCTTATGCGTTGTGGATATCTCCCAATAAAATGAGTTGGGTTGCGGCAGAGGTAAGGCACGCTGATGTTCTTGCCCTTACTGCCAAAAGTATAATTTGATACGTTAATAAAAAGTTTCCTATTTCAACGACAACTTATTGGCTGGAATTGGACTGCTCACCAGGTTACTACGCGCAACTTTTTATTCTGCTTCGATTCGCACATTAGTCTTCGCTATAGAGCAAACATCGGAGATTGGAAACAGAAGTCTTTTTTTTTTTTTTTTTTATTACGAGGGTTTGCCGCGCGGCATATGGAAGGCGTTTTAAAGATAGAGGTAGAGAAGAAAGTAGGAAGGAAAGAGAAAGAGAGGCGTTTTAAAATTGGGAGTAGAGCAAAAAGTAGGAAGGAAAGAGAAAGAGAAGAAAATAGGGAGAGAGGGGCTGCCAAGAGCACAGAAGGTCACGAAACCGACAGGTGTTCAAATCTACAGGTATGCATGCAGTCCAGTGGCGTGCAGAAAGTCCATCAGCGACCTGCAGTATTTATCGTCCTGCACCCAGCGGTTGTAGTCATCCGGTTTATCCCACCGGAGACCAACCTTTCTGAGCGCATGGTCTCGAGCTGTCCTCGTTCCCGCGCACGTCCACAAAAGATGCTTGGCGTCAGCTTCAACCGCCGGAGACGGACACTTGGGACACGTTCCTGGGTCGTCTTGTGAGTGCCCCCAAGTCCAAGTGACTGAAGGTGTGAGGGCCACCCCAGCCCGAAGCCTCCTGAGAGAAACTTCCTCCACCCGGGAAAGATTAGGGGGCAGGGAGCAGACACACGGGGGAATTAGGGCACGTGTGTCCCTTCTCAGGAGAGATTTCCGGGCTAAAAGACGGGAGCGCGGATCACAAGGAAGGGGGCTAGGGGAGGACTCAGGGGGGGAAGAAGAGTGGGAAATATGGTCCGCTAATTGATTCAGTATATTGCGACCGTGCCCCTGTACCCAATGTACACGGATCGTTAGCTCTGATGTTCTGTGGAGGCTGTGAATCTGCTGGCAGATCAGAGGTGTCTTCTTTACTTGCTTCAGATGCTTCACAGCACTGAGCGAGTCTGTATATATATGCACCTCCGTGATGTTATGGAGTGCAATTGCAGCATTGACTGCGTCATGAACAGCCTGGAGCTCCAGTAGCAGCGGGTCCGGAGTGTCGGTAGCGTAACAGCGCGAGCCTTTGATTTCCGGGTGCGTGGCACTGACGAAAGCAGTCCGTCCTCCGTCCGGCAGAAGAGCTGCGTCTGTGTACAGTACGCAGTGGCCTTCAGGGACTGTGGTATCGGATGTTGGCGCTGGCTGGTCACGGCGACGAAGCTTCGTCGTCTTATTCGTTGTCATTGTCGTGTACCGCCATGGTGGAAGATCGTCTGAGGTTGAAGTGACGGGGGACGCATGACAAAAATGTGAATGAAGCGCTGCGACCACTGGAATGTACAAACGCTTGAGCTTCCTTCCTTCTTCGCGCTGGTTTATAAGCTCCGTTATAGTATTGAGCTGGGCGTGTTCCTGTAAGACGGGTATCGGGGTAAGACGAGGAAGTGCCGTGATGGTGCGCATAGCTTCTCGGTTTATAGTCTCAAGTTGCGCCCATTGTTGCTTGGTCAGTCTGTGGAATTGTGCCTGGTAGAGTAGGCGCGGCTGGAGAACAGCACGTACGAGTCTTCTAGCCACCTCCGTGCGGGCTCCTCCACTACGCGCTGCAATCCGGCGGATCAAGTGCAAGGTTGTCGAGCACTCCTTCCGTGCCTTCCGGAGCCAGTGAAGACCAGAACCCGACTGGTGGATCAGAAGTCCGAGCACCCGCAGCTCTTCTTTCGCTGGTATAGCAGCTGAACCAATTTTAAGTTGAAAGTTAGTCATAGAGGCTAACTTCCTTCCTGATTTATTAGCCACTTTTATGTAGCACGACTTCTCAGCTGAAATTTCTAAACCGGCTGATTCCGCAAAGGCATGAAAAACATCTAGAGCTTGCTGGAGATGACGGCACTGTAAACCGAGGTCGCGGTTTGTGGACCACAGTGTGACATCATCCGCGTAGATAATAAATCTCACGGAAGGGATGTCTTGCAACTTCCATGCCAAGGGTGCAAATGCGATGTTAAAG
Organism: Haemaphysalis longicornis; assembly: GCF_048455015.1. Lineage (NCBI taxonomy): Eukaryota > Metazoa > Arthropoda > Arachnida > Ixodida > Ixodidae > Haemaphysalis > Haemaphysalis longicornis. The sequence continues at coordinate 101,513,593 of NW_027526204.1, read as the reverse complement.
AGCAGCGGTGCTAGCACGGAACCTTGCGGTACCCCACGATTCGATGTAAACAGGCCGACCGGCTTCCCATCCACTCGTACAGAAAACGTCCTTGAGCACAGGAAGGAGTGTACCACTTTGGATACATGATGTGGAATCCCTAAGGACTCCATGTTTCTGAGTATTGTCCTGTGGTCCACGTTGTCATAGGCCTTGGAAATGTCGGTAGCCACCACAGTCCGCACAAGATGGCTGTGGGGTGAAACGTGCAAGATATCATCAGCCAGAATAGAGAGTCCATCCTCTGTACCTAGGTGCGGTCTGAAGCCAATCTGAGCAGGATGGTATTTCCTGTTGTGCTCCAGCCACCAGGATAATCGAGTGGCCAGTATCCGCTCAAATATCTTGCATATTGTCGGTGTCAAAGAAATAGGTCTTAGTGCATTAATACCCGTGGGTGGTTTTCCCGGTTTGGGGATAGGCACTACCACGGAGTGTTTCCACTCGGGTGGAATGACACCTTTCGCCCACACATCATTCAACGAACGGAGTATTGCGTCCAAGGCCTCCCCCTCCAAGTTCTTGAATAGCTCATACGGGATTTCATCATACCCTGGAGAAGAGTGTGCTTTTGATTCTTCAATGGCCGCGATGAGCTCGGCCATCGTAAACGGTTCGGTTATACCCGATTCATCCAGTACCACAGCCGACGGAGAGGCGGCCGGAGGTTGTTGGTGGTTGGGAAAGAAAGTCACGGCCGCTCTGTCCGCAAACTCCTCTGGGCTGATGTTGAGAGCCAGGCGAATGCTAGCTGATGGATCAACCAGGCTGCCACTCCTCTCCATAGCTTGGAAGGTCCGCCATAAGGCCTTGTTTCCAGTGCCAGAGCCATAGCCAAAGCCAGAGCACCAGTCATGCCAACGGCGACGTGACAACTGTTTCTCGTAGCGTCGCGCTTGTGCCGCGATACGGTTTGCCGTGATACGAGCGTTGAATTGCGTCGGGTGGCGATTAGCAAAAATCTCTGCTCGGCGACGCTCTGCCCAAAGTTTAAGGAGGTGCATATCGGGCTTCGGTTGATCCTCGTTCACGGTGGTATGTATAGTGCAGTTGGTGAGTACGGACTGCAGCGTGGAAATTAGGTTCTCGGAAGTTAGTGAAGAAGCTCGTTCGTCAGAGCGGACTTTGTCCCAGTGAACAATTCTGACCTGGCGACGAAGTTTATGTAACTTCTTCGTGTGTAAGCCAATCAAAATTGGAGAATGGTCGCTCGCCCAAGCGTCTGGCTCCGGATTCCAGGAGGGATTACCGGGTCCAAGCCACCACGTAAGGTCCGGAGCATGAGACCGAGTTGAAGGGATGGTAGGTACGGCTGGAATGTTCAGTAAGGTAAAGTTCATGCTCGTGAAGGTGTCATGAACCTGTACTCCCCTCTTGGAGTCTTGCTCGTAGCCCGACAAGGAGTGTGGGGCGTTGAAGTCTCCCGCTACGAGTATGGGAGTACCTGGGTACATAGCCCTGAGGTGGTGGAGCCAACCGAGGTTAAGACGTGCTCTGCATGGCCTCCCATAAAAGGACACTAGAAGAAGTGGTGTTTTGGCTGGGCGCGTTAAAACTGCGATCACCTCTTGCTGTTGGTTGCACCATTTCTGAAGATCGATTGGTGTTTGAGGAACACTACTGACAATGTATATTGCCGCTTTTCCAGGTGCATTGCCAGTGCGATTATCCGGGATGGAAGGACTATGGTAACCAATGAAGTGAGGGAGAGCGCACAACTTGTTTGATTCCTGTAACAGGAGCGCCCACACATGAAGTTTACCAGAGTGAATTTTGGTTTTTAGTTCTCCTAATTTGTTCGAAAGGCCTCGGCAATTCCATTGCAGGATGATCGGTTGATGGCTTGAAGGACATTTAGCCATGGTATAAGCTATCTTGTATAAGTTGGGTCAGATTGGATAGGGTTTCAAGTATAACTGTCCAGATGGCTGTATCACTGGGGGTTGTCTTTTGAGCATTCACTCGCATCCGTAAAGGCACGCTTTGCGAACTTTGCAGTGCATGAGTTGCAGCCCGTTCTTTACGGAGACCAGCTACGCGTGCCTTCCTTTGCCGGAGTGTCTCAAGCTGCTTAGATAGTTGGGCTATTTGAGCATCCAGGTCTTCATCTACCAAAGCATATTCAGTGAACTCCCAGTTATCATTGGGGGTATGCTTAGGAGGTCTATGCTTTTTAGGATCGGCCTTCTTCAGAATCTGCGAATACGAAACACCGGTTGAAACAGGTTCCTCAGGATCTTCTACAGCAGAGCACTCGATGGGTTCCAGGACCTGGAAGCGATTGCTTAATGGAACCCTCACTGAACTGCTTTCCCGACGTCGAGCGCGGGCTGTGGCGCGCTGTTTGGTCGGGCACTTTGTCGACGTTATTTCGTGGTCATCAGCCTTGCAAAGCCCGCAGCGATAGCGTGGCTTGCCGTCGGCATTTATTCTCTCTGGGTCTACTGTTGCCTTCGGACAGTAGTTTTGCTGGTGACCTAGTTTAAAGCACCTGTAGCAATACATGACTCGTGGTCGATAAGGCTGTGGGTGCAGCACACAGCCATTGTAGTAGAACCTTTCCGGTATAGTAGACGAACCTTGTACGGTGACTAGGTAGGTCCTGCTTTTACCCATACGCCGGACAGCCAGAACCTCATGTGTGGGGGACCTCAACTCACGTAGAATGGTCGCAGGGGAGTCATTCGGGTCAAGGTCGTACAGGACGCACCGCTGCACATTGGGCCCAGAGGCAAAGTAAGACTGCACTGTCACGGTACCATCGCTGGAGATGGGGATGCTGGTAATACCACAGACCTTGTTAACGTCATCCAGGCTGGCAAGGTGGACGGTTATTGAATTGGACACCTTATGAATCACGAACCCCTGATAACCCTGGGTGCCTAGACACCGGTCTATCACTTGTTGAACTAATTTAACGGGGATAGTGGTGACGTCAAACCTGGTGGTCGGTTTAATGTGAACCCGGAACGAGCGGTCGGGGGGTGGGGTTGGGTAAACAGCGGTGCGAGAACTGCTGCAAGGAGGAGCGGGTGCGGTGGAAGCATCTGGGGTGGCCCTCACCTTCTTAGTGGGCGGCGTATCCTGTGCGGGGACCGTTGCGTGCTTCGCGCAGGGTGGTGGCACTTCACTTCCAGGCACAGAAGAATCGTAGTCCATCTCCTGGGTATGTTCCGTTGAGGTGGCGGGCTGTTGAACCACGGGGTCTCCCATCACTGGTTCCTGTTGTTGGGTCAACTGGGTGTCTAACTTTAAAAAACTGCCCGCGTACCTTCTCAATTTACTGCAAACGCTGTGAAAAGACAAAACCCTTTTGCGGCTACTGCCGCGTAAAAGCCTCTCTCCCCACCCCCGTCCACCTCTCATGCTTCTACTCCCCTTCGATGCCCCACAATAAACACCGAGGATTCAATTTTTGTGCGTTCTACTGGTCACGCAATATACTGGAACATTTTGTTACTTTTTAAGTTGAAACACATCCACGAGGTCGAGGTTCGAGCATGCTATTCTTGTGTTTATGGGTCAATATATATTTTTAATCGCGTATTTCTTGATTTCCTCTCCTCGATATCACGCACACACCTTCTTTCAATAGAACGATCACTGCGTGTAACAGCTTAGCACTAATGTTTCACCTCAAATCAACAGTTATCTTTTTGCTCAGTAGTATTTACAATTTAGCAGTATGTTTCAGAACTCAGCGGCTCGGAACGGTTCTGCATGTATAAACTTACGGTTCAAGAATTCTTCGACTTTTCGCCGGATAGCTGAATCGAGCGAAAGACAGGCAGACAGACAGACAGACAAAATAAAGGGCTATATAGTAAAATAAAAGACCAACCCGTACCACATACGTATCACGGGTGACGCCAATGAAAAATAAGCAAACTCGACCGAACTCAAAAAGAGTTTTTAAGAGACAGGAAAAGAAGAAAGAAAGAAGAAAAAAGAGAGATTTATCACGCGAAACAAAGCCAAGCGAGGGGAGGCAATCAGCGGTATTTTTTTAAACGAATATGGGAAAGCTCAGTTATGAATCAACATGTCGTTCTTCATACCTGTGATCTTGATATGCAAGCATATGTGCAGTTTAAGTGCCTTCTCGATGGTGAAATCTGGTGCTCCATGTTGACTGCTCTTGATCAGTATATCCTTTTTTCCGCCTTCGTTCTCTGTGCCGTGATCGTGATCTGCATCTTCCCTGTCCTGCTGTCCCTTGTGCTCTGGTAGACCTTCTGTAAAACTCAGAAACTGATTACTTCCCCCGACCCCCTTCCCCGTGTTTTTCGTCCCCTTTACTTCATATTAGTTCTTGCTGTTACTGACGTTCCAAACTGAACTATCTTGATCGTGGTTTCACCTTGTTTCTGTTACTCAGAGGCAGACAGACAGACAGACAGACAGTAGGGTGGGCGGATGGACGAACGGACAGAGGGATGCACATACATCAAACATTTCGGGTTTAGGTAGCCCAACGAATGTCTTCAAAAATTAAACTAAGGAGGCCTTTTTCTCGTTCACGATGATGGTCTTCTTGTAGATGGCACTGCTTCCAAATTAAACTGGTGATTGCGGCGACGCCAGCTACATTGACAGGTGTGAATTTCACAAGAGCACTTATTTTATTTACTTAAATTTCCGATATTGCTTTTCTTGCGCTAACGCCACAAACTCAAAACATACCTGTTAGAGGTGCTCGACCTGTAGCAGGTGGTTATTGTGATGGTGTCCTAAAAATAAGAGGCAGGTGAAGTTGTTTCTGTATGATGGAGTCACTCACATTTGTTTCTTTCATCAGCAAAAAGTGGCGACACTGTCACACGCTCCGCCTTAAGAATATTTTACAGGCGGAAATTTCGAACTTTCGCCCACAAAGGTGTCGAAGGAGCACAACGGCACAGCTTCGAGCATTTTCGTGGTGCAGTTGCAAGGGCATCGTGTGGCCCCAAGTCTCTCGCGCCGATCAAGGTTTAAAGTTCACAGACAAAATCTAGGACGTGGTAGTTACACTTCGTACCGCCAAAGCCGAACGTCGGAGCTACGCGCTTGCGCCTAGATAAACGCGTCGAGGCCCCAGCTACCGTGTCCATGCATGCTTTTGCAACGTGGTAGGAGCATACGCGGCCTAATTAGAAAGCAGTCGGCTATGATCCATCCGCCTCGCCTTACGGAATATTTCTTCCCGACGGCAGGCACAGGACCGCTTCGCTGGCCACAATTCGCAGCATCTGAAACCGGAAAAAGTCTCGGTACAGTTTGGCGTCACTGATCAACCAACCCGAATCGTCGGAATTATAATTATATATTTATCTTCGCAAGCCCCTGGATACAAGAACGGGTCATCCCAAGCCAAAAAAGACTTGTCCGGCAGTGTCTTGTTGCGCTAAGCGCGTCTTTGGGTTTGCAAGCATGGCAACACTTATCCGGGTGTCGCGATATGCGGCTTGATCCCAGGGTGCCACACATTGTTTTTCAAGCTTGGGAAAGGGTGTAATAAAACGTGCGAAACAACGCAGGTATAACGAAGTTTGGAGGCCGCTTAGGTAAAGCGAAAAGCGGTAGCATGTTCGGGACCCGTTTGCAGCGCAAGAAATTTTTCTTAGCGGTGAAATCTTTCCGCTCGTGCTGACGCGTCATCTGTTGGGGCAGCGTCTTACAATAACCCCGGAGGAGGAAGAGGAGAACATTTATTGAATGTGATGTTTGGCGGGAATGGCTTCTCAGTTCAAGAGTGCCTGTGCCGCCTTTGCCAGCGTAGCTCTGCCCACAAAATAGCCTATCCGGGAAGATGCGAGCTTGACAGCATGGTTACCCACTGTTCAGGGATAGGGGAAAGGCAGGGAGGGCTGACAGACCTTTGTTGTCCTTATTCTCCCAGATGATGTGAGGGAGTGTGCCCGGTATTCTACAAAATTTGCATAGTGGATCATAATGTGTCCGAAATTGTATGTTCATTTGAATGGAGAGGAGGAAACTATTGCTTTGAAGCAACTTGAAAGTGGCTGACTGAGCTTTTGTCAGCTGTGGGTGCGGCGCTGGGACAATCTTTCTGATTAGCTTGTAATGTTCCGTGACTGCATAGTAGGTCTTTAGGGGGTAGCTCCGGTTTTTCTTCCGGGGTTTGGTCAGCGAGGACTTGCAAGTGAAATGGCCAAACTCGTTGCCTTTCATACAAGATTCTCAAAGGTCTTTAAACATGAGCTCGCCAGGAGGAAGAGCGTCTCAGGAAGAAAAGCTACGTCCCGACGTCCCTTCTCCTATGCCACACTCTCACCACCGAAGTAATCTGCCAATAGAACCATGACGTAGACCTACGTGTGCTATTGGAGGGTGAAAAGAATCGGGGGAGACTTCTAATTTCCTCCTGGACAGTGAGTGCATCTTGGAGATCATGTTACGTCCCGGTATTTCGGATAACGTCATGGGGCATAATGTGGTTGGTCCTGTCTCGTCTTCCGACTAACCTTGTCTCTCACATATGTTGTGATACGGTTTTTGTTTCCTAATCACCAGCTTTACACACCGCTGTTGAATTACTTGCGCAGATTCAGTGCTGGAACACGAGCAGCGGTTGCGACGTCGTGGGGGAAGTGATCAAGGTCCTGGATCATTTCGAGAATGACTGCCAGTACCACGTAGTCACCTGCTCCCGCTGCAAGCAAAGCATGGCCTACAAAGAACTTTTTGGTCACCTAAAAACCGACGACTGCTTCGTCAAAGAAGCCAAGACTGCAAACAATCACCACGCAATTACGGATGCCGGCATCACGACATTTGTAAGCGCGGTCGAAGACCTTCGGAACCAGCTGTCTTTGCAAACTTGTTTTTATGAAACAAAAGAAGATTTCTCGGGTCAAGCGCAAGTTTTTAGGGAACGAGCAGCCGCCGAAACGCTTCTAGCGGCATCTGTGCACACCTTGAATAATACGCTTCAAGAAAGCATCCGCCAGAGCCGCGCTGCTTCTCGTACAACTGCCCAGGAGCTGGCATTTACGCGGAACAGCATCAATGCGATGACCGACACGCTAAGTGAGGTGGTAGTGCTAGCAAATAAAACTAATACATTGATAGGCACCTCCACCGAAAACACCAGTCAAGTGTCCACAGACTGCCGCGGTATACAACAAAAACTGAATGACTTGACTGTCTCTTCAGCAGAGGGTTTGGAAAGAACTGAAAAACGACTGGACTCGCTAGAGAAAATTGGTCGTGAGCTCTTCAACCACAGGGTGGAATTTCAAGAAAGGTTGGAAGGTCTAAACGAGCGTTTAACTGCCGAGGTGTGCGGGAAGCTTTCTGTTGTAGTGAACGCTTCAAAAGCAATCTTGCAAAACACGCTCAGTGTTTCTGAGCCCTTCCTATGGGACATTGAAAAGTGGTCGGAACTAAAAGAGGAAGCTACCTCAAAGGGAGAAGCTACGGCTCTGTCTGCGAGCCCTAAATACTTTTACGGGTATTCAATTCTTCCAGGGGTTAAAATTAAGAAAGGGGACGGAGATTTAAACGTTCATTTGTATTATCACGTTTGTCAAGGAGACTATGACCTGCTACTAGATTGGCCTATTAAAAGGACCCTGATGATACAAGTCTTGGATGCAGAAAGAAAGGAACTTCCCGAATACGCTAGTGTAGACACTTGGATTGGGGCCTTGAATGGGCATAAAATGCCCACGAACGCAAGAAACAACTATGTATGGAGCACTAGATCTATCAAGGTGACAGACATCGAGAGAAATCTCTGTGTGCAAGATGACAAGGTCTCTGTCAAGTTTACGGTGTCATAGCCAAAGCTAAGACATTTTTTTGTACATAGTAGGGGGAGAGTGCGTGAATGCAGGTTTGTAAAACCGCAGCACATGCCAGTGCAAGCGATTTTGTTATTAAAACAAAACTATTCAAATTCGTTCGTCGAATTTCTTTCTGGCTGTTAGGTGGTAGACAAAAACGAAGTTATATCAGTCGATGTATAAGAATTCCATTTATTTTAACCATCCTCTGTTGATTGGCCGATCCCCGTATTGGGTATGTGCCATCCCTAAAGGCGTAACAACAACAACAACAATTTGGAGCGCGTGTGTTCACATTAAGGAAAGGCTTTTTCTTTCGTTAACGTGTCAGGGTGCGGACCATGATTCTTGGCTGAATGAGGATGGTTGAAGGACCTTGCATTGAAATATTTTGAAGGATGAGAGAACATCAATTACACTCCTCAAACCCCTGAGCGGTGTCATTGGGATTTTTGAAGCTACTGAAACGGCGACAAAACCTAGAAAAAAAAGTCACGGGTGAACAAGCACGGGCTTTGCGCGAAAAAGACAGCACATATAGGAAAGACGGGATTGCGCTTGTCTCGTCCTTCCTGTATGTGCTGTCTTTTCCGAGCAAAGCGCTTTCAGGATTTCTTCTGCAAAGGAACAATTAAGGTGGTGGTCACACTCCCTCATCTCGCACTGCCAGGTTGCGACGATGCATTGTAGCCGCTGTAGCGCTTCGCTTTGTACCACAGACATGGCTAATGTATGATTAGAAAACAGACGTTTTGTAGATTCCGATACGGCCAAATGGTGTATTTCATTCAGCTAATTTGGCCTCAGAAGGACCAGCCAAATTTTAAACTGAAAAACCGTACTTTTGCTTCGCTTGCTTCGGCATTTCCAATAATTGCAGAAAACGATTCGACGTAATAATGTGTGGTTTCGTTTGCGCATAGAGTACTTGTTGATTGAGGTAATTTCGGTTGAAAGGTCTGTTTCAGCGCATAAATTTTGCTATAGGACCGTTAAAAATTAGCTAGAATAGGAAAAAATTCATTTGCAGTAAACGTTTACGTGGCTCAACGCAGAACAACGTGTTTCTGTATGCTGCCCAAACTTCCCTGGATTTCGTCCAGCGGTTCTTAAGTTATTTCGGTTTAAATACGGCCGTTTACACGCGCACATGATCTCTTGTGTGCACGTTTGGAGCACTCCTGTTAAAGATCTACTACCAATATTTTTGAACTTTCAATACTACAGTGGAACCTCGTTAATACGTGCCCCGGACTTACGACGACCCGCTTCTTACGACGGATCACTACGGTCCCGGCAAACTCCCCATAGAAACAAGGCATTCAAAACCCCGATGATATGACGCTCCCGTGCACGCAGTCCGGTTCATGCGATGGACCCTGGCGGGGATAAGCTGGCGTTTTTCCCATATTTTACAGCGCTTCGCCACCTCATCCCGATCTTCTTTATTCTTCACCCCCGTTTGACGTTGCTGGATGTCAAAAGTCCGCAGGTGGTCCAGACGCAAGCAAGCAGTCGGGTTCTCGTGTGCGGGAGTTAACCTGCGACGGCCCCACGTGGAAGCAGTACGCCAGCGCCAACCGCGAGGAAGTTCAGGTAGCAGGCGGACCGTGACGAGCCGCTGACGAACGCAAAAACACTTACAACGCAACCCCACGGCGATGACCGAACACCCGCTTTCCCCGCCCGCTCGATCCAAGTTTCTACCTTTCACGAAGCTCTATCTTCCTACATCTCTGCTCTCTGCTTATCGGTGATTTTCAAAGCTACGTTCTTAGTCCGCTCCATACTTTGGTAGAGTACCTCAATCAACGCGCGCCCGCCGCAATGGTGGAGACACGTATGCGTTGGCACCGCCATTTTGGGTCAATCGCTGCCCGCCGCAGTAAGTCACTCCAGCAAGCACACGCTATAATTTTTGCCGCAACACGGTGTACTCGCGAAGAATAAGTCATCTTATCTATTTCGGGTTGATTTACCTCATGGGAAACGGAAACAGTTAAGCGTCGAGCACTTTTACCCAATAGCGACGGCACTGGATCGTTCAAACAGTGTGTCAACCTTGTATGGGAATGCCGTTTTTTTTCGTCTCCGCCTTGTACTATCGTTCGTTTCACTTGGCCTTGGCAGTTCCACACTCGCCTTTTCCCCTCTTGCATAGAGTTTCTTACAGTATACACTAGAGAGGAATCTGGCGCTAGCGTCTATGCGGCTCACATCAAGGTCGTCTGTGTCGTCATGGACCGCCATTATACATCGCGCTCGCCTTGGTTTCATGATTGGCTTGGGTTGAAACGTTTTAGTGACCGCAAATTTAAACAAAGTGCCACAAAAACGCGAAGAATAGTGTTCAATTATGTAAGTGGAACATAAAAACAGGTTGTTTTAAAACTAAGAAAAAAAGAAGTAAAGCGTATTTTTGCCGGAACGGTTGTGCCTGCTATTCCGCAGGCCAAGGTTGTAGTTTCGAACAATGTTATTATTTGGGGATCACTCATTAGAGAATGTGATTTTATTATTTTACCTATATTTCAAATAATAAGTTGTTTGAAGAGTTTGGAAAGTTTTTTGATCGTGCCTATGAAAACATTGCCTTCGTGGTGAACCGGTGCACCGCGACCGCCAGCTAGTATAACAAGAGAAATGAAAAAGTGGTGTTACACAGTCGTGGACGATGACAAGATAGGACGCATACAAACGCCCGTATCTGCCGTATCTTGTCTTCGGCGAAGTACGTTTTGTTTCTTCTTTTCGTCGGCTACAAATTTCGCGTTGGCATATTACCCACTCAGTCATACGTCCTTCGACTGCGGCATGAGCAACGTCAGGTGCGATCACGCATTGCCTGCTGTTTCACTGAACACGGCTACCACAGAAACGGGAGGATTTCGGCTTCCTTGTAGCTCGGAAACGCGTAAATGCATAGTGAAGAAAGCAAATCCCCAAAACCGCTTAAGAATCCAGTTGTCATGCCAAGCCCAAGCCAAAAAGGATGTTCTCCCATGAACCCCCACGACGACATGGCTTACGAGGCGCAGTTTCCTCTCTAGTATACTTACTAAGAAACTCTATGCCCTCTTGATTTGCTCGACCACTCCGGCCTTATCTGGAGCGCGCAAGGCGCCGGGCTGGCGGACTAAATAGCGCCGAACGGCTCGTGTGTCGCGTAGAGCGCGCCGCTTGGCTGCCGGATTAGCTCGGACGCATGGAGGGGGGCCTTGCTTTGTAAAGTAGGGATTTCAGCTAAAGGTTCGCAAACCACGCGAGAAAGCGCTAAATATAGTAGTTGAAATAAGCTCTTAACCGACGTGTCGCGTCAGACCGTCTGGTAGGCCGACATTTACCCTCACCCCGGTTGTTCGACACCCCGGTCATACGCGCTTTCCTGCGGCCTTTTGAAAGTCGTATTATTGGGGTAACACTGTACTACAATATAAGGATGTTTTCAATATAACAAATGCTGGAGATGAGGCCGGTGCAGCGATACCTATGGTGCCCTAGCGATTCTTTCCACCCGGCGCACCCAGGGGGTGTTAAACGTACCAGGAGTGCTGAACGGCTGTACGCTTCGGAAGCAAAGCGCACGCGCGTTGCTAGTGAGCCGTGGTCATCCCCCTGTTTTGTTGTATTCATGGAGAAGAGCAACGCTTCATGTGTTGTGGTGGTGCGCACTATTCTTTCGTCCGTTCTTTATGTCCACAAAGCCCATACATTCTGTGCAATTGTGACATGCTTGGAAGCGCAATGGCGGCGAAGAAAATGGATAAGAGACACCACCTATTTCAAGCCGGTGTTCAACTGTGTCTACCCGTCCTACATGTAGAAACGATTGCCTTTACGCGTTCTCTCAGAGCCTGGCCGCCGCGAGAATTGGTCACGCAAAGCACAAACGAATGATATATGCTATGGAACAAGTAGTGCTGTTTTCGAACAAAACATTTCGGCCCGTTTTTTTTATATATGGAGGTAAGGGGATCGCTGTGGAATGACCGCATTTGTCATCTGACGCCGCCCCCACCAGATCCTTAGAGCCAGTTATGTTTCCAAGACACTGTCAAAAAGAAACATGGAGACACCTGAACGAAGCTATTTCCCCGGCAAAGCGGACTAGACGTGCGTATCCAGAGCAAAGTAAGCAATCCGGAGCCCCTGAAACGGAGGCTTCAAGACGGCAAGGGAATTCGATCACTCCTTTCAAAACAAAAGTACGCCATAAGGAATCGTGGGTGTTCCGCCATCGTTGTCCACGATCTCCTGCTCGACAGGAGATTGTTAGCGTCGAACATACGTGGTGGCCTGAGGCAGGCGACGAATTTGCGTCGTAGAACACAGGCGGGTGCGATGGGTGTCATATGCCACCGGTGCATTGGGCAGCTCCTGATTCAGGTTACCAGTTGAACAGTCTAAGGGCTGAATGGACCACTAAGAAGTCAAGGCCTGAGTTCATGTCATGTGGGCAGTTTTATAATATGGTGATCAAAAAGGGTACAGTACGGCCAGAAATTGTAATACGAGCAGTCATAAATCAGCTATTATGGGCGTTTCACCATCAGCCACTCGGACATGACAGGGCAGGCGTCATAACCCAATGAAGGCGAGAGCGAAGATTTGAACTTATGACCGATATTGTCGCACCAGTGTTAATGAGCGCACGAACAGGCGTGCCGTCAACTTCAATGTCAAGTAAATTGCTTCTGGTAGGAATGGTCAAAAGAGGATTTTCGGTCCAAGACCGCACGATTGAGCAGATGTGACGCCCGCTTCGGAGATCCGTGGCGATGGAACGTTACCCAGCAGCTTAACAATAGATCTTACGGGGAATATGTTGTATTAGAGATAATCACAAATGTCACACGGTGGGGGACACAGTAGCACACAGTCTCGAGTGGATGCGCCCAGAAAGAGAGTTCTTCCTTCTCGTACCGCAACCTAGCACAACAGCCAGCCTCTATCTTCATTGATGCTCCATGGTGGGGCCAATCTCTAGGTGTCTACGTTCCCTTCAGAGGATCGACAGGCGTACCGTGACAGTATTTATCATCGCAAGCCGTGACTGAACTGGCACCCACAGGCAAAAAATATAGCATAGAAGATGCCAGACAAGAAAACAACCATCTCAGATTCTCAGTGTGAGCAGAAAGCGTTGTAAATAAAGAAGAATGATTTCAAACGTTACTGCTCCGCATGTTTCATTTGAGACAGATGGAATAAACAAAGACATAGTATCCACATACTATACAGAAATGCTGTAAAGTAAATAGTCTCTGCACCAAGCTGAAACTATGAATTAATGGGCTCTACGGTATTTGATGTGCGTTATGAGGATAGATATTTAGAAAAAATCCGGCAGAATAATGCAAATTCCACATTCATCGGTCATTTACACTTTGTGAAGTTAGTTCACCAGCGGAGAAGCTATACGGGCAACACGACAGCACGTCGCCATGGTAAAAAAGCGCAATAGAAGGGGATAGAAGAAGAGAAGAAGAGAGAGTGAAACGGGACGAGCGCTAGTCATCAACTGAGGCTTTACTTACAGGAAAGGCAACATAAATATAAATACGCAGAAACGCTACAAAAAAGATCCAGAAGGCGCAGCTTTCACAGAGAATGTGATTGAAGCTCCAGATAGGCTTCTTCTTTTGTGTGTAAAGCCCTCTAGAGATGGTGTGCTCACGCATTTGTCATTTTCCTTGATAATGCAGAACGCCTCAAAGATCTCTCTTTGCAGCTGTGTCCTAAAGCTGCACAGGACGCGTGTTCTTGAAATTCAGGTGTGCTCTTGCACGCCTGACGCAACTTCTTCGATGATGGCATTTGCAACCTATGGGATCGTTTCAAGGACATGTGCCATTACTGATTTGGAAACTTCATACCGAGCAAGCGCATAAAAATTCACAAGCAAACACACTGGATAGCACGTAAAATCATTCCTCCTAAACCCAAACTTTAAAGGTTAAAGAAAATGAATGGGCAGCCTGACGTTATCAGAGAGCTTAAAAACAGCTTGCAAAAATCCGTGCGCTGCTTAATGAATTGCTACTTTCAAAAGCTCCGGCCAAAATTCATGAAAATCACCCTGAAAATTTTTGGCATTACAATACTGACACACAAGTAACCTGTAAGGAAAACGAATGTCGATGGCGACCTACTTTCTGACTCTGCAATCATTGCTCAACATTTTAATCATTATGTTCACAGTGTGTGTTCTCCTGCGCGAACGTATCCACTGATAGCTGGGTATGGTATTTACCACGCTAATTTTGTATCTTCCTCTAGTGCAAAATCAATGTCGTTAAATTTAAAACCATGTCTTCTCTTGGTGCTGGCATCATTTTGATTGCCTTTTTACGTAGATACCCGGGACTACTTGCTAAATTTTGGTTATTATATCTCTCACTGTTTTGTCAACTGGGAAACTTCGGAGTGGCTAGAGGATGGCTCTCATTGTTCGTGTTTTTTTTTAAAGTAACTTGTTTAGCTTTCAAAATTATCGTTCGACATTTTTAACGCATTAATGCTGTGAGATTATTGAACATAATATTTATGAGCATATTCTACGATTTATAATAAAAAATGCAAATACTTACAATGTGTCCACATGGTCTCAGAAAATGTTATTCCGCAGTAACCAAATTGCTGACAATAATTCACTGTTTCGAAGTGTGTCTTCACAACAAGGGCCAAATTTATGCCACAATTTTTTTTTATTTCAAAAAGGCTTTCGCAAGGTACCACAAGACAATTTAATAAAAGAACTTCACATTCACATTCCAGATATATTTGTTTCGTGGATCGCAGAATACCTATCCAACCGCCAACAGCTTGTAAAAATTAACTGCGAACAATCTCGGTGTCTTCCTGTCAACTCAGTGGTGCCCCAATGTAGTGTATTGGGGCCATTGCTTTTTCTGTTGTATATTAGCGATCTCTTCACTGTTGTTGACGCTAATGTTGAAATTCGATTGTCCCCTGACGACTGTGTATTGTTTCGAGAAGGCACAGGTGCTAATCATCAGATCGAACTCAACAAAAACATTGATAATGTGCGTAAGTGGTGTGTAGAATAGGGAATGGAATTAAATTTGGAAATAAGTGTTTATCTTTGTGTGACAGGAAAGTAAAACCCCAGTGAACACGTGTATAAACTGGCATCGTCTTCACTCAGACAGGTTCACCGCTATAAGTACATAGGCTTTACACTCACAAACAACTTATCATAAAACTTGCACATAGATATTATTTGCTCTTCTTCTTTCCGGAAATGATGATTCTTAAGATACAAGCTACAAAATTCTCCTTCAAACGCTAACCTCTTCAGTTATTTTTGTTTAATTAGGCAGAATCTGGAGTTTGCAAGCATTGTGTGGGACCCCCATACTAAACAAAACATTAACAAACTTGAGAGGATTCAACGAAGTTAGTTTTTGCGGACGGGCTCACCTTCAGACCTAATGCCAGCGAATAATACTTCTTCCCTTCAGAATTAGTACTTTGAAATATGTACAAGAATTGGTACTTTAAAAATATTTCGCGTATAGAGTGAAAGATCTTTAATTCGAACTTTAATAATTAGAAGCTCTGGGTAATTCGAACTGTACAATTTTGACTGCTAAAGTTTCCAAAACAGGCTATGCATTAAAAAGCCCGTTAATTCGAACGCGAGGCGCTCCCGCACCGGATAATTCGAAGGACCCGATAACACACCGGCAGCTTGTGGCCTGGCGCACGGTCTTTATAACGACCCAGCTATCTACACCCGAGGCTGCGTCGCCTCCGGAAAGGAGAGAACAGAGAAGTTAGATCGAGTAAACAAAATCTTAAACCTCCATATCGGACATTTTGGAACGAGTTTGTTATAGGAATGCGTAGCTATCGACACGATATCAGGGTGTGCATAATGCGTGCTGACAGACGGCATCATTTCTGAGGTCAGAGGCGTGGAAGCCGTCACCGCCAGTGGTCACCAGGAGGTGGAAGACGGAGCACCAGTGCGGCTATCACTCGGAAGCAATGAGTCTAATGACTATTAAATGCTACCCGCGTCTTCCCCTGTTTTGGAGTGCGCGAAAGCGAAGCGTTCTGCTCCAGTCGCTGGTTAGAGAAAAAAGTTCTAGCTTTCGCCTTCAAGCATAAAAGGCAAGTATCATTCTCGGGCTTTTTTGAGCGTTCAATTACTGCCGTGCTCTTGTGCTGCAGAATCACACTTTAGCGCTTTTTTGCTTCACTTTGGTTAGTTAGAACTTTCATTAGTTCGAACTTGGGTGGCGAACCCTTAAAGTTCGAATTAAGGAGCTTTACCCGTATAAACGTCTCGTTACTTTACGTTTATCATACACATAAATGTCTCCTTCTGTGTAAGCGCATTTTTACCTTTCGGCCTGGAGGCCAAATCAACGGAGAGACTGGCAAATTTTTTTTTTGTCAAAGTAGCACAAGAGAAGCACAAGTCTTCACAATGATCCAGCGATGAAAACTGATTGGCTTGACAACGGCGTTCGCAGGTATTCCTGAAATGGAAAGCATATTGCCTTAGTGAAGATAAAGTACCAGGATGAATTGTGCTTATAACATTCCGAACTCCTATATAACCACCAAATACACGTTCCCATTCAAACTCTGTGCACAAGCACGAACGGACGAACGTAACTGACGTCAAAACTTCTTAGAAGAAGCAAGTACATACCGCGCACCGTCACAGACTAGTAATTATCGCGTGCAAGGTAACAGTCCTCCTGACAAATTGGTGCGTTAATCTTGTGATTTAAAGAGCTGCTATTGTTACCGTGAAAACGGTAAACAATTGGGTTTTCGATGCCATTCAAGATTCCCATAAAAAAAGCGACTTTTTGTACAAAACTGGCCTGAGCAACCCTTTATAATGATGAGCTCCCCGCCATTCTGATTAATAATATTTTAATTTGCGAAATTGCCAATTGTAGAACATCTCTATTTACTGCAGGCGTTTTGTCAGGGGGCAGCAGGCACGTGCACAAGCAACCTAAAAAAGCATAAACCTTCCAGACTATTTTAAAGCTATGCTGTATAATATGGTTCAGTGGCCAGGAAATAGCCCACGTGTGCTCTGCCGCAAGTTTCCTGCGCATACAAATGAGCGATACCTGTTTATTGTCGCATCGCGATGGAGGAACGTCGCCCTACTAAGGTGCTTTGCACGCTAAACCACCGTGATATTTATCAAGGACTTTTGAAGCGAAAGCTTTCGTTGTAGGACTGATAGTGTTCTGACGAAAAAACTAATGCTAATCGCCATATAGCGCTTGGTCGACCGAAAAGCTTTGATAAGATCTCTGGACACAGTGCGTGCGGGAAACCGGTTTCCATTGTGTCAATACGGTTACTTAAAAATCGCCAAACAGTATAAAACGTCCAGACAACGCAATACACGCATTGATCATGCAGAAGTGGTATAATAGCATACCTTTATTTCACAAACCATGTATCGTTATTGCGCGTAGATCCGTTTACTTATTGCGGGAGAAATCGTCGCATGGATTCGTTCATGGTTTCAGTTTTGGGTCATTGAAGGTTTTACGATCGATCGAACGCACTTTCAGTGAAGGTTGGAGGAAATTTTAGGTCTCGCGCTTCCATCAACTTTCTTTAAGAAGTGTTGGTAATTTTCTGCACTGCTGCAAATATTTTGCGTCCCTTTCTTCGGTTTCGTCTCTCCCTGTTTTGCCGCGAGATATTTCGGTAGGCTTACGAGTCCGAGAAGTATTTGACTGCAATTTGGTTCATTGAAGCCAGGTGATACGCTTACACGGCAAATCATAAATTTGGGTTCGTTGAACGGAATTCGCAATAATTGATATGTAATTTTTGGCACCACACGGATATTAAAAACTCCCTAAAATGCGGTTATACTAAATGCTTATTTCATTTGGCGAAATTTCAAATCTTATAAAAGGTTTCAGCTGATTGCCAGCCTTCTTTTGTACAGCTGTCCGAATTGCAAAAAGCAAACTAAAAAAATACGAAACAAACCCACAATATTAGACTAAAAACTCTTCTCTTTCCTGTGATTTCCACATGACCTGAAGTAGGCCCACGTGGGCCGGTTCACATCCCCTGGTACGAGAAATCTTCGACGACCAATCAGAAAGTTCTGCGTTGATTACGTCAGCGCTGTGGATGGATTTAAAAAAGCCAGCTGTTCTCAACATGTGGCGTATTATAATTGCTGCCTCCGTACAATGCCACGTACGTTCAGCACTCTTCATACCCGCAGGCTGCTTTATACGCCGTTTCCCAGAATGAGTATTTTGGCGTTTTTTCTGGTATTGACCATCGGTGTTCAGGCATCTCTTAAACCTCCTTTTGATGGAAGACCAAAGCCAGGTAAGTGTAGATGCAGATGCCTTCTTCACATTATTAAAACACGTTGCACAACCCACCAAGAAATGTAAACGGGATGAGGCGAAGGCAGATAAAACAGGAAGTTTTTTGTTAAAGTCGGTTAATGAGTAATTGATTGTAGTAATAATTTTAAAGGTGGTAATAAAGCGGATGTTGTTGGACTAGAATGGAAGATCATGGAATAAGTTGAAATAAAATACGTAATGACGGATTAGTGCTCAAGAGGAATGGTCACTTAAGTGAGATTAGGGCGATTTTTAAAGATCAAGGCTGCTACCTAAACTCTTTATTGTGCTAGTTAAAATCGATTACGATGAGAAAAAGATTTGAAAATGACAGAGAGCAAGAACACACATTAAGGAATAACGGGTGATATTCAAACGAATTAGGACGGATAAAGGTGAATTGAGATCTATCTTGAAAGGTGAAGTTTCCTTGCTGCTTTGTCAATGGTTGGACACATAGAAATTGTACCCTTCGCACAACAAACCCAGGCTTTTGATTTGTGTGCGCGTAAGGAGATCAAAACGTTTCGAGCAATCTTCAGTCTTGACGGTTCTCGCACGGGTCGCAAATATCAGTAGGAAAATTCAAGAAATGTCTTGGCAGTTCCACAGTGCCTTAGAAACTTTCCTGGTTTTGCAACTTGACCAACCTTTAATAGTATTTCGGATTGAATAAGGATGCTCACATCATTTTATTTAACAGTATAGCTTGCCTCATTGGGAAGAACAGAAAAACTCCACCTCCCCTCGCGGGAACCCCTGTGTAGATGCGACGCATAGGGGGATCACGTTGCAGCGTTGGACAGCGGAGGAACGGTGCTGGAACGATGGAGCAGAGTGGCGCAGGCACCGCGTTTTATGGCGTGCATAACGGTGAGGGGATGCGCCGGCGCCAGTGCGTCTGCCGCAGCTATGACGCAACACAAACCAACACAATCCACTTTAATCCAATCCAATGCAAATCCAATCCAATCCAAGCCAAGCCTAGCCAATCGAATCCAATCTAATGCCCCTCGCGAGAGAGAGTTCGCTATCGGAGAGGAGAGGGGGTGAGCGGCGGAGAGCGCAGCTGGCGCGGCGAGGAGAATGGGGGAGGAGTGGGCGCCGACGACGACGCCGGATGCAGGGACAAGGCGAGTGAATGAGTTGCCTTCGCATCTAAAATGTAGCGAACGAATGTTAGCCGGCAGGTCACTTTTGACGCGGCAATCATTGTTCGTGGGATGTGGCCTTCACCTTCCCTGTGCCCGAAAGACACGAGGCCCTAAAGATGTCCTCATCCCTAACACGGCACTTACAACCCCAACCCCCACGGTTTGTAATTTTGAGCGCCGCGGAACCCCACACTCTTTTACTACATAAGCTATTGCCGGCTAACCACCTTCAAAACCCTGCCAGTGTATCCCGGGGTGGGTTGCTTTTACGGTTAACATGGGGAAAGGACCCGCATGGTTACCGTTGTAACGACTTCTTATGCCGTAATGACATGAAGGTACTACAGCTGGCAATATGCAGACGAGTGTTCAGACATGACGTAGCACTGCCCGAGGATCATTGGGTCTTCGGAGAGTATGTGGATTCACGTCTTTGGCTTGAATGCAACCAGCTTCTGCATAGAGGACAATACTCTGCCGAGTGTTGCGGTTAAAAAAGACTTCTCTGCTCAATAACGTAAAAATAACGGCGGGAGGGTTTGGCAAAGAATTAATAAAATCAGCGCTCGCCGAACTGTAAGCGCGGATGTTAGGCTTACTTATAAAGAATTTTAAAGAACTTTTTCAAATATAAAAATTATATACAATTTTAGTATTTCTCAGTAAAGTGATTGGCTGTAGGTTGTTAAGGACTGAACGTGTTTTGTCGTTAACACTGCTGTTTTTTCTTGTTTAGTGAACCGTGTGTAAATTGCCTTTTGCGCTGTCATTGAGTTGTTTTCTTGCAACCATTTGCAGGGAACGGCGGGACATCCCCAAACTGCCCAGTGACTACCGTTAACGAGCACAGGGAGTGCGTCCAATACATTGACTCCCGCAGGTGCCCGCAGCTGGGCTGCGAGAGCCAAGGCAAGATCTGTTGCAGGGACCAGTGTGGCTTCCTTTACTGTGCGTCCGTCTAGTAGGACATGCCAACAAGTGACCAAAGGCAGTGTTCCTAATACGCGGTAAATAAAAAGTTTGAATTCCCGCGTAAAAACATTTTGTTCGGCCCTTTCTTTTCGCTTGGTTATTAGATCCTCCAATCGACAACAGCAAGCAACAGTGAAGTGCATCCACAGCAAAGTTAAAAACCCGCAATTTGCGCCAAAAAGAGTTCAGTAGCCAAAACATTACAATTCATATAGTCCAATGCGCGTACGACATCGCTTCTAAGCAGTGCTTTGCTGAAAAAATATCAATCGCTGGTCTCCACCATGCAGGGTTCGCCTATACAACGTCCTGTACTCTTGAGGTAATACTTGCGTGCGGCTGGCGCAGTACTGCGTCCAAGTTTTCGTGAAGATAATCGTGCTTGTCCCATCACAAATGGCAGCATCTCCACTCCATGATGGCGAGGGTGCGGAGTACGGGGACTCGCAATGACATCCAAGTTGCGCCCCGAGTGACATCCGATTTGTGCCCGGACCATCATTCGATTTGAGCCGTGATTTGCCCCTTTATTATTCCATAAATTAAACTGGAAATCACGGCTCAAATCGACTTTCGCTTGATTTCCGCTTGATAGTGGCGTGCGCACGGATAGATGCGGACGGACATTGGGAGAGCCCATGGTACTCCGCTCCGTTACAGGCGAAGGAGTAAGCCGTTTGACACTGGGGTACTAACTCACGGTCGTACTCCAATGGGTAAGACGACTGACACTAACCCTGTCTGGTTTACCAGACACAGGCTCGAATCCTGCGAGTGCCTGTGTGATTTTTTTGCGATTGTAAATGGTATGCGCATGGACTCGGGCGCAGATTGTGCGGTCCTAAGGTACTCCGCACCTAATATCAGATATTTCATGTAAAATAACCGATGAACTGGATTCACTCGAATGTGTTCGAGCAGCAATAAACGTGACGGTAAACAATTCCCATTGATGGCCTACAGGGACACAGACATTCTTAGCATATTCTACTTATTGCTTGCCTTCCGCCGCCTTGTGTAGGGGGAATGCAGCTGCTGGAGACTGAAGACCGATACTGTGGTTGCGAAATCATAAAAGGTTTTAAGCACTTGTACTCAACCAGGGTTGCGTAAACCTTGTCTGGTTAGAAAATGCTGTTTTTGTCCCAGGTACACACCCAGTATGGTTGTACCTCTCTAGAACAGCCAACCGTGGTATCCGGCGATGTTTGGCCAGACCAGGCAGCATTCCGGACCTGGTGATGTAATGGAGGGTGGTTGGTGAGCATCGGTATTCTCAGAATTGGTGACACGCCCCATCGGTGCGCGTAATCTGTGACAGCTACAAAGCGCCGCGTTGTGAGATTTAAGGGATATTTTATAAATCAGAGGCACTGCCCCTCTTTCTCTTTTCTTTTTCATTTTCTTCGTCGTATTTTCCCCAACACTCTCCTACTCTCTGTACTATTATGAGCAATATGAAAGGGAACACAGGAACGCGTGGCAAACTGCCTCGAAACAGACTCAGAGCGATACGCGGATGGCGCTGTGAAAATCAAAGGGGGAAGAAGGGCGCTGTTCCACTAACTGTTGGCACTCCCACCACGCTGGAATTTCTACAAAGCAGCAGCTTACGTCATTCGCCAACCATATGGTATCATCCGACAGCCGATAAGACGCACGGCGGGAATGGGAACAGTTGTTAGAGCAGCGTCCTCCTTTCAGCTTTGTTTCTGTTGGCGGCCGCTGCGTATTACCCATAGCTGGGTCTGGGGTTTTTTTTTTCAATGCGTTCCTGTGTTCCCTTTCATATTGCTCCTAATTATACATGCATGCGCAAATGTGCATGTATGTATTGTAAGCTGGCTGGAGAAGCCAGGCTTCTCGTCCGGAAGAGGCCCTCTTTGAAGGTTTCTCCCTTCGGGGTAGCGGCCTCGCCACATGCCAACAATATCATAGGAGGAAACTACGGTGGAAGGGGGGTGGCTCTAGGGCCCAATCTTCTTGGGGCTCTAGAGCCCAGAGAACCCCATCGGGCTTATCTCACACCTACCATTTCTATTACCATTACTGTATCACCATCACGATTACTCCATTACCAGTGAATAGTTAGTTGAGGTTTCTTTTCACTTGAAAGTTAACACGAGGGAAGTGTAAAATCAGTAAGAAGAAAGCTCAAATATAGAATGTACGCTCTCCAGGACGCCAATGCAAACATAACAAAGAGTACTGATGATATACTCAAAATAGTGGAGGAGTTCTACAAAAAGCTGCTCGCCTCTGCCCTTGACTCTGCGCCAAGTTTTCCCGCAACTTGCGTCGGTCAGGTTTCGCCGACTACCACAGATGAGGTGGCAGCGGCACTCGAAGCAATGAAAAAAGGGACAGCTGCACGAGACAATGGACTTACGGCTGATATATTATGCTTTGGAGGGCGCGTTGTGCTATCAAAGCTTGCCGCCCTATCCTCGCAGTGGTTGAGATCTCACATGGTGCCAAAGGCATAGAAAAATGCGAACTTAGCTACAGAGGAAAAGTGACGCCAAAGAGCTTAAAATTAAAGGACCATCCGCCTGCTCTCCGTTACATACAAATTATATACAAAGCTAATTCTCTATCGTACCAACTTTCAAAAGCCACGAGAACAGGCCGGTTTCAGGAAAGGTTTCTCAACATTAGACCATGCTCATGCTAACAATCAGCTAATCGAAAAGTGTTCGGAGTATAATGCTCCCCTGTATAGGGCATTCATAGATTAGGAAAAAGCATTTGACTTAATGCCCACAACAGCAGTACTAACGCCGTTACGTGAACACGGAGTAGGCGAGCCGTGCATTGCGCTCTTCAAAGATACATTCAACGGGTGCACGTGAACTTTACAGCTCCATCAAAGAATTTGTAAGTTTCCTATACAAAGGGTGTCCGGCAAGGGGACGCAATATTCCCCCAATTATTCAAAGCCTATCTGAAGAATCTTGGGCAAATCATATCTGCTGATCCAAACCATGAAAGCGAAATTATCTGCAGAATTACCATGGGATGGGCTACTTTGCGTAAGAATTCAGATATCCCATCTAGCAAGCTTCCAGAGTCCCTCAAAAAGCCTGTGTTTAATCAGTGCGTTTTTCCAGTTAGGACGTACTGGGCAGAAACTTGGGGTCTTACTAAACGACTTTAAAGGAAACTTAGATCGGCCCTACGTGCTATGGAAAGGAGAATTCTACGGGTCATGCTAAGAGACAGGAAACCATCCGCGTGGGTTAGGTAACAGTATAGGGGGGAGAACATTCTAGGAGAAATTAAGCGAAAGAAATGGGCATGTACGGGTCACATAATGCGTATGACTGGCAACAGGTGGACCATCCGTTTAACAGGTTGGCTTCCAAAAAACCGCAAACGCAATATGGGTCGGCCGAAAACAAGATGGCGAGATCAGTTGCGAAAAGTCTGGGGGAAAGCATCGACTCAAATCGCACTCCATAGGCGGGGCCACGGATCTTTGGAAGAGGCTTTCGTCCTGCAGCGGACACAACCTGGCTCATGTGTAATGATGATAGATGGTGCATGTGCACGTCAAGCTGCGTTTAATGCGGGTGGAATGGTGGTGGTGGCGGTAAAACATTTATAGCACTCCTTACGCGGTGGAGGAGCAGCCTCCATAAGTGGGGTCCTCCGTCCGGGGCTCAAATGGAGGAAGCTATCCGGCGGACCCGTTAGATCAGCCCTTGCTGGGCATAGCAACCTCCCAAGAGGAGAGGGAGAGGGTGCGTATACGAATTAGCTTGTGTGGTGGTCGCGGGCACTCCCATACAGACCCTTGAGGGTGGAAGTGGGGCTATGGCAAGCCGGGTAGTTCCGGGGATATTGCGTGGGAAAGAAGAGGTTTCGGTGGTGTAAATTTGGAAACGTGTGTGTCTGGAGCTGTGGCCATGACTTGGTGTCGTCTCGGGATAAGGAGTGATGGGGCGGATGTGGTTGGTTTTTTTGTGTGCGGTAGTAAGCGAGTGTGAGTGTATAATTGATAGGTTCGTGAGGTGGGATGCTGGAAGCTGGTGTCTGGTAGTCACCCTGGATCTGTCTTTCAACTTCTTTTAGAGCCCGGTGGGTCACTTCTCAACTTCTCAGTAGAGGGCGGGTGCGCCCTTATTTCCAGGAAGGCAGAAATGGCTAGAGATCCAGATAATATGAATCAAGAGAAGCGTGGATGACTCGTGGTATCAAAGGACGTTGCTTGCTTGGACTGAGAGGTGCCTTGAAAAATACGTACGACATGCGGTTCGGGAGTGTGTTTTAATTCTCCTGGTTTCGTCGTCGGCAGCATCGGTGATCCGGGCGGATGTGATGTGCCACACAGCCGAGGATGTGGCCGTTTCCTAGGCCACCTTGTTTTAGTCAGTGCGTACAGAGCACGTTATGTACACATTGCCAGAGGCTGTAGGGACCACCTCCACTTTGGCGCTGGCGTTGACAGGTTTACTTGTAGAGCAGGTGCGCAGTATACCGCTGGTTATGGCCTTATTAGCGGGCTAGTTCTTCACCTCGGTCAGGGCACTTGTCTCGGTTGTGCTCCACGGGCACACCCTAGGGAAGAGGGGCGACTCGGACGCATTTGCGCATGGCAGGCGCGAGAAACACTGGGTCGGGTAGGATTAGTGAGTGCAGTCCGGGATATCCCTGGTGGGGTTTTTGGGAAAGTGAAGGAACCGCATGGCGCCTACAGCGACAAACGCAGAGGTAGCAACTGCTCCTAATCTGGACACTAAAGGCAAGGTTTGGCCTTTACTATATAATTTTACCTCTGCAATCTCAGTATGCCAGATTTTTTGGGGGCATTGTACATCAAGAAGTTTGCGGGGATAAATTGGTTGCAGTTAGTACAGGACCGGGATGATTGGAGAGTACTGGAAGAGGCCTTTGCCCTGCAGTGGGCGTAGATAGGCTGCTGATAATGATGACATTAGAACTGCCTTCATAGTGAGTTCGAAATCTACTTTTGTGCAAAAAAAGTTATAGCACACTGCTCCTAACCGTGATTGAAGCAATACATACTTTTGGTCCAACAAGAACCTATAAAATCGATTTCCATCCGTTTTCGCAGGCGATATTCTTTATTAGCAAACCTTAGTCCACAACTGTTTTACGCCTGCCTGTCGGTTACTCGAATCAGCCAGAGTAGTTGGAGGTGAACTTGAGCATGATTGGGTTATCGACCGACTGAGACTTGGTGGGAAAGGGATTGGGGAAAGAAGAGTGCAAAGGAGAAAGTATTTGGCGGGACATGTGATTAGGAGATTCACAGCATTTGAGGGTGAAAAGAGAGGAAAAGGCAATGAATAAATGTGCAGAGGAAGAAGGACGGAGCTGAAAAAAGTGGAAAGGGAGTAGGGAAGTCGGAAGGAGGAGTGTGATTGAATTAAAGGATTTTCAGGATGTGAAAGTAATTAGGATAACGACAGGAGCCGGAGCAGACGTCTTTTTTAAACTTATTGAGTGAGCGGCTTTTGAGCACTGGTCTTTATTTGCGTTGCCTCAGGTGTCCTCTGCGTTACAATCGGATTGTAGGAAACACTGTGCAACAAAGGACCCGCAAAGACTAAGGAAGTGGGTACCAACTGATAGTGCCTCAGTATTCTAGGTAATGCCACACCGGTCTAGAAGCTGCAGGAGCTTGTCTCTTATTGGGGCTGAAAGGGGGTTGAGAAATTTGGTTAGAGTTGTTTGAGGAGGAACAGTGTAGATATCGCTCAAGCGCATGCTGTGCCTTGAAAAGGACAGTACCTAAGAGAGGCTGCAAGGATGGTGACTAGCGGCAACAAAAGTAAGCGTACCCAAGGGGACTTCTTCAGGACAGTGTGATTATGGACTGCTTTAGACCGGACTGAGGCAGAGAGGTGTGGTAGTGGGTCAAGGGAAGCTTCGATATGAACGGGAAGTGGAGACGGTTTACCCGGGAGGGTAAATATCTACGTTTGTAGCTGCAGACCTCTTATCGGGGTTTATGGTACATGAAAGGCAACGTTAGCGTGGACTGAAATTTAAACACGACTGAGAAAAGAGTGGTTCGCGAAATAGAGAAGCGGCGAACATTCACGGAAGGAGGTAGAGAGAAGGAGAGACGACTATTACAAATGTAAAGTGAAAGGGCAATGGTAAAATGGAGGTGGTAGATTGGCAATAAGCGGGATGAAAATATGCGGTGAAGGATCAAAATAGAAAAGGATGATGCGGTGGTTAGCGTAAGAGCAGGAGGTAGGGGATATGAACAGCGGAAGAGATATAGAAGGAGGAAGAAAGAGCGACGATGCAGAAGAGGTAGTAGCGGAGGGCATAGAAAAATCTAAGTAGCTTAGGGATATGGAAGCGCATAATAAGTAAAGGGAAGGGAGCACGAGGTAGAACCGAAGGGAGCAGAAAGACTTGAGGGGTTTTAAAGATAAAGGAGGGAGCGGACCAGCGGAAAGGAAAGAATGGAATCAGAGGTATTGGAAAATAGGACGGGAAATGATGAGCGGGAGGAAAGAGAACTGATACTTGTAAAGGAGGAGAGTTGTTGGGGAAAAGTTGTACGGGGACAGAAGAAAGGATGGCGGGAACGGTAGGGGTGAGTTCCTGGTAGTAAACGGAGGGGTAAAGGGACAAAGTAGAAACGATATAGCGAAACAGAGTGGAACGCACAGGCATGAGGTGTATCAACCCAAGCGAAAGAGAGGAGTTGTACTGTTTTGTGGAGACACAAACCTTGCTACTTTAGAACGCCGTTTGCAGTGGTCCAAACATGTTCATAGTCTTTTTGTTTCCTTTGTTGATAAAATGATTATCCGGAAAGTGTTCCGCCTGATAAGAAAACTGTTTTTTTCGCGTGTTCAAGGGATATCACGCACACCGCGCGTGTCGTTTTTGAAGTAGGGGACAGGGCTAGAAATACGCGGATAATTGTGTGTTAGCATACGCCTAGTTCTCCCTATGCAAAAGGTCTGGCTCTCTGCACACGTGATGACCTCGTATGTTGATGATGTTGAGTGTGTAAGGGTTGTTTCCTGGCGCAAATGATTAGAAGGCTAATCAGTGCCATTTTACGATGTGAGGGCAAACTTGATGAAAGTTGGTGGGGCTAACGATAGCATGATGAATACGATACAATTAAATGTTATTCATGGTGGATGGTACTCTTCCTGGAACATTATGGTTCCTCCCATGATAAGCTGTTTATGTTCCCCATTCCCTTCTGGGTCCAGTGACACGGGCGCGACTTTTTGCTTTGCCTGGTAAAATAAACGGTTATTCACGAGTCGGCGCTGGCAGTTTCGGTCCTTCGTTTCCGCCCTCCCGATTTTTTAGAACGCTGAAAAAACAACAACTAAAATTTGGGGTCTCGCTACCTCACATATGCACAACCCTAGCATGATATTATAATAATGATATTATACATGGTATTATATATTGTCACGAAGACAAGGACGAAGCAGTTGTCTTGAATGAGAAATACGTTTATTGGAGCGAACTTGTGCTCCCCTAACAACTCAAAAGAATACAGAGGCGGCGAAGCAGCGGTCAACAAAGTGACTTGCACAGGCGAGTGTCGTCGAATCGAATGCCCCGGCGTCCGCACTGCAGGCTTTTTATCTTTTGGCGCGCGTGGTTCTCGAAACATCGATTCGCATCGAGAACATAGTAGATCCAAGAAGATTATTCCGGGCTGTTCACGTTAGATCGGAATGCTCTCCCTATCACAACAGATAACACATGCGGCACAGAAAGAAAGAATGGAACACGCGCTTCCCTTGGCGCAGAGATAACACAGACCGGCGCAGCCGGGCGGTAAAAGCAAAACACAAATAAACAAACCCAATGTATGGTTCGCGGCATTACCCCCCCCTCTAAGAGTGCATCGACCCGATGCTAAGCGACAGTCCGAACAAATGAAAATAAAAGTTCGTCATCGTCCGTAGAAAGGTTTTAAGCGAAACACGTGGACGACTTCAGGCCGCGTGCGTCGTCGTGATGTGCCGGAGTCACCATCGGGGATCACTTCGTAGGTAAGTTGGCCAACACGTCGTGGAATCTGGTAGGGTCCGAAATACCGTCGCAGGAGCTTCTCACTGAGTCCGCGTCGTCGGATGGGAGTCCAAACCCACACACGATCCCCTGGTTGGTACTCGGCGTCTCGGCGTCGGAGGTTGTAGCGGCCCGCATCCACCAGCTGCTGGTCCGTTATACGAACTCGAGCGAGCTTGCGGGCCTCCTCCGCACGTTGAAGATATCCGTGGACGTCGGCGTTGCGGTCGTCGTCTTCTACGTGCGGAAGCATGGCGTCGAGCATCGTAGTCGGCCTTCTACCGTAGACAAGCTCGAACGGCGTCAGCTGTGTCGTCTCCTGGATAGCCGTGTTGTACGCAAACGTGACATACGGGAGCACTTCGTCCCAAGTCTTATGTTCAACGTCAACGTACATAGACAGCATATCTGCGATTGTCTTGTTCAGACGTTCGGTTAGTCCGTTCGTTTGGGGGTGGTACGCCGTCGTTCTTCGGTGATCCGTGTTGCTGTAGCGTAATACTCCTTGCATCAGCTCCGCAGTAAATGCCGTTCCGCGGTCTGTGATTAGGACTTCCGGGGCTCCATGTCGCAGCACAACTTGGCTTATAAAGAACTTCGCCACTTCTTGTGCAGTCCCCCTCGGAAGAGCGGCGGTCTCTGCGTAGCGCGTCATGTAGTCTGTCGCTACGACAATCCACTTGTTCTGTGATCGTGACGTAGGGAACGGGCCTAAAAGGTCCATTCCAATCTGTTGAAATGGTCTCGATGGGACGGCGATCGGTTGCAGAAGTCCGGCGGGTCTTGTCTGCGACGTTTTTCGTCGCTGGCAGTCACGGCAGCTCCGGACGTAGTGGGTGACGTAAGAGGTAAGACCGGGCCAGTAGTACCTCGCCTTGATTTTTCCAATAGTGCGGGCTGTGCCCAGATGTCCGGAAGACGGGTCGTCGTGGCACGCTTCCAAAATTTCGTCACGAAGGTCCGCGGGGATGACGAGAAGGTAATTCGCTCTTGTTCCGGGGCTGAAATTCTTCTTCACAAGGACGGAGTTTCTCAGGCTGAATGCTGGTAAGCTGCGTTTGAAGGTCCTAGGAACGGCAACGTTGCATCCCTCGAGGTACTCGATTATGACGCGTAAGTCGGGGTCGGCACGCTGCTGGGCGGCTAGGTCGCTCTCCGTCACGATCCCGAAGAACGCGCTGTCTTCATCAGAGTCTTGTGGTGGTGGGTCGACGGGGGCGCGGGACAGGCAGTCGGCGTCGGAGTGTTTCCTGCCGGATTTATAAACGACTGTAACGTCGAACTCCTGCAGGCGCAAGCTCCACCGCCCAAGACGGCCAGAGGGGTCCTTCAAATTGGCGAGCCAACACAGCGCATGGTGGTCTGTTACAACCTTGAATGGCCTTCCATACACGTATGGGCGAAATTTTGAAATCGCCCATATAATAGCCAGGCACTCTTTCTCAGAGGCAGAAAAGTTTTTCTCCTCCTTCGACAGACCACGGCTAGCATAGGCGATTACCCTTTCGCAGCCGCTTTGCTTTTGGACAAGGACGGCACCCAAGCCTATATCACTGGCGTCCGTATGAATTTCCGTTTCGGCATTTCCGTCGAAATGAGCGAGCACGGGCGGGCTTTGCAGGCGTTTTTGCAGCTCGCCGAATGCTTTTTCTTGGTCGTTTTCCCAGCTGAAAGGGGTGCTATCTTTCGTCAAGCGCGTGAGTGGCTCTGCAATGCGTGCGAAGTTTGCGACGAAGCGCCGGTAGTATGCGCACAGCCCGAGAAATCTCCGCACGCCCTTCTTGTCTTTCGGCCTTGGGAAGTTCGCAATGGCTGAAGTTTTTGCTGGGTCAGGTAGGACTCCCGTGGCGTTGACGACGTGGCCCAAGAACTTGAGTTCCCCGTATGCGAAACGGCACTTTTCAGGCTTCAGCGTCAACCCCGACGTACGAATGGCCTCGAGTACAGACTCCAACCTTGCAAGGTGTTCGTCGAAAGTCCGGGCGAATACCACTACGTCGTCGAGGTATACGAGGCAGGTGTGCCACTTAAGGCCAGCTAGCACAGTGTCCATGACTCTTTGAAACGTCGCTGGTGCTGTGCACAGCCCAAACGGCATCACCTTGAACTCGTATAGGCCGTCTGGGGTTATAAATGCAGTCTTCTCTCGGTCTCTCTCGTCCACTTCAATTTGCCAGTAGCCGGTCTTCAGGTCCATCGATGAGAAGTACTTCGCGTGGCAGAGGTGGTCGAGGGCGTCGTCGATGCGGGGGAGGGGGTACACGTCCTTTTTCGTGATTTTGTTCAGTCGCCGGTAGTCAACGCAAAACCTTAATGTGCCGTCTTTTTTCTTTACGAGTACGACGGGCGCAGCCCAGGGGCTTTTCGATGGCTGTATAATGTCATCGCTCAGCATGTCGTCGACTTGTGTCCGGATGGCTTCCCGTTCGTGTGAAGAGACGCGGTACGGTGACTGTCGGGTAGGTCGGGCTCCATCTTCGGTTATTATTCGGTGCTTCGCTAGAGGGGTCTGACGTAGTTTTGCGCTCGACGAAAAACATTCGCTATAGCGACGCAGCAAAGCCAATAATTTTTTTCGTTGTTCTTGCGGTAGTGCCGGATTCACGTCGAATGGCTGCGGGAGCTTGAATGTTTCTACGGGTGTGCGTTCAAAGTCGGCGACTGCGATCACATCACTTGCTTCTTGCGTTTCTTCGAGGAACGCAATTGCAGCTCCCTTGTTTAAATGCTGGTACTCTTCGGTGAAATTAGTGACCAAAACGTGAGATTGGCGTGGCTTAAAGTGCGCAATGCCTCTTGCGACGGAGACACCGCGGTCGAGAAGCAACCTTCGATCACTCTCTACGATAGCGTCGATGTCAGAAGCAGCATCCTCACAGTAGACGGCGATCATCAAGCTTGCGCGGGGTGGCAGGGTGATGTGATCGTCGGCGATCCTGACAGCAGCACGGTGATCGGGGTTCGGCTGCGGCGTCGTGGAGTGATTGGAGGAAAATGTTATCGACTTGGTCTGCAGATCAATTATTGCGCCGTTGTCCGTCAAAAAGTCCATTCCGAGAATCACGTCGCGGGAGCAGTTAGGCAGAACGACGAACGCCGCAGGGTACGTTGTGCCGTCTATGGTGACGCGCGATGTGCACGTTCCACTTGGCGTCACGAGGTGGCCTCCTGCTGTGCGTATGTGCGGACCGTCCCATCTGGTCAACACTTTCTTCAGTTTAGACGCAAATGGTCCGCTCATTACCGAATAGTCAGCTCCCGTGTCTACGAGGGCGACTACGTCAAAGCCGTCGATGGACACCTTGACGTCAGATGCAGTCGTCCTCGAGTTCCGGGTTCGTCGGGGCGTCGTATCTCTGCTTGTACGTGTTGATGGTCGGGCACTGTGCATCGTCGTTGTCGTCGTCTTCTCAACGGACGTCTCGGTCAGGTCGGGTACGCGTCGCGCCGTGTAGCTGTCGTCATGTTCGGGAGTCTCGTCAGGGTTAGGTCGGGTCGTCGGGATGAGGGCATGTCGTGAATCACTGTCTTCAGCGCGTCCTTGCGTCGTTGGAGGGTTTCTAGTTTTTCGCCGTAGAGCAACTTCACCTCCAGAAGTTGCCGCCTTTAGTTTCCCCCGCGTGGGCTGGGGGACCTTCCACGGCCGAAGTCAGCGTTGCTACGGCGGTTCGGCGATTGGTAGGGGTAGGGCGACGGCGAACGGTTGAAACGCGCTGGGCCACGGCTGGTTTCAGATAGATACTCGTCGATCTCACGTGGTCGTTGGCCAGGGAGAGGGCGAGGTGCGTCGACGGAGAAACCACGCAGTCCGAGTCTTTTGTATGGGCAGCGACGGTAAATGTGGTCGGCCTCTCCGCAGTGGTAGCACAGAGGACGGTTATCGGGAGTTCGCCATACGTCCGTCTTCCTCGGCGTCTGGTTTCGGGCTACCGGGGGTCGGGTGGGTGACAGTGGGCGGCGGTACGGCGGGGCCTCTTGACGGCGTGTTGGAGCAGGGCGGGGTCGACGAACAGCCGCGGAGTATGTCATAGCTTGTGGCTCTCGGGGTACCTCGGATGGCGTAGAAGTTCCCAACGCTTGTTGCACTTCTTCTCTAATCACGTCGGTGAGGGAAGCGACTTGGGGCTGCGGCGGCGTTGGGAGAAGTTTCCGCAGCTCCTCTCTCACTATTGCTCGGATAGTCTCGCGTAGGCTGTTGGCCGGGATCCGCGTGCTGCCAAAGTCGTTCGCATTGGCCGCGCCAACAAAGTTGCGGTCATACTGCTTAGCACGCATTTCGAGGGCTTTCTCAATGGTGCTGGCTTCGGTCACAAATTCGGCGACGGTTTTGGGCGGATTTCGGACAAGTCCAGCAAACAGTTCCTCCTTCACTCCGCGCATTAAGAATCGCAACTTCTTTTCTTCCGTCATTTCGGGGTCCGTGCGGCGAAATAGCTGCTTCATCTCCTCAACGAAGATCACGACACCTTCGTTGGGGTGTTGCGTGCGCGTTTCCAACAAAAGGGCGGCTCTTTCTTTCCGCACGACGGTAGTGAAGGTCTTAGTAAACTCGCTTTTGAACTGAGCCCAGTTTGTCAAGGAGCTCTCGTGGTTCTCGAACCAAGTGCGAGCCGAATCTTCCAAGTAAAAGAAAACGTGCCGGAACGTTTCTGCGTCGTCCCACCTGTTGAATTTCCGGACGCGCTCCAGTTTCTCCAACCATTCTTCTGGGTCTTCTGCGGGGGCTCCTCGGAACGATGGCGGTTCCCGGGGCTGCTGCAGGACGATTGGCGACGTTGTTTCTTGCACCATGGTGTTGGTTGCAGCGTTCCTTTTCTTGGGCCCTTCTGGCATCAAACCGAACTCGGGCGGTAAATCTTGCAGGCGGGGGCTGGCTCTTGTTGGACTGGCTTGGCGGCTTTTCGAGGTTGTAGTGGGCATGAAGGGTGCGTACCCAGCACCTCCACCAGATGTCACGAAGACAAGGACGAAGCAGTTGTCTTGAATGAGAAATACGTTTATTGGAGCGAACTTGTGCTCCCCTAACAACTCAAAAGAATACAGAGGCGGCGAAGCAGCGGTCAACAAAGTGACTTGCACAGGCGAGTGTCGTCGAATCGAATGCCCCGGCGTCCGCACTGCAGGCTTTTTATCTTTTGGCGCGCGTGGTTCTCGAAACGTCGATTCGCATCGAGAACATAGTAGATCCAAGAAGATTATTCCGGGCTGTTCACGTTAGATCGGAATGCTCTCCCTATCACAACAGATAACACATGCGGCACAGAAAGAAAGAATGGAACATGCGCTTTCCTTGGCGCAGAGATAACACAGACCGGCGCAGCCGGGCGGTAAAAGCAAAACACAAATAAACAAACCCAATGTATGGTTCGCGGCAATATTATATAATAAAATTATACATCTACTGCAGAAAACCGCTGCCTGCTGTTGCCCACGCCACCACCTGGCGGCTTATGAGAAATAACGTGAAAACAACAACCAAAGGTTCCACAAGTTAGGGTTCACGTTCTGTGTGGAACGCACGTGGAGCACGCGAACGCGGTTCTATAAACGTTGAAGTCGGCCGCCTCGACTCACGCGCGTCTCCGCCGTATTGCACTGCTGGCATCTAGAAACCCGGCCGGTAGCAGTGGAACGCGGTAAATTCAAATCGTCTTGAGCCAGCCTTTTGTGTGTTTACCTTGGGATGAGCGCGACGGAACAGGAACAGCATGAGAGGTCAGTAGGAAAGCAAAGGGGGGCATTTCCTTGCAAATGTCTACAAAGAGTACCGTCTTTTTACATTTGCAACGAAAGGTAAACATATTTTAGCAACCCTCCGTAACGCCTCTGCGTCGCCTTGTTTCAGTGTTATCAGCGCCCGATAAGTCATCGTTACCATGCTCTCCGGGGGCCCGGCATTGCAGCGCTTCCTTCTCTACCAGCGGGGTACCACGACCGCCAGCCTGGTTCAGTGGTGCTGTGCCTCTGTCACAGTGTTTTAAGACGTGTCACTGGCTTCCACGCTGGTGCCTCTTGAGAGAATGAGTTCCGCTTTTGTTCACAACATTGTTCCCGCTACTATGACTTTTCACAACGACTTTCTTAGTCGGCAGTTTGCCATAATAAATTGGAATTGAGAGACGGTGTGTGCTATCCTGCCCATTGCAGAGAGGTTGTCCGACATCATTGTGATTGTCTGTGGCTCCGATTATCTTGTTGTATTGAGTCGTGGCTTTCAACCCTGCCATTTTCCTATTGGCTTCTGCCGAATCTCTGTACTATACCATACATAATCATC
Organism: Haemaphysalis longicornis; assembly: GCF_048455015.1. Taxonomy (NCBI): domain Eukaryota; kingdom Metazoa; phylum Arthropoda; class Arachnida; order Ixodida; family Ixodidae; genus Haemaphysalis; species Haemaphysalis longicornis. Next base: position 101,478,945 of record NW_027526204.1, on the reverse strand, counting down.
TATTATCCCACGGCCTTCCTTTCTGAATTCAGTTTCTCGAGAATTTTTTCAGGTGTTCTGCCGACTCGCTTATCAGTAATATGTAGTCTGAAAACATCAAAGAGCTGAAGTTTTCGCTGTTTATCTGTATTCCGCCATTTTAAAACAAGGGTTCCTAAACCCCCTTACGACAGGATATGAATATCTTTGGCGGGATGGTACCTCCTGTCAACGGGTTCCTTGCGGAAGCTGAGACAGAGACAGAATCGACTTTATTGAGCCCGAAAATTCGATTGTGCGCGCAGGCACCAGACGGGGTGGTTCCCTATTCACGGGACCCATATGTCTCCAGCAACTCCTGGCCCCTGGCCGTCAGTGCGGGCTGAGTTGGCAGGACGGGGATGCACAGCAAGGTCTCCCATCGTTCGGGGTTTTGGGGATTGGGGGTGTGGGGGGGAAGACCAGGGGGGGGGGGTTCTTGAGGTCTTTGCACTCGACTATGATGTGTGCCAGAGTGCCTTTTTCCGTTTTGCAGAAAGGGCAGATTGTGTCGTGCTCCGCCGGGTATAGTCGGTGTAACAGAACGGGATACGCTAGCGATCCCGCCTGGGTGCGCCTCAGGATTGCTTGCTGTTGCCTGGTTAACTGTGGGTGCGGTTCGGGAAATTTGCACCTCACGTTTCTGTACATCCTAGTAATGTCTTTAAAGCTCGTCACGGGATACGGCAGCTCAGTCGGCTCGTCCTCGGCCCGGATGGATAGTTCTCGGACGTGGTGGTTCGCGAGGGCGTTGCCTTCCATCTTCGAGTGAGCCGGTACCCACACGAGCTCGAAGGCTCGTCCCGGAGGCTTGTGCTTGCCGAGAATGGCTCGCGCCACGGGAGAGAGATCACTCCCCTTCGGAAGCTTCCGTAGGCTAACTTCGAAACTCTGACCACGGTGTCCACACTCGGTTGCACGAGTGCGAGGGCCACGGCTTTTTCTTCCGCGACGGTGCTTCTTCCGTCGATGAGGTCTGTCGTTCTCAGCGACGCGCTGACGATCAGCTTGTCGATGAACGTATCTACCGCCGTTGCTCGGTCGTCGTGTTTTCTGAGCGAGGTATCCGCGTAGAGTATCCTAGGGTTCTTTTCCAGCTGTCGGTCCAGGGCCTTGGCTCGCGCGGTCCGCCTTCCTTCGTCCTTCCCCGGTTGCATGTTCCTGGGGAGTGGCTTGGTTTGAATGGCCTCTTTCCATTGCTCGGGAAGGGCCGCCTTGGTTGGCAGTGGTTCTATCTGCCATCCTATTTTCCGTAGGACGACCCCGCCGTGCTCCGTTTGGCTTAGTGGAGGAGCTGATCGAGGCTCACCTGTCCAACCAAAGGGCAGCAGAGTGCCGCAAAGCCAAGCCTACGCGTTCATGTCACTCGGAGCCCGGGCGTGGCTTTGCGGCGCTCAGCTGCCGCAAGGAGCCTGTTGCGCTCATATGGAGAGCTGAGGTCCTTAGCGCTGTAGCCTATGCACACAATTGCACTTCAGAAAATTTAATAATGCTTGTCGGTTTGCTTCATCATCCTCTACAATTACCTCACTTCAATCAAACATCTAACTGGAATAATGAAAACAGTAATCAACAAGTTATACCTAATTAGTTCGGTAAATAGCACTTCAAACCCGTGTATTTATGTCCGCCGCGGCTTCTGATAAATTGTTTCTCAAAAAATTGTAGTCTCGCCATTACTAGTTGTTTGTTTTTGTTGTGTTGTAGTTAATACGCGCGGGCTGACAAAAGGTAGCGCTTTTCCAAGTCAATATTGCAAGCTCTCAAGAATTTCCATGCCTACTTCATTTTACGTGACGCTCGAGCAGGCGACAGTTGCATTTAAAATAAACTTGCGTAGTAGTGTTGAACTAGGCCAGATGATCAACATTTGTCCAGTAGATCTATAAGGCAATTGGTTGGTTGTGTTCAACTATGGGGGCTTTTGTAACACCATAAACAATAACGACCATTTTTTTTTGTCGTAGATTAAGGTCACTCAGGTCTTCGCTCGAAAATATTTGCAATTATGCAAAAATTTATGGTGTCTACATTTTTGCCCCTCGAGGCCTAATAGGTTGTTTTGCGTGCCTATTTTTGGCGCCTATAACGAACGTTTTTAATGCTTAAAAATCCGGCCTCTATTGACGACCTTAAGCGATATTATGGAAGGCCCTCGGGAAAAAAAGTCTAATGCGTTCATGTTCTTCCACAATCCGCTATCCGCTCAACGGTACGGCAAGAGGGGTTCAGCGGGAAAAACCTGTAACTTCCATTCGTCTCCGAACCCCAGGAGACGCTTCCTCAGCTGCAGTCTCTCAGCGCTGCTCGGGAAACTTAGTAGTTGTCCGGACTTGGGGGTTGAGGTGTCTAGAGACGTTACATTTAAAAACCATGTCTTCTCTTGGTGGTGGCATTTTTTTGAACGCCTCTTTACGCAGATACCCGGAACTACTTGCTAAATTTTGGTTATTATATCTCTCACTGTTTTGTCAACTGGGAAACTTCGGAGGGACTAGAGGATGGTTCTCATTGTTCGTGTTTTTTTTTAAAGGTAACTTGTTTAGCATTCAAAAATATCGTTCGACATGTTTAACGCATTAATGCTGCAAGATTATCGAACTTAATATTTATAAGCATTTTCTACAATTTCTAACAAAAAATGCAATACTGACTAATTGTAGACATGGTCGCAGAAGTTTTATAATGCAGTAACCAAATTGCTGACAATAATTCACTGTTTTGAAGTGTGTCTTCACAACAAGGGCCACATTTATGCCATCTTTTTTTATTTAAAAAGGTTTTCGCAAGGTACCACAAGACAAATTAATAAACAAACTTCACATTCACATTATAGATATTTTTGTTTCCTGGATCGCAGAATAGCTATCCAACCGCCAACAGCTTGTAAAAATTAACTGCGAACAATCTCGGTGTCTTCCTGTCAACTCAGTGGTGCCCCAGTTTAGTGTTTTGGGGCCATTGCTTTTTCTATTGTATATTAGCGATCTCTTCCTTGTTGTTGACGCTAATGTTGAAATTCGATGGTCCCCTGACGACTGTGTATTGTTTCGAGAAGGCACAGGTGCTAATCATCAGATCGAACTCAACAAAAACATTGATAATGAGCGTAAGTGGTGTGTATAATAGGGAATGGAATTAAATTTAGAAATAAGTGTTTATCTTTGTGTGACAGGAAAGTAAAACCCTAGGGAACACGTGCATAAACTGGCATCGTCTTCACTCAGACAGGTTCACAGCTATAAGTACATAGGCTTTGCACTCACAAACAACTTATCATAAAACTTGCACATAGATAATATTTGCTCTTCTGCTTTCCGGAAATTATGCTTCTTAAGATACAAGCTACAAAATTTTCCTTCAAACGTTAACCTCTTCAGTTATTTTTGTTTACTTAGGCAGAATCTGGAGTATGCAAGTATTGTGTGGGACCCCCATACTAAACAAAACATTAACAAACTTGAGAGGATTCAACGGAAGTCCATTGGGGTTGTCTATTCTAAGTTTTTGCGGACGGGCTCACCTTCAGACCTAATGCCAGCTAATAATACTTCTTCCCTTCAGAATTAGTACTTTGAAATATGTACAAGAATATGTACTTTAAAAATATTTCGCGCATACAGTGAAATATCTTTAATTCGAACTTTAATAATTAGAAGCTCTGGGTAATTCGAACCGTACGATTTTGACCGGTAAACTCTCCAAAATAGGCTATGCATTAAAAAGCCCGTTAATTCAGACGCGAGGGGCTCCCGCACCGGATAATTCGAAGAACCCGATAACACGCCGGCAGCTTGTGGCCTGGCGCACGGCCAGTAAAACGACCCAGCTATGTACACCCGAGGCTGCGTCGCCTCCGGAAAGGAGAGAACAGAGAAGTTAGATCGAGTAAACAAAATCTTAAACCTCCATATCGGACATTTTGGAACGGGCTTCTTTTAGGACTACGTAGCTATGGTCACGAGATCAGGGTGTGCATAATGCGTGCTGACTGACGGCATCATTTCTGAGGTCAGAGGCGTGGAAGCCGTCACCGCCAGTGACCACCAGGAGGTGGAAGATGGAGCACCAGTGCGGCTATCACTCGGAAGCAATGCGTCTAATGACTATTAAATGCTACCCGTGTCTTCTCCTGTTTTGGGGTGCGCCAAAGCGAAGCGTTCTGCTCCAGTCGCTGGTTAGAGAAAAAAGTTCTAGCTTTCGCTTTCAAGCATAAAAGGCAAGTATCATTCTCGGGCTTTTTCAAGCGTTCAATTACTGTCGTGCTCTTATGCTGCACAATCACACTTTAGCGCGTTTTTGCTTCACTTTGGTTAGTTAGAACTTTCATTAGTTCGAACTTGGGTGGCGACCCCTTAAAGTTCGAATTAAGGAGCTTTACCCGTATAAACGTCTCGTTACTTTACGTTTATCATACACATGAATGTCTCATTCTGTGTAAGCGCATTTTACCTTGCGGCCTGGAGGCCAAATCAACGGAGAGACTGGCAAATGTTTTTTTGTAAAAGTAGCACAAGAGAGGCACAAGTCTTCACGATGATCCAGCTATGAAAATTGATTGGCTTGACAACGGCGTTCACAGGTATTCCTGAAATGGAAAGCATATTGCCGTATTGAAGATAAAGTACAAGGGTGAATTGGGCTTATAACATTCCGAACTCCTATATAACCACCAAATACACGTTCCCATTAAAACTCTGTGCACAAGCAGGAACGGACGAACGTAACTGACTTCAAAACTTCTTAGAAGAAGCAAGTATATACCGCGCACCGTCAAAGACAAGTAATTATCGCGTGCAAGGTAACAGTCCTCCTGACAAATTGGTGCGTTAATCGTGTGATTTAAAGAGCTGCTATTGTTACCGTGAAAACGGTAAACTAACGGGTTTTCGATGCCATTCAAGATTCCCATAAAAAAAGCGACTTTTTGTACAAAATTGGCCTGAGCAATCCTTTATAATGATGAGCTCCCCGCCATTCTGATTATTAATATTTTAATTTGCGAAATTCCTAATTGTAGAACATCTCTATTTACTGCAGGCGTTTTGTCAGGGGGAAGCAGGCACGTGCACAAGCAACCTAAAAAAGCATAAACCTTCCAGACTATTTTAAAGCTGTGTTGTATAATTAAGTTCACTGGCCAGGAAATAGCCCACGTGTGCTCTACCGCAGGTTTTCCTGCGCATACAAATGAGCGATACCTGTTTATTGTCGCATCGCGATGGAGGAACGTCGCCCTACTAAGGTGCTCTGCATGATAAACCGCTGCGATACTCATCAACTACTTTTGAAGCGAAAGCTTTTGTTGTTGGACTGGTTGTGTTCTGCCAAAAATACTAATGCTATTCCCCATAGAGCGGTTGTTCGTGTGAAAAGCTTTGATAAGATGTTTGGACACAGTGCGTGCGGGAAATCGGGTTCCATTGTGTCAATACGGTTACTTAAAAATCGCCAAACAGTATAAAACGTCCAGACAACGCAATACACGCATTGATCATGAAGAAGTGGTATAATAGCATACCTTTATTTCACAAACCATGTATCGTTATAGAGTTAAATTGCACGTAGATCCGTTTACTTATTGTGGGAGAAATCGTCGCATGGATTCGTTCATGGTTTCAGTTTTGGGTCATTGAAGGTTTTACGCTCGATCGAACGCACTTTCAGTGAAGGTTGGAGGAAATTTTAGGTCTCGCGCTTCCATCAACTTTCTTTAAGAAGTGTTGGTAATTTTGTGCACTGCTGCAAATATTTTGCGTCCCTTTCTTCGGTTTCGTCTCTCCCTGTTTTGCCGCGAGATATTTCGGTAGGCTTACGAGTCCGAGAAGTGTTTGACTGCAATTTGGTTCATTGAAGCCAGGTGATACGCTTACACGGCAAATCATAAATTTGGGTTCGTTGGACGGAATTCGCAATAATTGATATGTAATTTTTGGCACCACACGGGTATTAAAAACTCCCTAAAATGCGGTTACACTAAATGCTTATTTCATTTGGCGAAATTTCAACTCTTATAAGAGGTTTCAGCTGATTGCCAGCCTTCTTTTGTACAGCTGTCCGAATTGCAAAAAGCAAACTAAAAAAATACGAAACAAACCCACAATATTAGACTAAAAGCTCTTTTCTTTCGTGTGACTTCAACATGACCTGAAGTAAGCCCACGTGGGCCGGTTCACATCCCCTGGTACGAGAAATCTTCCACGACCGATCAGAAAGTTCTGCGTCGATTACGTCAGCGCTGTGGATGGATTTAAAAAAAGCCAGCTGTTCTCAACATGTGGCGTATTACAATTGCTGCCTCCGTACAGTGCCACGTACGTTCAGTACTCTTCATACCCGCAGGCTGCTTTATACGCTGTTTCCAACAATGAGTATTTTTGCGTTTTTTCTGATATTGGCCATCGGTGTTCAGGCATCTTTTAAACCCCCTTTTGATGGAAGACCAAAGCGAGGTAAGTGTAGATGCAGATGCCTTCTTCACATTATTAAAACACGTTGCACAACCCACCAAGAAATGTGAACGGGATGAGGCGAAGGCAGATAAAACAGGAGGTTTTTTGTTAAAATTCGGTTAATGAGTAATTGATTGTAGTAATAATTTTAAAGGTGGTAATAAAGCGGATGTTGTTGGACTAGAATGGAAGATCATGGAATAAGTTGGAATAAAATACGTAATGACGGATTAGTCCTCAAGAGGAATGGTCACTTAAGTGAGATTAGGGCGATTTTTAAAGATCAAGGCTGCTACCTAAACTCTTTATGGTGCTAGTTAAAATCGATTACTATGAGAAAAAGATTACAAAATGACAGAGAGCAAAAACACACATTAAGGAATAACGGGTGATATTCAAATGAATTAGGACGGATAAAGGTGAATTGAGATGTATTGTGAAAGGTGAAGTTTCCTTGCTGCTTTGTCAATGGTTGGACACAGAAATTGTACCCTTCGTACAACAAACCCAGGCTTTTGATTTGTGTGCGCGTAAGGAGATCAAAGCGTTTCGAGCAATCTTCTGTCTTGACGGTTCTCGCACGGGTCGCAAATATCAGTAGGAAAATTCAAGAAATGTCTTGGCAGTTCCACAGTGCCTTAGAAACTTTCCTGGTTTTGCAACTTGACCAACCTTTAATAGTATTTCGGATTGAATAAGGATGCTCACATCATTTTATTTAACAGTATAGCTTGCCTCATTGGGAAGAACAGAAAAACTCCACCTCCCCTCGCGGGAACCCCTGTGTAGATGCGACGCTTAGGGGGATCACGTTGCAGCGTTGGACAGCGGAGGAACTGTGCTGGAACGATGGAGCGGAGTGGCGCAGGCACCGCGTTTTATGGCGTGCATAACGGTGAGGGGATGCGCCGGCGCCAGTGCGTCTGCCGCAGCTATGACGCAACACAAACCAACACAATCCACTTTAATCCAATCTAATGCAAATCCAATACAATCCAATCCAATCTAAGCCAAGCCAATCGAATCCAATCCAATGCCACTCGCGAGAGAGTGTTCGCTATCGGAGAGGAGAGGGGGTGAGCGGCGGAGAGCGCAGCTGGCGCGGCGAGGAGAATGGGGGAGTAGTGGACGCCGACGACGACGCCGGATGCAGGGACAAGGCGAGTGAATGAGTTGCCTTCGCATCTAAAATGTAACGAACGAAGACAATCTCGCTCCCCATGTTAACTGGCATGTCACTTTTGACGCGGCAATCATTGTTCGTCGGATGTGGCCTTCACCTTCCCTGTGCTCGAAAGACACGCGGCCCTAAAGATGTCCCACTTACATCCCCCAACCCCCACGGTTTGTAATTTTGAGCGCTGCGGCGCCTCACACTCTTCTACTAAATAAACTATGGCCGGCTAACCACCTTCAAAACCTTGCCAGTGTATCCCGGGGTGGGTTGCTTTTACGGTTAACATGGGGAAAGGACCCGCATGGTTACCGTTGTAACGACTTCTTATGCCGTAATGACATGAAGGTACTACAGCTGGCAGTATGCAGACGAGTGTTCAGACATGACGTAGCACTGCCCGAGGATCATTGGGTCTTCGGACAGTATGTGGATTCACGTCTTTGGCTTGAATGCAACCAGCTTCTGCATAGAGGACAATACTCTGCCGAGTGTTGCGGTTAAAAAAGAAGACTTCTCTGCTCAATAACGTAAAAATAACGGCGGGAGGGTTTGGCAAAGAATAAATTAAATCAGCGCTCGCCGAACTGTAAGCGCGGATGTTAGGCTTACTTATATAGAATTTTATAGAACTTTTTCAAATATAAAAATTATATCCAATTTTAGTATTTCTCAGTAAAGTGATTGGCTGTAGGTTGTTAAGGACTGAACGTGTTTTGTCGTTAACACTGCTGTTTTTTCTTGTTTAGTGAACCGTGTGTAAGTTGCCTTTTGCGCTGTCATTGAGTTGTTTTCTTGCAACCATTTGCAGGGAACGGCGGGACATCCCCAAACTGCCCAGTGACTACCGTTAACGAGCACAGGCAGTGCGTCCAATACATTGACTCCCGCAGGTGCCCGCAGCTGGGCTGCGAGAGCCAAGGCAAGATCTGTTGCAGGGATCAGTGTGGCTACCTTTACTGTGCGTCCGTCTAGTAGGACATGCCAACAAGTGACCAAAGGCAGTGTTCCTAATACGCGGTAAATAAAAAGTTTGAATTCCCGCGTAAAAACATTTTGTACGGCACTTCCTTTTCGCTTGGTTATTAGATCCTCCTATCGACAACAGCAAGCAACAGTGAAGTGCATCCACAGCAAAGTTAAAAACCCGCAATTTGCGCCAAAAAGAGTTCAGTAGCCAAAACATTACAATTCATGTAGTCCAATGCGCGTACGACATCGCTTCTAAGCAGTGCTTTGCTGAAAAAATATCAATCGCTGGTCTCCACCATGCAGGGTTCGCTTATACAACGTCCTGTACTCTTGAGGTAATACTTGCGTGCGGCTGGCGCAGTACTGCGTCCAAGTTTTCGTGAAGATATTCGTGCATGTCCCATCACAAATGGCAGCATCTCCACTCCATGATGGCGAGGGTGCGGAGTACGGGGACTCGCAATGACATCCAAGTTGCGCCCCGAGTGACATCCGATTTGTGCCCCGACCATCATTCGATTTGATCCGTGATTTGCCCCTTTATTATTCCATAAATGAAACTGGAAATCACGGCTCAAATCGACTTTCGCTTGATTTCCGCTTGATAGTGGCGTGCGCACGGATAGATGCGGACGGACATTGGGAGAGCCCATGGTACTCCGCTCCGTTACAGGCGAAGGAGTAAGCCGTTTGACACTGGGGTACTAACTCACGGTCGTACTCCAATGGGTAAGACGACTGACACTAACCCTGTCTGGTTTACCAGACACAGGCTCGAATCCTGCGAGTGCGTGTGTGATTTTTTTGCGATTGTAAATGTTATGCGCATGGACTCGGGCGCAGATTGTGTGGTCCTAAGGTACTCCGCACCTAATATCAGATATTTCATGTAAAATAACCGATGAACTGGCTTCACTCGTATGTGTTCGAGCAGCAATAAACGTAACGGTAAACAATTCCCATTGATGGCCTACCGAGACACAGACATTCTTAGCACCTTCTACTTATTGCTTGCCTTCCCGCCGCCTTGTGTAGGGGAATGCAGCTGCTGGAGACTGAAGGCCGATACTGTGGTTGCGAAATCATTAAAATGTTTTAGGCACCTGTACTCAATCAGGGTTGCGTAAACCTTGCCATGTAATAAAATGCTGTTTTTGTCCCAGGTACACACCTAGTATGGTTGTACCTCTCTAGAACGCCAACCGTGGTATCCGGCGATGTTTGGCCAGACCAGGCAGCATTCCGGACCTGGTGATGTAATGGAGGGTGGTTGGTGAGCATCGGTATTCTCAGAATTGGTGACACGCCCCATCGGTGCGCGTAAGCTGTGACAGCTACAAAGCGCCGCTTAGTGAGATTTAAGGGATATTATATAAATCAGAGGCACTGCCCCTCTTTCTCTTTTCTTTTTCATTTTCTTCGTCATATTTTCCCCAACACTCTCCTATTCTCTGTACTATAATGAGCAATATGAAAGGGAACACAGGAACGCGTGGCAAACAGCCTCGAAACAGACTCAGAGCGATACGCGGATGGCGCTGTGAAAATCAAAGGGGGAAGAAGGGCGCTGTTCCACTAACTGTTGGCACTCCCACCACGCTGGAATTTCTACAAAGCAGCAGCTTACGTCATTCGCCGATCATATGGTATCCTCCGACAGCCGATAAGACGCACGGCGGGAATGGCAACAGTTGTTAGAGCAGCGTCCTCCTTTCAGCTTTGTTTCTGTCGGCGGCCGCTGCGTATTACCCGTAGCTGGGTCTGGGGGTTTTTTTCGATGCGTTCCTGTGTTCCCTTTCATATTGCTCCTAATTATACATGCATGCGCAAATGTGCATGTATGTATTGTAAGCTGGCTGGAGAAGCCAGGCTTCTCGTCCGGAAGAGGCCCTCTTTGAAGGTTTCTCCCTTCGGGGTAGCGGCCTCGCCATATCCCAACAATATCATAGGATCAAACTACGGTGGAAGCGCTGTGGCTCTAGGGCCCAATCTTCTTGGGGCTCTAGAGCCCAGAGAACCCCATCGGACGTATCTCACACCTACCATTTCTATTACCATTACTGCATCACCATCACGATTACTCCATTACCAGTGAATAGCTAGTTGAGGTTTCTTTTCACCTAAAAGTTAACACGAGGGAAGTGTAAAATCAGTAAAAAGAAAGCTCAAAAATAGAATGTACGCTCTCCAGGACGCCAATGGCACATTACAAAAAGTACTGATGATATACTCAAAATAGTGGAGGAGTTCTACAAAAAGCTGCTCGCCTCTGCCCTTGACTCTGCGCCAAGTTTTCCCGCAACTTGCGTCGGTCAGGTTTCGCCGACTACCACAGATGAGGTCGCAGCGGCACTCGAAGCAATGAAGAAGGGGACAGCTGCAGGAGACAATGTACTTACGGCTGATATATTATGCTTTGGAGGGCGCGTTGTGCTATCAAAACTTGCAGCCCTATTCTCGCAGTGGTTGAGATCTCACATGGTGCCAAATGCATAGAAAAAAGCGAACTTAGCTACAGAGGAAAGGCGACTCCAAAGAGCTTAACATTACAGATCCATCCGCCTGCTCTCCGTTACATACAAATTATATACAAAGCTCATTCTCGATCGTACCAACTTTCAAAAGCCATGAGAACAGGCCGGTTTCAGGAAAGGTTTCTCAACATTAGACCACGCTCATGCTAAAAATCAGCTAATCGAAAAGTGTCCTGAGTATATTGCTCCCCTGTATAGGGCATTCATAGATAAGGAAAAAGCATTTGACTTAATGCCCACAACAGCAGTACTAACGGCGTTACGTGAACACGGAGTAGGCGAGCCGTGCATTACGCTCTTCAAAGATACATTCAACGGGTGCTCGGGAACTTTACAGCTCCATCAAAGAATTTGTAAGTTTCCTATACAAAGGGTGTCCGGCAAGGGGACACAATATTCCCCCAATTATTCACAGCCTATCTGAAGAATATTGGGCAAATCATATCTGCCGATCCAAACCATGAAACCGAAATTACCTGCAGAATTACCATGGGATGGGCTACTTTGCGTAAGAATTCAGATATCCCATCTGGGAAGATTCCGGAGTCCCTCAAAAAGCCTGTGTTTAATAAGTGCGTTTTTCCAGTAAGGACGTACGGGCAGAAACTTGGGGTCTTACTAAACGACTTTAAAGGAAACTTAGATCGGCCCTACGTGCTATGGAAAGGAGAATTCTACGTGTCATGCTAAGAGACAGGAAACCATCCGCGTGGATTAGGTAACAGTCTGGGGTGGAGGACATTCTAGTACAAATTAAGCGAAGGAAGTGGGCATGTGCGGGTCACATAATGCGTATGACTGGCAACAGGTGGACCATCCGTTTAACAGACTGGCTTCCAAAAAAACCGCAAATGCAATATTGGTGCCGAGAAGAAGATGGCGGGATGAGTTGCAAAAATTCTGGGGGAAAGCACGAACTCAAATCACACTCGATTGCCGGGGCCACAGATCTGAGGGAGAGGCTTTCGTCCTGCAGCAGACACAACCTGGCTGATGATAATGATGATAGATGGTGCATGTGCACGTCAAGCGGCGTTTATATGCGGGTGGAATGATGGTGGTGGCGTTAAAACATTTATAGCACTCCTTACGCGGTAGAAGAGCACCCTCCATAAGTGGGGTCCTCCGTCCGGGGCTCAAATGGGGGAAGCTATCCTGCGGACCCGTTAGACCAGCCCTTGCAGGACATAACAGCTTCACAAGAGGAGAGGGAGAGGGTGTGTATACGAATTAGCTTGGGTGGTGGTCGCGGACACTCCCATACAGATACTTGAGGGTGGAAGTGGGGCTATGGCAAGCCGGGTAGTTCCTGGAATATTGATGGGAAAGAAGACGTGTCTGTGGTATAAATTTGGAGACGTGTGTGTCTGGAGCTGTGGCCATGACTTGGTGTCGTCAAGGGATAAGGAGTGATGGGGTGGACGTGGTTGGTTTTTTTGTCTGCGGTAGCAACCGAGTGTGAGTGTATAGTTGATAGGTTCGTGAGGTGGGATGCTGGAAGCTGGTGTCTGGTAGTCACCCTGGATCTGTCTTTCTACTTATTCTAGAGCCCGGTGGGTCACTTCTCAACTTCTGAGAAGAGGGCGGGTGCGCCCTTATTGCCAGGAAGGCAGAAATGGCCAGAGATTCATATAATATGAATCAAGAGAAGCGTGGATGACTCGTGGAATCGAAGGACGTTGCTTGCTTGGACTGAGAGGTGCCTTGAAAAATACGTGCGACATGCGGTTCGGGAGTGTGTTTTAATTCACCTGGTTTCGTCGTCGGCAGCATCGGTGATCCGGGCGGATGTGATGTGCCCCACAGCCGAGGATGTGGCCGTTTCCTAGGCCACCCTGTTTTAGTCAGTGCGTACAGAGCACGTTATGTACACATTGCCAGAGGCTGTATGCACCACCACCACTTTGGCGCTGGCGTTGACAGGTTTACTTGTAGAGCAGGTGCGCAGACCCGTTGGTTATGGCCGTATTGGCGGGCTAGTTCTTCGCCTGATGATACTAATGATCCACGGGCACACCCTAGAGGAGAGGGGCGACTCGGACGCATTTCCGCATGGCAGGCGCGAGAACCACTGGGTCGGGTAGGATTAGTGAGTGCAGTCTGTGGTATCCCTGGTGGGTTTTTTGGGAAAGCGAAGGAACCGCATGGCGACTATAGCAACAAACGACTATAGCAACAAACTGCACTGAATCTGGACACTAAAGGGAAGGTTTGGCCATTACTATATAATTTTTACATCTGCAAGCTGAGTATGCCAGAATCTTTGGGGGCATTGTACATCGAGAAGTTTGCGGGGATAAATTGGTCGCAGTTAGCACAGGATTGGGATAATTGGAGAGTAATGGAAGAGGCCTGTGCCCTGCAGCGGGCGTAGATAGGCTGCTGATAATGATGATGACATTAGAACGGCCTTCATAGTGAGTTTGAAATCTACCCTTGTGCAAAAAAAGTTATATCACACTGCTTCTAACCGTGATTGAAGCAATACATACTTTTGGTCCAATACATTTCCATCCGTTTTCGCAGGGGATATTCTTTGTTAGGAAATCTTAGCCCACAACTATTTTACGCCTGCCTGTCGGTTACTCGAATCAGCCAGAGTAGTTGGAGGTGAGCTTGAGCATGATTGGTTTATCGACCGACTGAGACTTGGTGGGAAAGGGATTGGTTTGGGTAAAGAAAAGTGCAAAGGAGAAATCATTGACGGGAATTGTGATTAGGAGATTGACAGCATTTGAGGAGGAAAAGAGAGAAAAAGGCAATAAAAACATGTGCAGAGGCAGAAGGACGGAGCTGAAAAAACTGAAAAGGGAGTAGGAAAGTCAGAAGGATGAGTGTAATTGAAGTAAAGTAATTTGAGGATGTGAAAGTAATGAGGATAACGACAGGAGCCGGAGCAGACGTCTTTTTTAGACTTATTGAGTGAGCGGCTTTTGAGCACTGGTCTTTATTTGCGTTGCCTCAGCTGTCCACTGTGGTACAACCGGATCGTGGGAAAGACTGTGCAACAAAGGACCCGTAAAAACTAAGGAAGCGGGTACCAACTGATACTGCCTCAGTATTCTAGGTAATGCCACACCGGTCTCGAAGCCACAGGAGCTTGTGAACTGTGGTGAAGAGGGATTGTGAAATTCCGTTAGAGTTGTTGGAGGAGGAAAACTGTAGATATCGCTCTAGCGCATGCTTTGCCTTGAGAGGACAGTACCTAAGAGAGGATGCAAGGATGGTGACTAGCGGCAACGCAAGCAGGGGTAGTGAATGCGTATCCAAGGGTACTTCTTAGGAACAGTCTGATTATGCACGGCTCTAGACTGGACTTGATGAGGCAGAGAGGTGTGGTTGTGGCTGAAGAAAAGCTTCGATATTAACGGGAAGTGGAGACGGTTCACCCGGCAGGCTAAATATGTACGTTTGTGGCTGTCGAACTCTTAGCGGGGTTTATGATACAGGAAGGGGAACGTTATTGGGGATTGATATTTGTAAAGAGACAACAGAGGGAAAAGACTGGTTCGCGAAAGAAGAAAGCGGCGAACAGACACGGAAGGAGGTAGAGAGAGGGAGAGACTGCTAGTACAAATTTATAGTGACGAAGAGGGCACTGGAAAGGGCAATGGTAAAATGGAGGTGGTAGATGGGTAAGAGCGGGATGAAAGTATGCGGTGAAGGATCAAAAGAGAAAAGGATGATGCGGTGGTTAGCGGAAGAGAAGGAGGTAGAGGATATGAACAGCGGAAGAGATATAGAAGGAGGAAGTAAGAGCGACAATTCCAGAAGAGGTAGTAGCGGAGGGCATAGAAAAATCTAAGTAGCTTAGGGAAATGGAAGCGCATAATAAGTAAAGGGAAGGGAGCACGAGGTAGAACCGAAGGTAGCAGAAACACTTGAGGGGTTTAAAAGATAAAGGGGGAGAGGACCAGCGGAAAGGAAAGGACGGAATCAGAGGTATTGGAAAATAGGACGGGAAATGATGAGCGGGAGGAAAGAGAACTAGTACTTGTAAAGGAGGAGAGTTGTTGGGGAAAAGTTGTACGGGGACAGAAGAAAGGATGGCGGGAACGGTAGGGGTGAGTTCCTGGTAGTAAACGGAGGGGTAAAGGGACAAAGGAGAAGCGATATAGCGAAACAGAGTGGAACGCACAGGCATGAGGTGTATCAACCCAAGCGAAAGGGAGGAGTTGTACTGTTTTGTGAAGACACAAATCTTGCTACTTTTGAACGTCGTTTGCAGTGGTCCAAACGTGTTCATGGTCTTTTTCTTTCATTTGTTGATGAAGTGGTTATCCGGAAAGTGTTCCGCCTGATAAGAAAACTGTTTTTTTTTTCGCGTTTTCAAGCGATATTACGCACACCGCGCGTGACGTTTTTGAAGTAGGGGATAGGGCTAGAAGTACGCGAATAATTGTGTGTTAGCACATGCCTAGTTCTCCCTATGGAAAAGGTCTGGCTCTCTGCACACGTGATGACCTCGTATGGTGATGATGTTGAGTGTGTAAGGGTTGTTTTCTGGCGTAAATGATTCGAACGCTAATGAGTGCCATTTTACGATGTGAGGGTAAAACTTGATGAAGGTTGGTGGGGCAAAAGATATTCTGATGAATACGATACAATTAAAAGTTATTCATGGTGTATGATACTCTTCCTGGACCATTATGGTTCCTCCCATGATAAGCTGTTTATGTTCCCCATTCGCTTTTGTGTCCAGTGGCACAGGCGTGACTTTTTGCTTTGCCTGGTAAAATAAACGGTTATTCCCGAGTCGGCGCTGGCAGTCTCGGTCCTTCGTTTCCGCCCTCACGATTATTTAGAACGCTGAAAAAAAAAACCAACTAAAAGTTGTGGTCTCTCTACCTCACATATGCACAACCCTAGCATGATATTGTGATAATGATATTATACATGGTATTATATATTATATAATAATATTATACATCTACTGCAGAAAACCGCCCCCTGCTGTTGCCCACGCCACCACCTGGCGGAATATGAGAAATCACGCGGAAACAGCAACCAAAGGTTCCACAAGTTAGGGTTCATGTTCTGATTGGAACGCACGTGGAGCACGGGAACGCGGTTCTATAAACGTTCAAGTCGGCCGCCTCGATTCACGCGTGTCTCCGCCGTATTGCACTGCTGGCATCGAGAAACCCGGCCTGTAGCAGTGGAACGCGGTAAATTCAAATCGTCTTGAGCCAGCTTTTTGTGTGTTTACCTTGGGATGAGCGCGACGGAACAGGAACAGTAGGAAAGCAAAGGGGGGCATTTCCTTGGCAAATGTCTACAAAGACTACCGTCTTTTTACATTTGCAACGAAAGGTAAACATATTTTAGCAACCCTCCGTAACGCCTCTGCGTCGCCTTGTTACAGTGTTGTCAGCGCCCGATAAGTCATCGTTACCATGCTCTCCGGGGGCCCGGCATTGCAGCGCTTCCTTCTCTACCAGCGGGGTACCACGACCGCCAGCCTGGTTCAGTGGTGTTGTGCCTCTGTCACCGTGTTTTAAGACTTGTCACTGGCTTCCACGCTGGTGCCTCTTGAGAGAATGAGTTCCGCTTTTGTTCACAACATTGTTCCCGCTACTATGAGTTTTCACAACGACTTTCTTAGTCGGCAGTTTGCCATAATAAATTGGAATTGAGAGACGGTGTGTGCTATCCTGCCCATTGCAGAGAGGTTGTCCGACATCATTGTGATTGTCTGTGGCTCCGATTATCTTGTTGTATTGAGTCGTGGCTTTCAACCCTGCCATTTTCCTATTGGCTTCTGCCGAATCTCTGTACTATACCATACATAATCATCTATTATCCCACGGCCTTCCTTTCTGAATTCAGTTTCTCGAGAATTTTTTCAGGTGTTCTGCCGACTCGCTTATCAGTAATATGTAGTCTGAAAACATCAAAGAGCTGAAGTTTTCGCTGTTTATCTGTATTCCGCCATTTTAAAACAAGGGTTCCTAAACCCCCTTACGACAGGATATGAATATCTTTGGCGGGATGGTACCTCCTGTCAACGGGTTCCTTGCGGAAGCTGAGACAGAGACAGAATCGACTTTATTGAGCCCGAAAATTCGATTGTGCGCGCAGGCACCAGACGGGGTGGTTCCCTATTCACGGGACCCATATGTCTCCAGCAACTCCTGGCCCCTGGCCGTCAGTGCGGGCTGAGTTGGCAGGACGGGGATGCACAGCAAGGTCTCCCATCGTTCGGGGTTTTGGGGATTGGGGGTGTGGGGGGGAAAACCAGGGGGGGGGGTTCTTGAGGTCTTTGCACTCGACTATGATGTGTGCCAGAGTGCCTTTTTCCGTTTTGCAGAAAGGGCAGATTGTGTCGTGCTCCGCCGGGTATAGTCGGTGTAACAGAACGGGATACGCTAGCGATCCCGCCTGGGTGCGCCTCAGGATTGTTTGCTGTTGCCTGGTTAACTGTGGGTGCGGTTCGGGAAATTTGCACCTCACGTTTCTGTACATCCTAGTAATGTCTTTAAAGCTCGTCACGGGATACGGCAGCTCAGTCGGCTCGTCCTCGGCCCGGATGGATAGTTCTCGGACGTGGTGGTTCGCGAGGGCGTTGCCTTCCATCTTCGAGTGAGCCGGTACCCACACGAGCTCGAAGGCTCGTCCCGTAGGCTTGTGCTTGCCGAGAATGGCTCGCGCCACGGGAGAGAGATCACTCCCCTTCGGAAGCTTCCGTAGGCTAACTTCGAAACTCTGACCACGGTGTCCACACTCGGTTGCACGAGTGCGAGGGCCACGGCTTTTTCTTCCGCGACGGTGCTTCTTCCGTCGATGACGTCTGTCGTTCTCAGCGACGCGCTGACGATCATCTTGTCGATGAACTTATCTACCGAAGTTGCTCGGTCGTCGTGTTTTCTGAGCGAGGTATCCGCGTAGAGTATCCTAGGGTTCTTTTCCAGCTGTCGGGCCAGGGCCTTGGCTCGCGCGGTCCGCCTTCCTTCGTCCTTCCCCGGTTGCATGTTCCTGGGGAGTGGCTTGGTTTGAATGGCCTCTTTCCATTGCTCGGGAAGGGCCGCCTTGGTTGGCAGTGGTTCTATCTGCCATCCTATTTTCCGTAGGACGACCCCGCCGTGCTCCGTTTGGCTTAGTGGAGGAGCTGATCGAGGCTCACCTGTCCAACCAAAGGGCAGCAGAGTGCCGCAAAGCCAAGCCTACGCGTTCATGTCACTCGGAGCCCGGGCGTGGCTTTGCGGCGCTCAGCTGCCGCAAGGAGCCTGTTGCGCTCATATGGAGAGCTGAGGTCCTTAGCGCTGTAGCCTATGCACACAATTGCACTTCCGAAAATTTAATAATGCTTGTCGGTTTGCTTCATCATCCTCTACAATTACCTCACTTCAATCAAACATCTAACTGGAATAATGAAAACAGTAATCAACAAGTTATACCTAATTAGTTCGGTAAATAGCACTTCAAACCCGTGTATTTATGTCCGCCGCGGCTTCTGATAAATTGTTTCTCAAAAAATTGTAGTCTCGCCATTACTAGTTGTTTGTTTTTGTTGTGTTGTAGTTAATACGCGCGGGCTGACAAAAGGTAGCGCTTTTCCAAGTCAATATTGCAAGCTCTCAAGAATTTCCATGCCTACTTCATTTTACGTGACGCTCGAGCAGGCGACAGTTGCATTTAAAATAAACTTGCGTAGTAGTGTTGAACTAGGCCAGATGATCAACATTTGTCCAGTAGATCTATAAGGCAATTGGTTGGTTGTGTTCAACTATGGGGGCTTTTGTAACACCATAAACAATAACGACCATTTTTTTTGTCGTAGATTAAGGTCACTCAGGTCTTCGCTCGAAAATATTTGCAATTATGCAAAAATTTATGGTGTCTACATTTTTGCCCCTCGAGGCCTAATAGGTTGTTTTGCGTGCCTATTTTTGGCGCCTATAACGAACGTTTTTAATGCTTAAAAATCCGGCCTCCATTGACGACCTTAAGCGATATTATAGAAGGCCCTCGGGAAAAAAAGTCTAATGCGTTCATGTTCTTCCACAATCCGCTATCAGCTCAACGGTACGGCAAGAGGGGTTCAGCGGGAAAAACCTGTAACTTCCATTCGTCTCCGAACCCCAGGAGACGCTTCCTCAGCTGCAGTCTCTCAGCGCTGCTCGGGAAACTTAGTAGTTGTCCGGACTTGGGGGTTGAGGTGTCTAGAGACGTTACATTTGAAAACCATGTCTTCTCTTGGTGGTGGCATTTTTTTGAACGCCTCTTTACGCAGATACCCGGAACTACTTGCTAAATTTTGGTTTTTATATCTCTCACTGTTTTGTCAACTGGGAAACTTCGGAGGGACTAGAGGATGGTTCTCATTGTTCGTGTTTTTTTTTAAAGGTAACTTGTTTAGCATTCAAAAATATCGTTCGACATGTTTAACGCATTAATGCTGCAAGATTATCGAACTTAATATTTATAAGCATTTTCTACAATTTCTAACAAAAAATGCAATACTGACTAATTGTAGACATGGTCGCAGAAGTTTTATAATGCAGTAACCAAATTGCTGACAATAATTCACTGTTTTGAAGTGCGTCTTCACAACAAGGGCCAAATTTATGCCATCTTTTTTTATTTAAAAAGGTTTTCGCAAGGTACCACAAGACAAATTAATAAACAAACTTCACATTCACATTATAGATATTTTTGTTTCCTGGATCGCAGAATAGCTATCCAACCGCCAACAGCTTGTAAAAATTAACTGCGAACAATCTCGGTGTCTTCCTGTCAACTCAGTGGTGCCCCAGTTTAGTGTTTTGGGGCCATTGCTTTTTCTATTGTATATTAGCGATCTCTTCCTTGTTGTTGACGCTAATGTTGAAATTCGATGGTCCCCTGACGACTGTGTATTGTTTCGAGAAGGCACAGGTGCTAATCATCAGATCGAACTCAACAAAAACATTGATAATGAGCGTAAGTGGTGTGTAGAATAGGGAATGGAATTAAATTTAGAAATAAGTGTTTATTTTTGTGTGACAGGAAAGTAAAACCCTAGTGAACACGTGCATAAACTGGCATCGTCTTCACTCAGACAGGTTCACAGCTATAAGTACATAGGCTTTACACTCACAAACAACTTATCATAAAACTTGCACATAGATAATATTTGCTCTTCTGCTTTCTGGAAATTATGCTTCTTATGATACAAGCTACAAAATTTTCCTTCAAACGTTAACCTCTTCAGTTATTTTTGTTTACTTAGGCAGAATCTGGAGTATGCAAGTATTGTGTGGGACCCCCATACTAAACAAAACATTAACAAACTTGAGAGGATTCAACGGAAGTTCATTGGGGTTGTCTATTCTAAGTTTTTGCGGACGGGCTCACCTTCAGACCTAATGCCAGCTAATAATACTTCTTCCCTTCAGAATTAGTACTTTGAAATATGTACAAGAATATGTACTTTAAAAATATTTCGCGCATACAGTCAAATATCTTTAATTCGAACTTTAATAATTAGAAGCTCTGGGTAATTCGAACCGTACGATTTTGACCGGTAAACTCTCCAAAATAGGCTATGCATTAAAAAGCCCGTTAATTCAGACGCGAGGGGCTCCCGCACCGGATAATTCGAAGAACCCGATAACACGCCGGCAGCTTGTGGCCTGGCGCACGGCCAGTAAAACGACCCAGCTATGTACACCCGAGGCTGCGTCGCCTCCAGAAAGGAGAGAACAGAGAAGTTAGATCGAGTAAACAAAATCTTAAACCTCCATATCGGACATTTTGGAACGGGCTTCTTTTAGGACTACGTAGCTATGGTCACGGGATCAGGGTGTGCATAATGCGTGCTGACTGACGGCATCATTTCTGAGGTCAGAGGCGTGGAAGCCGTCACCGCCAGTGACCACCAGGAGGTGGAAGATGGAGCACCAGTGCGGCTATCACTCGGAAGCAATGCGTCTAATGACTATTAAATGCTACCCGCGTCTTCTCCTGTTTTGGAGTGCGCCAAAGCGAAGCGTTCTGCTCCAGTCGCTGGTTAGAGAAAAAAGTTCTAGCTTTCGCTTTCGAGCATAAAAGGCAAGTATCATTCTCGGGCTTTTTCAAGCGTTCAATTACTGTCGTGCTCTTATGCTGCACAATCACACTTTAGCGCGTTTTTGCTTCACTTTGGTTAGTTAGAACTTTCATTAGTTCGAACTTGGGTGGCGACCCCTTAAAGTTCGAATTAAGGAGCTTTACCCGTATAAACGTCTCGTTACTTTACGTTTATCATACACATGAATGTCTCCTTCTGTGTTGTAAGCGCATTTTTACCTTTCGGCCTGGAGGCCAAATCAACGGAGAGACTGGCAAAATTTTTTTTGTCAAAGTAGCACAAGAGAGGCACAAGTCTTCACGATGATCCAGCTATGAAAATTGATTGGCTTGACAACGGTGTTCACAGGTATTCCTGAAATGGAAAGCATATTGCCTTAGTGAAGATAAAGTACTAGGGTGAATTGTACTTATAACAATATGAACTCTTAGATAACCACCAAATACACGTTCCCATTCCAACTCTGGGCACAAGTACGAACGGACGAACGTAACTGACTACAAAACTTCTTAGAAGAAGCAAGTACATACCGCGCACCGTCACAGTCTAGTAATTATCGCGTGCAAGGTAACAGTCCTCCTGACAAATTGGTAAGTTAATCTTGTGATTTAAAGAGCTGCTATTGTTACCGTGAAAACGGTACACTAACGGGTTTTCGATGCCATTCAAGATTCCCATAAAAAAGCGACTTTTTGTACAAAATTGGCCTGAGCAACCCTTTATAATGATGAGCTCCCCGCCATTCTGATTAATAATATTTTAATTTGCGAAATTGCCAATTGTAGAACATCTCTATTTACTGCAGGCGTTTTGTCAGGGGGCAGCAGGCACGTGCACAAGCAACCTAAAAAAGCATAAAACGTCCAGACTCTTTTAAAGCTATGTTGTATAATTAGGTTCAGTGGCCAGGAAATAGCCCACGTGTGCTCTACCGCAGGTTTCCTGCGCATACAAATGATCCTGTGCATACAAATGAGCATCGCGATGGAGGAACGTCGCCCTACTAAGGTGCTTTGCACGATAAACCACCGTGATATTTATCAAGGACTTTTGAAGCGAAAGATTTTGTTGTGGGACTGGTAGTGTTCTGCCAAAAATACTAATGCTATTCCCCATAGAGCAGTTGTTCGTCTGAAAAGCTTTGATAAGATTTTTGGACACAGTGCGTGCGGGAAACCGGGTTCCATTGTGTCAAAACGGCTACTTAAAAATCGCCAAATAGGAACACTTCCAAACAAGACAATGCACGCGTCGATCATGAAGGAGGAGTATAATAGCATACCTTTATGTTATAAATCACGTATCAGTATACAGTTAGATTTTACGTAGATCCGTTTACTTATTGCGGAAGAAATCGTCGCATGGATTCGTTCATGGTTTGAGATTTGGGTCTTTGAAGATTTTACGATCGATCGGACGCACTTTCAGTGAAGGTTGGAGGAAATTTTAGGTTTCGCACTTCCATTCACTTTCTTTAAGAAGTGTTGGTAATTTTGTGTACTTCTGCAAGTATTTTGCGTCCCTTTCTTCGGTTTCGTCTCTCCCTGTTTTGCCGCGAGATATTTCGGTAGGCTTACGAGTCCGAGAGGTGTTTGACCGTCGTTTAGTTCATTGTAGCCAGGTGATACGTTAACACTGCGAACCATAAACATGTGTTCGTTGGACGAAATTCAAAATTACTGATATGTAGTTGTTGGTACCACACTGGGAGTAAAAACTGCCTAAAAATCCGGTCACATTAAACAATTATTTTATTTGGCGAAAGTTTAGATCTTATAAAAAGTTTCAGCTGATTGCCGGCTTTCTTTTGCGCAGCTGTCTGAATTGCAAAAAGCAAACTAAAAAAATACGAAACAAACCCACAATATTCGAGTAAAAACTCGTCTCTTTCCTGTGATTTCAGCATGACCTGAAGTAGGCCCACGTGGGCCGGTTCACGTCCCCTGGTGCGAGTAATTTCCCAGGACCAATCAGAAAGTTCTGCGTTATAGACGTCAACGCGGTGGATGGATTGAAAAAAAAGCCAGCTGTTCGCAACAGTGGCGTATTATAATTGCTTCCGCCGTACAGTGCCACGCACGTTCAGTACTCTTCATACCCGCAGGCTGTTGTATACGCCGTTCCCCACAATGAGTATTTTGGCTTTTGTCCTGATATTGACCATCGGAGTTAAGGCATCTCTTCAACATCCTTCAGATGGAAGATCAAAGCGAGGTAGGTGTAGGTGCGAATACCGTCTTCACATTATTGAAACACGTTGCACAACAAACAAAGAAATGTGTACGCGATGAGGTGAAGGCAGATAAAACAGCAGGTTCCTTGTTACAGTCGGTTAACGAGTATTTGATTGTAGTAATAATTTTAAAGGTTGTAATAGCGTGTATTTTGTTCGACTGGAGTGGATCATCATAGAATAAGTTGTAATGGAATAAGTAATGACGGATTAGTGCTTAAGAAGAATGATCAGTTAAGTGAGATTAGGGCGATTTTTAGAGATCAAGGCTGCTACCCAAACTCTTTGTGGTGGTAGTTAAAATAGATTACGATGAGGAAAAGATAATGCAATGTGAGAGAGCAAAAACACATATTAAGAAATAACGGGTCGTATTCAAAAAAATTAGGACGGATAAAGGTGGATTGAGATGTATTTTGAAAGGTAACGTTGCCTGGCTGCTTTGTGAAACGTTGGACACATAGGAATAGTACCCTCCACAAAAGAAACCCAGGCTTTTGATTTGTGTGCGCGTAAGGAGATCAAAGCGTTTCGAGCAATCTTCAGTCTTGACGGTTCTCGCATGGGTCGCAAATAACAGTAGGAAAATTCAAGAAAATATCTTGGCAGTTCCGCAGCACCTTAGAAACTTTCTTGGTTCAGCAACTTGACCAACCTTTAATAGTATTTCGGATGGAATTAGGACACTCACATTATTTTATTTGACAGTATACATTGCCTAATTGGGAAGAACAGAAAATGTACCGCACGAACGCAATCAGGTCGCCCTGTTAGCCGGCATGTCACTTTTGACGCGGCAGTCATTGTTCGTCGGATGTGGCCTTCACCTTCCCTGTGCCCGAAAGACACGAGGCCCTAAAGATGTCCTCATCCCTGACACGGCAATTACATCCCCCAACCCCCACTGTTTGCAATTTTGACCTCCGCGGTGCCTCACACTCTTCTACTACATCAACTGTTGCCGGCTAACCACCTTCAAAACCCTGCCAGTGTATCCCGGGGTGGGTTGCTTTTACGGTTAACATGGGGAAAGGGCCCGCACGGCTACCGTTGTAACGAGTTCTTATGCCGTAATAACATGGAGGTACTACAGCTGGCAATATGCAGATGAGTGTTCAGACATGACGTAGCATTGGCCGAGGATTACTGGGTCTTCGGTGAGTATGTGGATTCGCGTCTTTGGCTTAAATGTCGCTAGCTTCTGCAAAGAGGACAATACTCTCCCAAGTGTTGCGGTTAAAAAAACGAAGACTTCTCTGCTCATTAACGTAGAAATAACGGCGGGAGGGATTGGCAAAGAATAAATTAAACCAGCGCTCGCCGAACTGCACGCGCGGATTCTAGGCTTACTTCGTGTTTTTTTATAATGTTTGGATTTCTCAGTAAAGTGATTGGCTGTAGTTTGTTAAGGACTCCACGTGTTTTGTCGTTAATACTGTCTTATTTCGTTGTGGAGTGAAATGTGTGCTAGTTGCCTTTTGCGCTGTCATTGATTTCTTTTCTTGCAACCAGATGCAGGGAACACTGGGACATCTCCAAACTGCCCAGTGATTACCGTTGACAAGCAGATGGCGTGCGCCCTGTACGTGGACACCCGCACGTGCCCGCAGGTGGGCTGCGAGAGCCAAGGCAAGATCTGTTGCAGGGACCACTGCAGCCACCTTTACTGTGCGTCCGTCTAGTACGACATGCCAACAAGTGGCCAAAGGCAGTGTTGCTAAAACGCGGTAAATAAAAAGTTTGAATTCCCGCGTAAAAACATTTTGTACGGCACTTTCTTTTTCGCTTGGTTATTGGATCCTCCTATCGACAACAGCAAGAAACAGCGAAGTGCATCCCCGGCAAAGTTAAAAACGCGCATTTTGCGCCAACAAATGAGTTCAGTAGCCAAAACATGGCAATTAATGTAGTCCAATGCGCGTACGACATCGTTTCTAAGCTCGGCTTTGCTGAAAAAATATCAATGGTTCGTCTCCAACAGGGTTCGCCTATACAACATCCTGCACTCTTGAGGTAATACTTGCGTGTGTCTGGCGCAGTACTGCGTTCAAGTTTTCGTGAAGATAATCGTGCATGTCCCATCACATATGGCAGTATCTTCACTCCGTGGATGATGGCGAGGGTACGGAGTCTCACATTGACATCTAAGTTGCGCCCAGAGTGGCATCCGATTTGTGCCCCGACCGTGAATCAGCGCTTTAAAGAGGACAGTAAAAGAAGACGCAGACACCAATTGAAGGTAATGTTGAATCAGCAAGCAACAACACGAGACTTTAAGGTAGGTGACAAAATCTTGGAAACAATACGCCAGTACGTGCATCTTTGACAAATCATATCTGCTGATCCAAACCATGAAACCGGGATTACCTGCAGAATTACCATGGCACGGGCGGCTTTGCGCAGGAATTCAGATATCAGGCTATCTAGCAAGCCTACGCTGTCCCTCAAAAAGCTGGTGCTTAATCAGCGCGTTTTTCCAGTAATGACGTACGGGGCAGAAACTTGGGGTCTCGCTAAACGACTTTAAAGGAAACTTAGATCGGCCGAACGTGCTATGGAAAGGAGAATTCTACGGGTCATGCTAAGAGACAGGAAACCAACCGCGTGGATTAGGGAACTGTCTAGGGTGGAGACATGCTAGTTCAAATTAAGCGAGGGAAAGTGGCATAAGCGGGTCCCATAATGCGTATTACTGTCAAGATGTGGACCATCCGTTGAACAAATTGGCTTAAAACCGCAAATGCAATAGGGGTCGGCCGAGGACAAGCTGGCGAGATGAGTTGCGAAAATTCTGGGGGAAAGCATGGACTCAGCTCGCACTCGGTAGGCGGGGTTGGAGATCTTTGGGAGAGGCGTTCGTCCTGCAGTGGACACAACCAGGCTGATGATAATGATGATAGATGGTGCGTGTGCCCGTCAAGCTGTGTTTATAAGTGGGCGGTGGTGGTGGCGGTAAAGCATTTATAGCACTCCTTATATGGTGGAAAAACAGCCTCCCAAAGTGGGGTGAGTCCTCTGTCCCGGACTCCAGTGGCGGAAGCTATCCGGTGGACCCGTTAGATCAGCCGTTGCTGATTTTGAGGGTCAGTTCTGGACAGAGCAGCCTCCTAAGAGAAGAGGCGGAGGATGTGTATACGAGTTAGCTTGTGTGGTGGTCGCGAGCACTCCCATACAGACCGTTGGGGGAGGAAGGAGGGCTATGGGAAGCCGGGTAGTTCTTGTGATATTGGGTGGGAAAGAAGAGGTTTCGGTGGTGTAAATTTGGAAACGTGTGTGTTGGAGCAGTGGGTGTGACTTGGTGTCGTCTAAGGATAAGGAGTGATGGGGCGGAGGTGGTTCGTTTCTTTGTGTGCGGTAGTAAGCGAGTGTGAGTGTATAGTTGATAGGTTTGTGAGATGGGATGCTGGAAGCTGATGTCTGGTAGTCACCCTGGATCTGTCCTTTTGCTTCTTCTAGAGCCTTGTGGGTCACTTTTCAACTTCCCAGGAGAGGACGGGTGCGCACTTATTACCAGGAAGGCAGGCATGGCCAGAGATCCAGATAATATGAATCAAAGAAAGCGTGGACGACTCGTAGTAACGAAGGACGTTGCTTGCTTGGACATAGAGGTGCCTTGAACAATGTGTACGACATGCAGTTAGGGAGTGTGTTTTATTCTCCTGGTTTCGTCGTCGTAAGCATCGGTGAGCCGGGCGGATGTGATGTGGGACATAGCCAAGAATGTGGCCGTTTCCTAGGCCACCCTGTTTGAGTCGGTGCGTACAGAGCACATTATGTGCACATCGCTAGGGGCTGTAGGGATCTCTGCCTCTTTGGGGTTGGCGTTGACAGGTTTACTGGCAGAGCAGGTGCACAGCAGACATTGGTTATGACCGCATTGGCGGGTTAGCTCTTCGGCTCGGGCGGGGCACCTGCCCCGCTTGTGCTCCCCGAGCACGCCTGCTTATTTCAACAATAAAATACCAACAATTCAAAATGCTGCTGTTTCCCAATAACAATGCTGGAATTTCAAAGTAAAATTTAAGCACCTGGGCGTGATATTAGGAAACCAGAGTAAGTAGTAACCACTTACCAGCTACTCTCCTGCAGAGACCTCATGTTGTATAGGGACTACATGAAGCCACCGCTAGGAGATATGATGGTGGGATATATTTTCTACCCTTTCTTTTTTTGTTACTTCGCGCAGAAGCGAAGCTGGCTTAAAAACTTGACAGTGAAGCGTACATCGCTAAGATGGACTAAAATACATTTTGACAACAATTTGAGGTAAATATATGCTGGTACCATTTTCCCCCTCGATTTATTGGCTGCATCGCTGTTGATAACAAGGTATAGGCGTATTTATGTGCTGTTATCAAAAAATGTTGTACAAAAAGTAACGTCCAAAAATTATAATTATAGGGAAATTTTAGATTTATATGTTATAATGTAAATCTAATTGTTATTGGGTACATCTTACAGGAATTCGTTGCAATTGCGTTCGGTTATTAAGAATATATGTATGGAGTGAGCACATTGTAGCTGCCAGGTAGCAATTAGCACATTGTCCATGAATTTCTCAGCGCAGCCGTCATCGTCCCTGAACAATCCGGTAGAGTACACATGCCGGCAGTGCGAGAACCATCAGGAATAGTGTACTGGGGACTACCACTGTGTACTACTACACTATTATTAACACCTGTATGATAGACGTGCGATGGAGCAGCAAAGTATCATTAGGGGGACGCGAATATTTTCGTAAACACATCGTGTTGATATGTTTAAGTGTACCTGCAACGCTGTGTTACGTGTCGCTTTATCGTAGATCATTGGTTAAGTAACTTGCGAATAACCGCGTTCTTCTTAGTTCAGCTTCTGTTTCTGCTGCTGAAGGCCTCAGTCATTGCAATTAGGCGATCATCTTGGGTGGGTGTGGGATCCAATTCCGTAAACGGGAACTCAGTTTTGAGAATGTACTAACACCATTATGGTAGGTCTGTGGAATCGGCATGCCAACCTCCCATGTATAAGTAAGGTATCGCCACGAAAGCGCACTTCTTTTGCATTCGAAGAACGTAAGCAGAGGGTGGGAAAGAGGAAGAGTAAAATTTACTTAGTGAACATAGCGTTTGGTTGTGAAGCCTTTTTACATGTAGCCATGCGCCATCTTCGCTTATACTGCTATTTCACCCGATTTGCCTACCAATGCGCAAGCCTTCTTTTTGGTCGATATGCTTCATCGTCGGTTACACAAGAAAAAGGAATGCCACGCAAGCCTTCAGGTCTTTTTTAAGCCTTCTTATCACTTCTAAACAGAAAATTACCTGCTTTTGTATTGAAGTAAATATTATAAGCATTCAGTTGATTACTTTTGCATTTATTTCAGAGATTAAAGACATTGCGCTAAGGCGTGTTCTAATGTATCCCTAACAACAGTGTGGAATCGATTTCATTTCATTTTGTCTTCTGCGTTATCGACTATCTAGGTACCAATTCCTGTTTCTGCTTCTGAGGTCCTCAGTCACTGCAATTTGTACCAATTAGCCCTAAACTTCTGTTGACAGTTAGGCAGGTGTTTCGTAGATATCAGGCGTCACGTTATCACTGGGGTATTCGCCAAATAACTTTTACGCAATGAAATCTCGCGTTCGTTGCTAAGTAGTAGTACTTCCGAACATCACCGGAGGCACATTACGTCGTCCCAAATGCATGTTAAAGGGGTCGTGAAGAGATTTAGAAACAAACTGTGTTGAGTTGCTTCTTATAACTGTGGAACCTTGATAAACAATGCATCCTCGTTTTGTTCCCGTATATCCGCAAATAGAAAAAAATTCCGTTCCGGTTTCACCGAGGCTTTCTTTAACTCGTGAAATGACGTCTTGGTAAGAAGCCAATCAGAGTTCTCCGTCGTCTGCACAACTTGCCGGCATAGAGCGGACTCGCAAAGGGTCAAATAAAGCTACAACATAAGCGCCACGATGAAGCGCACCCTGCAACTGAAAGAGAGATGTCTAATCTCTGATACGACTGAGCAACATGGCAGAACTTTCAGTCAACAATGCGGCCGAGTGGCGCAGGCAGAAGTAACCACGTTTAAAGTAAACTGGGTATTTATAAACTGTTTACGCTGTTTCGCCCGAGTCTAAACTGTCGTTCTCCTTGCCGCCATTCTTGAACAAGCTTGCCGACGTATGTCTCACGTAGCCTGTAATGTGAGTTGCGCGAACGTGAAACTTCTGACATCACGAGATAAGTTACCAAAAGCTTAATATAAGAATTTACTACATAAACACGTTAATCGAAGGAACTTCGCGTAGTCGGAACTTAAAATCAACCTGTTACTTACTTAACAAGAACAAAAATAACTAGCGCGAAGCACTTATACAGCGCCGAGTCGCCAAATTCCACCATCCCAAGTTCGATTGCTTTCCTGTTTCCTCCAATAGACAATGTTTTTAACGTTGTTTAGTTGATTGCGTATGCTCTGCTTTGGCTTACTGCAGAAGCGTTCAACAGTAGGTTGGCAGTTGAAGGTTTGGGTTGATTAGAATTTATGAAAAAACAGCGGAGCGCTGGGTTACACATGCAAAGCACGTTTTACGCCGCAGTTTACTGCCGCGAGCGCTTTCTTCGTGGATAGTGCAGCGGGTAAAGTGCCTGACTTCTATGCAAAGTGGCCGTAACATCGGGCTGACCAGGCGGCCACAAGTTCAAATAGCCCACGTGGCACTTTTCTGTTTGCTTGAGCGGTGTTGTTCCATTTGATACAAAAACGGTAAGATTCCGAAGAGAATTCTGAAAAACAACCTGATTCATCACGGAAACTGGCTACAAACCGTACAAACAGCCTGTAAGTCTGCAAGTCTGAGTTCTGCTGCAATGGTTGCCAGTCAACTGAAGCGGTCGCAACACCAGTCGCGTCGTCTAAAAACTGTTTATGGCAACAAATAATGGATGCATTATTTTTAAAATACAGGTTTCAGCTTTACAGAAAAATATACACAAAGAGCGTTTAACTGGTTGAACTCTTGAATTCTCTTACTGTGGCATTATTTCTGCTTGCCCTGCCGCCCGACGATGTGCGCACGGTCGCTTGCGAGGTGCCTCAAACGAAGAATTTCAAAGGCGTCTCTTACATTCTAGAAGCAATTTATACAGAGAATATTTGGGATTTATGTTCTCAAAAGGTCATTTTACCATACAGAATTAGCCAAGGCAAACGCATTTTCTGTTCACGACCCCTTTAGGATGGGTTAAACTCGGCCAATCTGCCTCCACTGCAACTGCACAACTGCAGCGGCTTCATTGCACCATGTTGGTTTCACTCTTGTTCTCGACGATGACACGCTGTCGAAAAGCGAAGCATTATTTGTATGGGTGTCCTGTTTTTCGCCGATTTTCCCGGAATTGTGACTTAGGCTGCGTGTTTTCGTCACCTATTTTTAATCAAATTTCCACTTTACTAGTGACTTCATTTTGTACCCAAAATTTACTGTATAGATTAGTTGACTTTTGGGAAGTGCAAATTTTTTTGCGAAAATCGGAGTTTGATTTCTTTCAGTACTCCTCTTATTTCAAACAATATGCGAGCACACGAAACACCATTGTCTGGAAGGCTTCATTACAAAAGAGCACATATACCCACGAGGGCAAGCACAAGTTGGACACAAAACTTGTACTTTTGTTTGTAGTACATTCATAGAGTTTTTCGCAACATGTGCAAGTACCCTTTGGTAAGTATCTGTAACTTATGCATCCACTGTTTTTTATCGATCACAAGGTTGGATGCAAAGCTTCCACATTTCCTTGTAATACATTCATAGAAGCTTTTTCAACACGTGCAAGCACATTTTGGTACGTATCTCTCACTTATACAACCAATGGTTTTTATCCATCACTCCATGCATTGAAAAACCCCTTTCAGCGTTTGCACAAGAAACAGGACGAGCATGAAGCCTCTGCGAGAGGTAAGAGACCACTGCACAGTGTTAGCGTGTGTTCAGTTTTTCGGATTTATCCAAAAACTCGGAGCCGTAATGGCAAATGTACACTGCGACTTGTTCACCAATAGACTGAACAAGTATTGTATTTTTCTAAAGTGCATACTTTTGCAGAACAAAGAACAATAAAACGCTGCCGCAAGGCACTCTTTGGGGAGACTTCAATTGACGTAATGCAGCACACAGAAATCGATAGGCACATTTTGTACATGACGCTGAAACTGGTGTCAAGTATCTGTTTATTTATGTATTTACTCATTTATTTATTTCAAGAGCTCACCAACAACGCAGGGCCATCTAGGGTGATGCACTGGGTACATCAACACAAGGCATACAAAACACAACATTTGCGAACGAAAATGAACCAAAGATGGCAAAAAATAAACGTGTAGATGTGCAGAAATCACGAGTGATCAAAGAAGGGGAAAACAGTTCGTGAACAGCAGGACATCAGAGGCTGTTGGGTATAGTATGCACTAACGAACACATACAAGCAAGAGCAAGGTGGCGCGTTTGGCGCAGAAACACAAGGACAGTGGCAAAAGTGCGGGTGCCACCTCGGCAGAACATATTGCTCAAAATATCAATTTTTAGAGCGTTTGAAAAGAACCATGTCATTACAGAAAAAAAGTAAGTAGAATAAACAAAATGGCAGCATCTCCACTCCGTGGATGATGGCGAGGGTGCGGAGTACGGGGACTCGAAATGACATCCAAGTTGCGCCCCGAGTGACATCCTATTTGCGCCACGACCACCACTCGGTTTGAGCCGTGAGTTTCACCTTGATTATGCCCAAATGAAACTACAACTCACGGCTCAAATCGACTTTCACTTGATGGTGGTGTGCGCACGGATGGCCGCGAAAGGACATTGGGGGGTCCTAAGGTACTCCGCACCGTTACAGGCAAGGGAGTAAGCCGTTTGACTATCGGGTGCTAACTCGCGGTCATAGCCCAAAGGGTAAAACGACTGACACTAACTTTGTCTGGTGTACCAGACACAGGCTCGAATCCTACCGGTACGTGTGTGATTTTTTTCGATAGTAAATGCTATGCGCACGGACGCGGACGGACATTGTGCGGTCCTGAAGGAACAGTCATGGACAATTCAAATAGGAACCGTGGAGCGCACGGCCGAAGATACCCGTGCCGCCACCTGGCAGCAGCCGTGGAAAACGCACGTACATGCGATGTTGAGATTCCGGGAGCGAGAGTGCGTGCCCCACTGAGATATGTCGCCCACTCCTCGCTCGCATGCTTGCCTTGTCGCCAGCCCGCAAAAGCGCTGCAAGCACTGAAAGTACTACCGCCGCTGCTGCTGGAGGTTTTGGTCGGTTTGAGAGCAATGCGGCGCGTAATTGCCTGCAGCTGTGGCCAGTGCTTGCGTAGGAAACGCGTGCACGCTCTTGTAAGGCATACTGTTGAGCACATCATGCTTACTTGAAGAAAAGCAGCGCACAGAAATGGGTGCAAAAATAAATTAATGCCGCTTAACTGTCGGTGGCACTGGAATGTTTTTCGTTCGTGGTACAGTGGCTCGGGAATTGAACAATGAGTTGGCCGCCAAGAATGCGCCTTTGTTTAACGGAGTCATGGCTGAGTCATTTCGCGGGTTTGGTGCTTGTAGCGAACAATAGATATACCACCATAATTCGCCTCCAATAATATACATTAACTGCAACCATTGTGCGGGCTGGAAAAATTACGGTCAGCTGAGTTCTAACATTAACAAAAATTAAGAAGATAGGCAGGTCCAAGCATTCTAAGGCCAGTTGTCAATGTACAAAAATTTGGGCGGCCCGATTTCTTTTTTTTTTTTGCAGGCACCTGTGCTTGTAGAAATCTGCGGAGCGGGCAGCGCTGAGCATGGTTTGGGCAGGACCCAGTTGTCCATCGTTTTTTTTTTCTCTCAAGTCACTGCAACCCATTCGCAAAGCTATGTCAGAAGAGTAGTGCCGGCCCACACGGAGAGCAGGCGCTCCTGTGAGCCGAGCACACAGTGGCCGCAGATACTATCTCGCGCCGCAGGGCCAACAATTTTTTTCAGTGCTCTTGCGGCATGGCAACAAGGCGAGCATGCGAGCGAGCAGAGGGCAACATATCGCAGTGGGACACGCAGCCTCGCTGCCGTCATCTCAACTGCGCATGTCCGTGCTTTTTCCACGGCTGCTGCCAGGTGACGGCACCGGTATCTCCGGCCGTGCGCTCCGCTGTTCGTATTTGAATTGTCCATGACTACTCCGTACCTAAAACAGACTGTAAAATCCATGTTGGAATCGGCTAGCTTGTACCAGGCTAAGTGTCCTGTCAACATGAAAGCAGCCATGCGGCCGCAGTGGTTTGCTTGGCACTCGCTGTGGAGCAGAGCTTACAAAGCAAGGGCAGGAAAATTTTGAATGAATACAGTTTCGTTACACTGTATTGATAAACTGTGTGGCCACCTATGCGAAGAAGGCCCCACAGCAAAGCCTGTCGCATACGCAGGTTTCCTATGGGTGTTCCACTTTTGTTTTCTTATTTATTTTTCTTTCTGCCACGGATAAAATATTCTGTGAATGGCAGTGAGCTGACACGCGTCCTTCCTAACGTACGCTGCTCCCTTCCAAATACGAAGCCCTGCTGGCAGCGCTCATTTCTTTCGCGCGAACTCCTGCACAGGCGTGTGTGTGTGTGGGTGCGCCCCTTTCCTTTCAATGTGACTACTGGGCCGTTACCACCTAAACCTTTCTACCAACTGACCCACCTGCAAAACCTGTTTTGGTTGCCTCACAATCCCCTCCAGCTTTGGAATGTCAGCGAGTAACGGAAGTGTGCACAACGTCCGAAACTTTCAGGTACTCTCGCAAACACAGCCAGGCGTACTCAGGGAGGTCCGTCAACTGCATAGTACCATCTTCACTTGGGTAGCAGACGACTCCATCCTTCACGACTTCTGCTGCCCGAAAAAAATCATCCAGGCTCTGCAGGCTTTTCAGGCTCTCCCGCACCATTTGTCCAGCCTCCTGCTCGCTCACGGACGCCAATGCGCACACCCTTTCCCTCAGCGCGGGATTCAAAGCGACGTGCTCCAACGCTTCTACGCACTGCCTGCTGTGGTCCTTGCCTGACACGAAGTATGCGGCGCGAGTCACAAGTCCGGAATTTCGCCGGACGACGTCTTTGACAGCAAACCACTCCTGGGTTAGGTACATCTTCCGCACGCGGAAACCGAGAGAGGCTAGGGTAAAGTTATCCGAGAAATTGGGAGAAAGGCGGTTTCCTAAAAGCTCGACGGTATCTGCAGGGGCATCAATGTGGAAGTCATGTATGGCCTTGCTTGACCGCAATAGATCTGAGAGGACATCGGCTTCTTCGTCGGTCAAGGACCCAGTCTTTACAACCAGCTTTCGGACGCTCGTGTTTTGTTGCAACGCCTGGAAAACGCTCATTTGCCACTTCGACGCCTCGACGTTTATCGCCACGACAGCTTTGCGGAAATCCAGCACTAAATCCCTGAGTACGCTGGTCTGGGTGATGTATTCGCGGAGAGCAGATGCAGTGTCCTCATTGTACAAGAACCTAAACTCCAATTTGAGCATCATCAGATGAGTGAAGGACCCTAGAGCTCCTAACGCTGCATTGAACCAAACCACGTCGCGTTGTTCTGGAACTGATACATGAATGCCGTGCAGTTGTTCGCAGCGACTGAGGACTTCATCAACAGGGAGACTAGGCGCACTACGACTTCGGAACAAGCAATATCTGTGCAAATCCTCAATTATCACATTGTCTAACGTGCAATTTTGTGCCAGCTCTGCAAAGAAGGCCATACATTGGACTTGAGAAAAACCAACCAGTTTTAACCGGAGTTCCCTCAACGAGCGGTTCTTCCTGAGCAAAGAAATCCAAGGATGGATACGGTCTGGCTCTGTATCCAAACCCTCTATTTCATACTTAGGGTACAGAAGCCCAGAAGCTTCCTCGTACCACAAGCAGTGTTCTAGGTTGAACTTCTGCACAGTGGAATTTTCTGTCAGGTACAATTTTATCGCGGTGGCCGCGTCGTTGTCCACGAAGAAGGATTGTAAGGAAACGTTGACGAGTGTTTTGTTTCGTCTCAAAGCATTAACGACCAAAACCAGCTCGTCCAACCTACCATCCATGCAAGCGGATATTCTTAATGTGTTCAAGGTGCCGTTATTTTCCAGGTAATCAGCCAACTCTCTGCTGTACTCTGTTGTGCCCGGCCTCAGGCAGCGAGAGTTTATAGCAAGCGACGTCAATGTGTTGTTCTCCGACAGTGCCCCCCAGAGAAGGCGTGCCTCCGTGTCACTCGTTTTCCAGTTCATCAGCGACAAAGTTCCTAGGCACGAAGGCTTTGTTATGAGGGAACAGACGGCTTCGATGAAACCAGGCAAACTTTCCGTCAGTCCACACTCAAATTCCTCAAGGCCCGTTAAGAACGGAATGGCTGGAGTTATATCGGCTATCAACGGTTTGTATCTCCCTAGTCTGAGGGCCTTGAGGAGTTGGCATGCACGAAGGCCCGATGCAATCAACTTTTCGTATTTCGGGCTAAGGTCCCATGGTGGGAACTGGGCGGTGCTGATACAGCGGTGGTCTTTAAGTAGACAATGGACTAGAGTAAATGCCACGTGTGTTTGGTGTTCGTTGTCGGGCTCAATGCCTCGGTTGTCCAGAGGAAAGAGAGCAAACTTCCCGGGGGACTCCTCCTTCAGCTCCAATCGAACCAGGCTGAAGAATTCGTTCCAGACGGAAAGCTCTCGAACGATATGGCAGGGTTCGCTTTCCGTGAGAGTACAGAGCCAGGGATCTGTCACCGACGCTCCAGTAAAATAGCCACGGCAGTGTTGCAGCTCCGCAGCGACAGGATTCATGTTTTCATTCATGGCTTCTGGAAACAGCTCTCCAGCATCTCCCGCATTCGCTGCTTCTCCTGAATCGTCCATCTGTAACAGGTAAAACATGGAAAGACCATCCATAATAAGGCAAGAAAAGGCTGGAATTCCGTCAAAGTAGCCTAAAATAAGTCTCCTCAAGTCCTGCAACGGACCTGAGTACGCTGTTGATGATGAGCCTATAAATTTATACGTTTGATATATATTGTTTTCGCTCTTTACACGAAGAATTGGGTGAAGCCGTAAGAAGTAGCGCGATAATGGAACGCACACTCACTGGAAATATTGGCTACAGTTATTCAAAGTGCGTGCTGAAAATGATTTTTAGCAGATTTTAAATCAAGTGTAAACAATAATAGTCCGCCTACCCCGTTGCGAACTGCAGAAGAACATAATTAAGCAAAGAAAAAAGAACGAAAAAATGTTAACGCAAGCCTCTTAGCTATAAAAAATGATTACATGCTGTGATAGTGCTACAATAGGTCTACGGTATAAAATATCGCAGCTTTTATTAGCGACCGCAAATCTGGCGTTGCTGTATAGACAGAAATACAGACCACTCGTTTACAGCACAAACGTTTGCTCTATGGTGAGTCGCCGAATTTTTATGCGGTAGCATTAAAATTAGAATTAGGTTACTAATTATACCGAAAACACGTCTATGGCGCACACACCGCGCACAAAATTTCCGACTGCTCAATGAATAAAAAAACATCGGGGAAGAAAAGAACGTTGT
Organism: Haemaphysalis longicornis; assembly: GCF_048455015.1. Lineage (NCBI taxonomy): Eukaryota > Metazoa > Arthropoda > Arachnida > Ixodida > Ixodidae > Haemaphysalis > Haemaphysalis longicornis. The sequence goes on along the minus strand of NW_027526204.1, from coordinate 101,441,899 downwards.
TTGCTTCGTCGTGGCTCATCTTGAAGCTCAGATTGGATCGACTTGGTTTCTGGAATTTTAGAAAATTTAATAACAAAGATTCTTCGAATTACACGGATTGTAAAGTTCAGGATTGAAGAGCACTGCGAAAAACGTCCAACGCGGAGCGCAGGCGTAGGGCGATTCCATTTCGCAAGGTTTACGCAAAACCATGACAGTCTGAAAACCAAACATAAACACTGGTGTCCGCAGGCGCGTGCTCTCGGGAATAAATGCTGGCGTCTTGAGGCGCCTCGCGCTTTCGCGGTTGCTAGGTGCGTCTCGACGTGGCCATGGCAGTAAATTATGGTTTTCTGCGTGTGCTTCACGGTCATCCTCTCCGCCGGATGCCGGTGTACGCCCCGGTTTCACGCTCCTCAACTCAAACTAATTTCGAAAAGTCCCCAACAAATTGCGAAAAGTCCTGAAACAAGCTAACACGTATATTGGGGACCCCGCAGAATTAGAAACAGGAACGTCCGCCAAGCATGACTGTCGTGCATTGCCAAGACCGCCACAGCTAGGAGGATGTAAATGAATCAAGGTGTACCTAGTGAATACGTTGTGACCTTCTAGTGACAAACGTGTGTTCGGGCAGGTACCGACGGCACTTGAGTACTTTGCGCATGCTAAAAGAGTGGCTAATAACGCTCCCGCCTAGGATCCTCTTTTGTTAGCGTTAAAAACGAAATTGCGTGCCGAGTCATGGTAAGGAGCAAAAGAAAGACGCTAAGAAGCAAGGATTAATGTGGCTTCGCAAAAGGGTCACTACCTGTGACTTAGAAACGTGCGTTAAGGTGTGAGGCCAAGACAAATGGAAATTTTTTTTTCAAAATGTCAATTTTTTTGTTTTCCACTTCCTTAGATGTTGAATGTGTTGGGCACCATTTCGCTGCAAAAAGTTTCTTTCTACACAGTTTCTTTCAAAAGATACATAAATGAATGTAAATCCACTAGGCATTTGCGAAACTGAAACTGCCAGTTTTGTGTGCAACAAAAAAATGCCCTGTTTTGGAGTTCTTAACTTGTTATTTAACAATCGTATCACATAAAGAAATGTAATAATGCCCTAATCCTGTTTAAAACAGTTGATTTATCGATTAAAATCAAACTTCTCACCGGGGAGCTGCGCGATGTTTCGCACGTCTTGTTTACGTTCTGGAGCCTTGAAGTGCACATGAAAAAAGTTTCGGATTGTTTGGGGGTTGGGCTGACTCTCTGTCGCTTACTTGTTCTTACTGGCAGCCAAAGTATGGGGAAGTTTAGAGTGCAAAGACTCACAAAACAAAAACCAAACACCAAAAACGAATGATGAGCTACGCATCGCAAAGACATCCCGTCAGAGCACTGATACTGCAAAGCAAGCTAGAAAAAAAAGGCGAGGTGCCACACGAGCAAAATCAGACACGAGCAAGACGCAAGAAGAAAGTAGCTACAAATGTGGGTATTTTAGCTATTCTGATCATCTTACGTAAGGGCTGCTCTTGCTTGAAACCCTTTTTCGTGATTTTTTCTGAACCTATTTTTTGGCAATTTCTCCCATCCGCGAAAATTGATAACTTTATTTCGAAAAAAAAAATATTTTTGACTGACACTTGGCACAGTGCTTCCTCACATTATTGGGCGTGCAGTGAATATCAAGAAATAAAATCAAGCTACAAGTTTTGATACGGCCCCCTTTTACACCAAGGCCCAGCCAACGAAACGTTCAGTTGGTTATTTCATCGCCATGCTTCGACTAATCCTCCGATCTCACTACTTTTAGTTCATTGCGGAGGCCAAAGCCTCCCCTAAACAGCTACCAAAAATTTTGTCTTTTCATGGAGTTGAATTGGAGTTATGAGTGTTGGCGTGAGGCCCAGATTTAATACAATTTCAAATAAAAATTTAAACAAAAAAGGACATAGTTTATAAGGCTCTCATAGGTCTAAAAATGTCTGCTTTATGATGCAGACGAAAAATATTCCTCGTTTATCATTATTATTTTTCCAGCACTTGGTGTCATACTTTAAAAGTATATGAAGGTTTACACGAGCCATTTATTCATGCTAATTTGAGTAGTAGAGTGCAGAGGCAAGAGGCGACGACAAAGATGAAACTTTATCTTCATACTCTATTTTCGCGCTATTATTTGTAGAATCAGCTTTGCTGCGGCAGCCACTCATGTAGATTGCACAATAACGAACCTTTATGAGACTTCTGAACAGCACTGAAAGAAAAGGTTCAGCAAAAAATAAATAAATGCATAATCAAGATTGCAAGGAAAGGGTAACACATCAAACAATATTGCGCAGAGGACGTCATTACTTGCGACAGCAGATGTAAAAAAAAAGATGAAGGCAGTTGAAGAAGGTTGGAGCTTTTCTTCTGATTCTTAGTGTAAGATTCCATGGCAAAAAAAAAAGATTTCTTTCAACGAGAATAACGTTGACAAAATGCACGAATGCCACGACAAGTGGCTTTCCATTTATTTATTTGTTCGCTTGTTTATATATTCTCAAAGCATCAGAGACACGAGCGGATGTACAACGTGTAGGCGAAGAAATGGAATAGATTAGTAAATATATTCTCACGAGAGGAATAAGAATAACCGGATTATTACACATCACCCTATATTCATCAATCTTCGAAGAAGCTAAGGCACATACCCTGGCATAGCCGCGCTCCTGGCAGTATGGCTGACACCCATTAAATGCATCTCATGCGCTACCATGGTTTGTGTCACTTCCCTCGAACCATGTAAAAATATATACAAGTAGCAGTCAGATACCCATCACTATACAGAGTGATCAAAATAAAGTCGATATGTTTTTTTTAAATTAGGCGCTTAGATATACGTCAAGATCACCTCTACTCTGACGTCATGCGCCTAGGGGGACACAGAATTAGGTGGTACTAATTGACGTTGCTGGCTTAATTTACTAAAATTGACTAATTAACATGTTAGTGACACCAGTAAGCAGGCGTGTTTGTATTGAAAAGTTAGACGCAATCGTGTTTCTACGCAGTTTTATTTGGCAGAATTTTTATCGCGCATCCGCACTCCGAGATATCAAACTGAGAAATTTAATTGCAGTTCCCGTGATTACGCATGCTGGACAGCAATGACCGGCGCAAAGATCCTCCCTTTCGTTCTGTGTTTCGATAGCGGTTCTGCCTACTGCAGATTGGGATAACGCCAGCCAAGACTGAAAGGGGGCCAGTTATGACTTTTGCCTATGCCTCCACCCCGTTGTCAATCTGAACCCCGCACACAGCAGGCACGTCACACAGAAGTCAGAATGGTATAACAAAAATGAGATTGCCTTCATTTTATGAAGTGACCACACACGTATGTGCTGGAAGTGGAGGTGATAAGCAAGATTCACAGCCGCCATTGTAGGATGGTTAGGTGCAAAGTAAAGCTGAATCTCAAAAGAGTAGTAGTGAAAATAGTAAAAAGTAGGAAACCCAGCATAGACCCATTTAGAGTCTGGACGCAGGAGTTCAAGATAACCCTTTGGGATAACTTCACTTTTTAACCGGGGAGAACTAGACACTGTGCACACGATAGATGACAACCTAACAACGGCATTCACAGAGTCGGCTGCAGCTGTGGGACAGACAGCATGTTGAACGCAAACCGGAAAACTAACTCAGAAAACGAAGGAACTTATCCAAAAACTTTAGAACACCAAACCGTCCAGTCGGGGAACCAACTTAAATTGGCGGAACTGTCGAAATATTTTACTAGAAGTAAAACCAACCGAATTTGTGCGTACAACACGGCAGTGATCGCCGAAACTCCGGAAAAAGGAGGAATATTAAAGTAAATCGACCAAGAAGCAGCTAGCAATTGGCTAGCAGCAAAACGTACGCACTGGGAGACGAACAGGTTAATATTGCGGAAACATGGACGAGATAATGAAAGTAGCAGAACGACTATAGACCAGCTAGCGCCAGCGACGTTAGACCTAGGAAAACTACTAAGCCTACAACGCCGGTTGTGCTGTCAGGCAAATACCTAAAGACGAAGAAGGGGCACTCACACGAATGAAAATAGGACAAGCTACAGGAACAACTGCACTAAAAAAGATTGGTAAATTATTCTCAGAATGCTTAAGGACTTTAAACGTGTCTAAAGCTTAGAAAACACCACCGTAATTCCCATTCACATGAAGGGAGATAGCAGAGATCCTAGAATTACAGACCCATAAACCTACCCTCGGTTGATGCAAGCTATTTACCAAGGTAATAGCTAAACGCATAACCGGTAGCCTAGATTACTAACAACATAATGAACAGGATGGGTTACAAAAAATACTCTACAAGATATCGCATGCTTGGCATCAATGGAATAGTACACAAATCTGCAGAGTATACTACACCCCTTCACATGGCATCCTTAGGCTATGAAAAAGCCTTTGACTCAATGGACACGGTAGCAGGGCTGCAAGCATTTAAAAAATCCAGGAAGTAGAGCAGACGCACATAAGACTCCTAGACGACATATATGGGATGGACGGGCAGGACTAACCGTCATAAGCAAAGCAAGAAGGTCGAAATCCGGAAGGGACTACGACAGGGAGATACCATCTCGCCTGAGTTGTTCGCAGCATGTGTGGAGGGGGAATTCAGAAATCTGAACTTTGAAAAGAGAAGATTGCATATACAAGGTGAATACTCGATACCTTTGAGGCTTTCAGACGACACAGTCTATCTCGGTGAGTGTGCACAACATGTGCTAAACTACAATAGCAAAGCTTCACGGTGGGAGTAAATATAAATATGAATAAAGTTCAAGTAATTATAAACGTCTTAAAAGCGCCACATTAAGCATGGGCAACGAAACCCTAGAGCAATTAGAAGAATATAACTACCTCGGGCAGGTAGCAAGTTTTGTTCCAAACGCCGAGAATGACATTATTCTTAGAATTTATATGGCCTCGGGGGCAGTCGGCCGGCACACCCAAATAATGAAAGGGAAGCTACGTCGGTCACCAAAAAGAATAGTACACAACCAATACGTTTTGCCGGTGATGACATAAGGAGCGGGAACTTGGTGCCTTATTAAACAACTGGAAAGCAAACTTGAGTAGCGTCTACGGGCCATGGAACGAAGAATGATAGGAGTAAAGCTTAGGGGCAGTAAACGAACGTCCCAGAAAAAAAAAACTCAAGTAGAAGGTATCATAGTTCGAAATAAGAAAAAGAAATGAACTTGGGCTTCCCATGTCGTTACACGAACTGGCAACCGTTGGACCATCAGGGTAAGCGAATGGATATTTTGAGAGGGTCTATTAAAGTGAAGATAATTAAACAGATGGAGAAACGAAATAAGAAAATTCGGAGACAAAGAATGGGGTCCGGGCAGCGCGCAACAGGAGCGGGTGAAAGTAAATGGAAGAGGTCTTTACCTTGTGCTGGATCTAAATAGGCTGTTGATGATGACGATGGTGATGTAGTTATTTCGATTAAGCCGGCTATGGTATTTCGATAGACCCAGCATGTAGAAGTAATAGCACGAAAACACGCACTAAAATGAGTCAGAGTTTTTACATCAAAACAGAAGCAAATTTTCTCTTTGCAACCAAAGCTTATAAGTGTTGTTCAATTCAGACGTTACTATATCGGCACACAAGAAGACAGTGTTAATATGTAGTACATCTGCTGAAATAACTAATAGAGCAGTGCCTTCATGCCAGCAACAGCCAGCCCATTTCGACAAGCGACATCCACTTGAAATCGCTTTTAATATTTCACACTTTCTTGTGGCATACATTCATAGAACTCTACACCGAATTTTCTTATTTAAAAAAAGCATCGTACAAATCCGAAAGTTTGAATTATGCTTTGCTTTTACATGTAATAAAAATTTAAAAAGTTCTTTCCCGCATGGATTCTCCATTTCATATTTTGCACCACAGGTCATGAATAGTATGGCACCCAACATGAAATGCTAATCATTATTTTGAGCTTCAGTTATTTGACCAAGAGCTCACTGTTAAGAGCCGTATTTCTTTTAGTCAATATTACTACTGCTGAATAATGAAGCGGATACAAGGGCATTCAAAGGCAGGACAATAAATTTCGCATTCGCAAACACCCGAAGGCGTTAACTGCAGCCGCTGAGATCTCCGAACCATTTTTAAGCCAAGGTGAGTAACGTGAACACTGAATTTTTTGTCGTTTAATTAGGCTGACCTCTTTTTGGTGGGCGCGTTTATTGCAATTGTTTGCTCGTCTCATGTTGTTTGAGTATGAACATTGAGATGCCCTGCATAAATTCTGAAAACATTATTTTTGTTTTGTGTAACCTGCATTTTTATAACTCAATTATTCTTCTGATGCACAGTTACAACCTAATTTTTCTATTTTCTAACACCTTCCGTGCATTGAAGGTGTGGAAATAAAATAAATCAATAAATAAAAACAAATAAACACATAAACAAAACAACACTATGGTTTTAACATCTGTGGCAACCCAGATAGACTGAGAAGCATTCACCATCATGAAAACACATTAGAAGCACAGATTAAATTTCGATCAGTTTGTCTCAACCCCATTGATATGCATGTTGCAGCGCAGTGAGCTCCGCTGCATCGCAAAAACCGGCGTTTATTTTCGTCATCCGGGCACGTGAACACAGTAGCGATCACATGAACATCATAGGGACCATAGATAAGCAACCCGGGTACTAGGCGCAAGGACCATGCCTGCATTTTCATGAGATATCTAGGAGCTTACATTACGAGAAATGGGTCGTCAAAACATAGTCATATTCACCGCAAAAACAAGATAGTGTGTTCGCGTTGAATATAACCGGTTGAACGTATAGCAACACAAACACGCCGAAGTAAATAGAACGGCTCAAATAAAACGGAGCTTTAGATTAAGCAATCCAACCAAAACTCATTCAAGAATAAAAGCACAGATCACAACAAAAATTCAGCGTTTTCGTTTCCTGTTCAGAGCAAAAATGCGGACACCGTTTTGAACACCACTGTCCACAAATATAACGTGACTTGGCTCCATTCACAGCACATACATGCACCTGCAAATAATTGCATCATCAGGTGCAACTTGATTGAAGCCCTCGGCCATAATTGTTTCTCTAAAAGCTCTTTTACACAACACTGCAGGACTCACCTCGCCGCCGCCTTTATGTGTTGCTCGTCGGCTTGAGTAGAGAGCGGGAGACCTTGGCGCGTCAGGATACGAGGGCGCGGCGGCTCAGTACACCACGTCGGCTACGCCTGTTCAACAAAGTTCATGTTGTGCAACAGTCGTCTTACACACACTACGAGGCTTACCTCGTAACCGTAGCTAGATGGTCGACATCATGCTCAGCCACACGTAAAACAAGCCAAACTAACCGCCGATGACAGCCACCCGACAACAGCAACGGCAGCAGCACCGGCACCCAAGCGCGCCGCCGGCTGTGCGAACGCTCGCCTGCCATTGGAGGCGGGGGCATGGGCGGTTCTGACGACTGCTGCTCTTTATTTTGTTTATTTTTGTCTCGTCGCGCGCGCGTCTGTTTGGAGACGCTGTTTCCGGTTGATTTATCTCAACGTCGGTCGCTCCATGCGGAAAGGTGGCTGGCTCTCTCAATGTTTTGCCGTATTTTTGCCGCATGCTCGCTGTGCAGTTCTTTTTTTTTTCTGATCCGCGCAAACTTGAAGTTGTATGCGTGCAATTGTCAGAGTTGGCTGCCACGCTGCCATGTGTAGGAAGGTAGTCACCGATTCACAACAAGCCTACGGGAATTGCAAGTCGCGGTTGGTGCCCCGAGCTTCACGTATCGCTAAAATGTTCAAAAACACTCTGCCATGCAGTTCCTTCCAGGTCATCGAATCGCCCGCTCACGATTCCATGGAGCGCAACGAATACGCCCAACGAATAGACTCCGCTTTTTCAAACCCGCCAGACTATGGTGCTGCACGAGGAAAGTCACCCGCTTGTTGCATTCAAGGACATAACGTAACATCACCGCATTCGGAGATACACCCTGCCCTTCCCCACCCTGGCGTATCCGGGGAATAAGATACTAGTTCACAAGCTTACACAATCCGGCTTCTTCCCACGCCCGACCCCTCTTCAAGTAATGCACCCGAAACGCAACGACGCTGGACCAAAATTTTGCTCAGACATAGGTACACTGCTCGACATAATCGTGGTGTTCACTTAAGCTCTGAACGCCCTCCCTCTTCCCGCCGACAACGCATCCGCTTGGGCATTACTGAATAATTTGAGGCGTTAAACAACGGAGACCAGAAGAAACACGTAGACACAGACAAGGCGCAACTTCCAACTAAACTTTATTAGTGAAAAAGTCTAGGTTAAATACACTGTTCTGACGTCATGAAAACGTCACACCAATAACGTGTGCGAACCTACACGTGTCAATCTAAGAACTCGAGTTCTTTGGGTGGCAATGCGACCGACGGTGTACTGATGCACTTGTTTCCCGCCTTGTGTACGAAGTACGCCTCCACATTCTCTCTGTCTTGCCTATTTCTGACCCATTTTAAAAACGTGGCCTGTTTGAAGAGAGGAGTGCAGTTTGTACCCCGTAGAGTGCACCTTCTGCAGTGCTCAGCCATGTGGCCGCCAGCGTTGTTCTTTACTGCCCAACAGTGCTCGCGCGCTGTGTCGTTGAAACATCGGCCTGTTTGGTCATGGTAACACTTGTTACAACTCATGGGATCTCGTAGACAACACCCATGGTGCATTCTGGTATAATTCGCCATGCTTCTTGGAGCACGATTGTCGCTTCCTTCGCGTCATCATAGGGCAAACCTTCGCCAATTTGCAGGGCATTACACCCAGCGAGCTAACACATCCAGCGTTGGATGTAATGACACATTGGATGTACTGGCTAGATGGATGTGTAGGGTCGCATTCCTACCCAACTAAATCAACGGGTAAACTTGCTATCTAGCCTTTGTCTGCCTACGCAGTTTCAGCTGGTGGACAGAGCGCAGGCGGCGCGGACTGCATATGTGCTTCAGTGAAGAAGCAGTCACTCCACAAGCCCACTAGACAGTAGGGAATGCTAATTAATAAAACGGGTTTCCTCCTCTTCCTCAAGCAACAGATACACATGCTTTCTTCCACAAACTTACTGCGGCACTTGTGTGTGCTGGCGCTTGTGTTTTATTATTCCAGGGTTTATATATCCAGACAGGGTGAGCTCACATGTGCCCCTCGATATCTTAGAAATAAAATTTGAACGTAACGCAGGTCCCGACTAGTTGGCAATAGCGGGAAATCGAAACTGGCATTTTCCCCCTAATAAATATTTTTTAACTATTATAACACATAATTATATATCAAAAAATGTCATTTTCCCGCTTTCGGTTCCCTTTTGATTAAGTTTTGATACCAATGCATGGTAGTATGAAGGACCACCTTTCATAAACTATACACAAAAACTCTGGACTGGGGAAATTAGGGAACAAAATTTTCGAAAAAGGAGGCTGCCCAACCCATACAAGTACCCATTCGTGTTTGCATTGGAGTGGCTTTATTTCGTTCGAGGTCACTACCTGTTCGGCTTATTAACGTACTAAAACCGGTTTTTGCCCCGGTTTGAGAACGCATTACCAGTTTCCGAACCGGCTCCAAGAAATATATCCGTACCACGGAGCTACAAAGACCCTCAAGTGTGCTAGACGACGTGAGAAGACAGCACACAGACTTTCGAATCATGTCCACGCACACCGCTTGGGCTCCCTCGACTTAATTCAAGGAGTCATTAAGTGGGCTCGGCTCTACCCGCCTTCCGTAGAGAACACAGGGACATAGCGTGGCGAGTAGTTTGCCTAGCCTGATGCGGTTTCTTGCGACTTTTACCGCTCACGAAAACAGGGGTAATGCTGCCGACTGATTATTTATCAAGAATTTTGGTACAAGTATGAGCAGAAAAATGCACCTTCGAGGTGCGTCTGTTTCTACACGCAGCATTAAAATGTATCGCCCAATGTCAAAATCATTTCCAGCACATTCGCACCCTTTTGCTTTTCTGCTTGTATAAACGCCGGTAGAATGCCTCTAAAACCTGTAGTTTCAGCGCTAGGCCTTCTGAAAGTTTTACATTTCGACAAAACCCGGAATTAAAATTCCCCCTCCCTGTCATGGCTCAATGAAGCGCGAGAAAAATCCTTTTGCTCCCTCCTTGTTTTATTATTATTTTGTTGTCAATCATTCTTTTGTTTGCTTGCTGTCCTTTTACTTTATTAGTTTTCCTGCTTTCATTCACCACCACCACCACCACCACTATCATCATCATCATCCGCCTACTCAAGTCCACTGCCCGACGAAGGCATCTCCCAAATGATCTCCAACCACTGTTGTCTTGCGCTGTTCGAGAACACTGTTGCTGTTGTTGTTGTTGTTGTTGCGCCTTTAGGAATGTCGCATACCCAATCAGGGGATCGACCAATCAACAGAAGACAGCGAAAATGAATAGAATTCTTATTTAATTAGGAGGCGCTTAGAAAAGATAATTTAGACCGGTTGGAAATGGTTGTGAATCTATTAACGACAGAAAAATAAACTGATCAGTGAAGGCGATAGCAAACCAATCGCAATCAGAAAGATAATCTATTAGAATTTTCAATGAAGCGCAAGAGAGCAGAGCATGCTTCCAGGGCAGAGAATATGCTTCCATAGTACGGCACCCTCACACAGCAATCCTTACTGATACGCTCGAATCTGTTCAAAACAAAGTCGCGCGATGTATTTTGTTATCTTTTTCCCGCTATGAAAGTGTGTCATTCATTAGGAAACGTTAAATCTCTCACCCCTTGCCATGAGCAGAAAACATTTCCGCTTATCTTTCTCCCACAAATTATATCACAGTGATTTGCCGTTCCGCCATAACTTCATTCCCCCTGCTTCGTACACTTCCACACGCGTCGACCATGATCATAAACTAAACCTATATTTTCTCGCACAAAGAAACACCGATACTCACCCTTTGTTTTGTCGATAAGCGAGTGAAATGCTCTGCCTGCTAGCATTGTAATGCGCACACAGCATTCATCTTTCCAGTCTGCATTATTTTCGTTCCTTAAATGTGATAGACAATCTTAGCCATTGCCATTTTTTTGCTGCTGTTTAACGTAATATGCAGCTTTTTCAATGTGCTGACTTGTGAAAACCTTGCTGTGTTCTTTCTTGCTTATTTTGGTTGACCGACTGTGTATCCTGCGAATGTTTTCGTGTCTTCTTCTTTTCTTGTTAAAAAAATTGCTGTTATCATTGATTAATGTATGAAAACCCCTTATGTAATGCCCTCGAGGCCCTTAAAGGGACCCTGGAACACTTGCCATCGACTACTAGTAATGTATTTTGGGATAAAGTCTATTGTCCAAGAAATCTGCTCCCGCAAGAAATATGAAAATCCGTTCACAATTAACGAAACTACGCGAAATGAGAAATCGCGCATAATCGTTCCCTCTCAACTCGACACCGGACAACGCGACGAAAGCTGCGCGCTCTCTCCCGGAGAGGGGGGCGGCTCGCGGCGTTCTCTTCGGGGGCGTTTTTGAAGCAATAAACGTTTGTAGTCGCGTGGTCCCGTTGAAAGGGAAGTACTGGGCTCATCACTCAAACTCCGCCCGCACTCAAAACACAAAAGAAACGGCAAAACTGTGGCTACAGGTTCAGGCATAGAAGAGGTTCGTACACAGCGATGACGACCACGGAAATGGGAGAATCTAGCTCCGGAGTTGACCAGTGACAGCCGATCGGGCAGCCATGGCCTATGTGACGTCCCTTAGGCCATGCCAGGGGTTGCATAATGAGGACAACTGTAGAGAGAGCGGTTGGTTTTTCCGCGTCTTTCACATCGATTTGCGCGCTGACCACTTCACGTGCACGTGTAATATTTCACTCAGGTGTTCCTGACAGTGTAATCTAAACGTCGCGCAGGTTTACTTGCACTGCTCAAAGAGTGTTGCAGGGTCCCTTTAATGTATATATGTGAATAAATAGGAATACATCCCAGTGGCAGAACCACGTTTCGGAAGCCCTGAATGATTGTAGAGCCGGCACTGGTAGATTTTCATGAGAATTTTAGATGAATAAAATCTACTAAAGACAACAAAACTGATTCTTGCTGTCCTGCAAGTTTCAACGACCTATATGGTACCTAGCAGCAGTTATTAAAAATGCCGGTTAAACCATGTCTACAACTTGCTAAAAAGTCTGCCGTCTCGTTGAATGTGAGCCCCCCGTGTCCAGGAAATCAAAACAGGTAAATGTCAGTGAGATGAGATGGCAGGAGTGACCGAAGCGTCTGCAGAAGGGGAGTGTCTTTAGGGGAAGGAAGGGCTGAACACACAGAAAAAGAATCCGAAATTATGATTGGAGATGTAATTGATGCATTCAGGTTTTGTTGTGCCAGGACAATTCATTCAATGAAAAATGAAAAAATAAGTAATGAACAAAACTCACTGTTTTGTTCATTACTGCGCTGATTTACTGCGAGCTTGACGAATGAGTGAATCGGTGGCATCAGTGCACTCTGCCATTATAAGGCGTAGCGTATCACTGTCCTTGCCGCGTCTTCCAAACGATGGTCACGGCCGTCTTTTTGCGTTGTCACGTCATAAACTTGTACAGAAGTAGGCGATGGCATGGCGGCGGGGATGGCCGGTAAGGTGATATCACAGCAAAAAATTCCCCCGCATTTCCCCGAAGGGGAGTATGAGGAAGTGCGAAGCACGGGGTGATGCTATGAGGGGGAGTTTGTTGAAGTTTGTTGGCATTTTGCCCGTTAGTTACATTAACACCCCCTCGTGATCACGTTCGGCTTAACACGCCTCGTTTGTCCCTCTGCGGAAATCTTGGTGAATTAACGTGTATGTTCGAGAGGAGGAGCGCACCGCACCGCAGCGCACCGCAGCTGCGAAGCGCCGACCGGAGTGAAGGGAGAGGAGGCGCAGTCACGTGAGAGAATGCAGAACTAGCGGGTTTGTAGTATCACGTGTACACCACGCAGTTATCAAGCCGCTATAACGCCGCTGAGTCGCAACGCACGCCGCTGACGACGTAGTTTGAATGCGTTAAAGATATATGGCGCGTTACTAACACTGATATCAACGTCGCACTGTCGAAGACCGGCAATAAAGAAAGAAAAAAGCGTCCGTGGCTTAGTCGGTAGAGCGTCGCGCTGCGGCCGCAAAGTCCGCAGATCGAAACCTGGCGCCGGATGCTGTTTTTTTTTTATATAGTGTAGTGGCCTGGCTGGCGCGCCGAGAGAGGGTGTTGCGAGCTGGAGAGTAGTAAAGGGGCTTTAGGAGAGTAGGCGAGGGGGGAGAGGAGGCGCTATGCGAGCGCGACGATTCAGGCTCGCTTAAGATGTGCATTCGCACTTATTCCTGGCCAGTCTCCCACGTGGGTATGTGCCATGTCAGCGGCCAGGCAGCGCGCGCCCATCTCCCCCCGTTGCTAAGGAAGACGAAAAGCGCGCGCACCCGCAGCTGTTGCTATGCGGACGGCGGAAGGTTCGGGGTCGCTTATAAAGTGCATTCGCACTTAAAAGGTGATTACGCAACAAAGAGGTCAAGACATAACAAACAACAAACAGCTTTCCAGCGGAATCGTGGAGGCAGGCAAAATGACAAGTGTGTACGTATGATCTCTGTATCTGTGTCTGACCTCAAAGTTGATGATTTGGACATTACTTAAACGATGGCTTAATTCATACCGTATTGTATTTTGTGCATTATCTCTTTTCTTCAGTATAAAATTCTGTGGCTTTAAAAAAAAACTTCGGTTGATAGTAGGGTTCTGTCCTCTTGTATTTCTTCCTCCCGGGCGTGCTTGTTTTTTTCGCGCTTCGTTTTCACACTAGACTTTTTAAGCAGATTTGGCAGTACAAAATTACAATAATTAAATTACAGTAATTAAATTACTTTTTGTTTAATGAGTACCGCAATGAATTTCTTTTCAGTGTTGGTAATTCAGTAATGTAATAAATACCTTCAGGCAAGTAATTTAATATCTGGAGCTTTTTGCTGTTGGTCTTGCGCCAATAAACTCAAACCATCATCATCATCAGTAATTTCATAGAAATTGCCCATTATTTTCCCGATTACTTTGGACTACGATGTATCCTGTCCGCTTCTCTTACTGCATAAGAAGTTGACCGAGAATTCCATGCGTTCCGGGAATGCCGTTGCGACAGTCAGTTATTTCAAATTTCATTACTTTTGAAAAGTAATAGTAATGTATATTATTTTCGGCCACCTGTAATTTCTAATGTAATTTGATTACATTTTTGAAAATTCTAGGAAAGTAAGGAGTAATTTAATTTAATTACTTTTTAGAAGTAATTTTGCCATCTTTGTTTTCAAGTTAACCATGAAACAGAGAGCTCAACTATGCGAAGAAAAGCGATGGAAGGGAATAAAAACATGTCGCAAAATAAGAATATTTGATGTTCTTTATCTTAAAGGGACCCTGCAACACTTGCCATCGACTACTAGTACTGTATTTTGGGATAAAGTGTATTGTCCCAGAAATCTCCTCCCGCAAGAATTATGAAAATCCGTTCACAATTAACGAAACTACGCGCGATGAGAAATCGCGCATAATCGTTCCCTCTCAACTCGAGCGCGCACAAGGCGACGAAAGCTGCGCGCTCTCTCCAGGAGACGGGGCGGCTCGCAGCGTTCTCTTCGGCGGCCTTCGATATATCACATGCCGGGTAGTTTTCTCCTTTTCTCCGCAACGCGGAGGGGCCTATTTCCGGTCTGGTGCCACAAAAAAGCAGGCATTGGTGCCTGCTCGCAAGAGCGCGCTCGGGCTGGTAGGGCGTTTTTGAAGAAATAAATGTTTGTAGTCGAGTGTTCCCGTTGAAAGGGAAGTATTGAGCTCATCACTCAAACTCCGCGCGCACTCAAAACATAAAATAAACGGCAAAACTGTGCCTACAGGTTCAGGCATAGAAGAGGTTCGTACACAGTGATGACGACGACGGAAATGGGAGAATCTAGCCGCGAATTTGACCAGTGACAGCCGATCGGGCAGCCATGGCCTATGTGACGTCCCTTAGGCCATGCATAATGAGGACAACTGAAGAGAGAGCGGTTTGTTTTTCCGCGTTTTTCACATCGATTTGCGCGCTCACCGCTTCACGTGCACGTGTAATATTTGGCTCAGGTATTCCTGGCAGTGTAATCTAAACGTCGCGCAGGTTTACTTGTACTGCTCAAAGAGTGTTGCAGGGTCCCTTTAACACACACCTTTCATCAGTGTAATCTAAACGTCGCGCAGGTTTACTTGTACTGCTCAAAGAGTGTTGCAGGGTCCCTTTAACACACACCTTTCATCTGCTTTCTCATCGAGCTACATCTCCTACTAATTTTTTAAATAAGTGCCAAGTTTTCTTTGCAGTTTCCTTGCGCGACACCTTATACCTTGGTAGTGATCTTTCTAAGCTAAGTGTTAAATTACACTGCAAGTCGTCAATGCTGTACATGCACACAAAATTGATTGCTACCGTTTTGCTTACGCAAAAGACATGGCGACATCACAGATAATTCAGGAAATCTAAAATAGCGTCTCAAGGGAAAGAACTTGGCTTTCTTTTTCTCGCATCAAGACGGAGAAGAACCACATCCGAAAAATCGAAGACTGAGCCGGCCCCTGATTGCGCATGTCGGAACTATATTCGTGTAACTTCTGCAAGAAAAAGGAGGGGGAGTACCATTTTTTAATGTATTGTAAGTCATTGGGGGCGTTTTTCCTCACTGTGGCTTGGGCGACCAACGATAACGGTTATACGTTTTTTTTTTTATCTGGTGTTCACCGCCATTGCTACAACACAGGACCGCCGCAGTAGCAGGCCAACGCACACTGTCGGAGTGCTCGTAGCCGCAGAATTTCCAATGGCACCCCGCTACACCTGCACAGTGTTCGGTTTCGGCAGCAGCCTGGACTGGAGGCCCACAGCGTTCGTAAATGCCTTCCCCGCGATTCGAGTCTGTAGTGCGTGTGGACTGGTACCTTCATCGGCAGCCCTGTTGCCATGCCGCCATGCGCTCTGCCCACCGTGCTTGGGGCGCTCTACCGACGGCGAGTGTGGCCAGTGTCCAGTCGACAAGCAAACATTCCAAAGCGAAGACGTCGCGTGGTCACCATTCGGAGAAGACAGTATTCTAAACCGCAAGGTAGGCAACGGTTTGGCCTTTTTGTTACTTTACACGTGAGCTTAACGCATCCTGCCGTTACTGTCCGTTTGCATAAGCCCCATGCGCTCTACGCGTAATAGTCGTTAGTATGCCGTTCATGTAAGAATGTCTTGTTGGCACCTCCACTATTTAATTTCCATGGGCGATTAAAAACGCTTCTCCACAAGTTATCAAAAGTAATGGTATTAACGCCGCGCCGGCAGCCGCTGGTGCGGTAGTGCTTCTTGGGCTGTCCGTGGAGTTTACACTTGGAGTGTTTGGCACAAACCTTTTGAAGGAAAGCGTCAGCACTACTGAGGGGACGGCAAGGGTGCACCCGTCCAATTTTTTATCAATATAATTGTAGCGTTGACCGTATGGTTGATCAGCGTCCTATGACGAATCAACACGACAAACTTGCCGAGAGTTGCCGCATGGGAACTAAGAACTGGCTGCGGCGGTCGTCGTCTGCTAGGATGTCCCCGGAGCAGAGCTCCGCCGCCAGTTTTTTAAGTGCAGAGAACTTTAGGGGCTCGCCTTGTCGTCGTAGCTCGCTGGCTGGACCAAGGTATAGCCACACGGCGCTCCGTCGCGGCGTAACCCAGAGGCTTCGAAAGCCAAGCGGTTTATATAGTCATGAGCGTTCGAAACTCGTGAACCACTGTCGCTGGTCAAACGTCTCCCCGTTATATAGTGCAAAGAAAACTACAGGTACATTTGAGGCAAAATATACGTAATTAACCAGCAGCGCTCGTGTTCATTTAGTTCGGAACGCTCGTTTTGTTGGTTTTTACGATAGTAAGCGAAAAAAAAAGCAGTGCAAGCCCGGCACGTGCGGGCGGAAAAGCAAGCACAATAAGAACAGAACTCCCGCTGGCGCAGTTTCAGGCGGGGGGCGCACGAGCACTGCGACGGCGGGAGATTTGAATTGCATTGGGTGGTAGCAGTAGCGGATAACGGCGCTACAGCCCATTAGGGTGAATCATTGCTCTGCACTTCCGACAGCTTTCACATTGAGTGGAACGGCTTGAATTTTGTTTCCTTAGCCTATCCCACTGCCTGCTGAACAGCGCTAACGGCGCAAATAGGGAAAGGGAAAGTGACGGATAACAGCAGCCTAAGCATTACTCTTGGAAATGTCGTAATGTAAGCTTTTTAGCGACCTATATTAAGCGTTGGCGCAAGGTGACTTCTTGTGAATACAGGCTCAGAGTAACCCGCCGCGGTGGCTCAGTGGCTAAGGCGTTGCGCTGCTGAGCACGAGGTCGCGGGTTCGATTCCCGGCCGCGGCGGCCGCTTTTCTGATGGAGGCGAAAACCAAAAACGCCCATGTGCACGAGATTTCGGCGCACGATAAAGATCCCCAGGTGGTCAAAATTAATCCGGAGCCCTCCACTACGGCGCGCCTCATCGCCTGCTTTGCGTCGGCGCGTTAAACCCCACAATCAAATCAAATCAATCAATCAGGCTCAGAGTATGCAAAGCAGTGCGATAAGCGAGGGAAAGAATCCGGGGCGGCGCTCAGCTCCTGGAAGAGCCTAGCAGATAAGGACTGCCACAGGCAGTGCTTAGTGCGCATGCGCTAATTGTCGTCGCGTTTGCCGTATCACTCCGTCATACGGCACTGATCAACCAAACTGTCTACGCTGCCGTGATATTGACAAAGAATTGGGCAGGTGTACACCCGCCCAATTTTTTACCAGTATCACGGGAGCGTCGACCGCTCCGTCGATCAGCGCCGTATGATGGAGCGATACGACAAACTCGGCGAGAGTAACCGCATGCGCATTAAGCAAAGGCCGCTGCTATCGTATTGTGCTGGGCTGTTCCAAGAGCAGACAACCACCCCCGATTATTTTATTCGCTTATCACACTGCCCCACAACCCGCCGTTAACGGGGCGAACAGGGCAAGTGAAAGCGAGTGTTAAGAGCAGTATGGTGTGGCTGTCGGCTCTTGAAACAGCCCAGCAGACGACGGCAGCAGCGGCCTTCGCTTAGTGCGCATGCGGTTACTCTCGCCGAGTTTGTCGTATCACCGCGTCATACGGCGCTGATCGGCGGAACGGTCGACGCTCCCGTGATATTGGTAAAAAATTGGACGGGTGTACATAGCACATCCACTTGTTTCCCGTCACATCCGAGGCGCGGTCGCTTTCTTTATTGTGCTATTTGGGCGCGAAATATTTCTCCCCGTACCTCAATTATTACGTTTTTGGCGCGGCCAAAACCTTAATATTCTCGAACAAAACTGCATCTATCGAGACCTCTATACACGATTAATAATGGTGGCCTGCACCGTGAATTTCAACATTGCTCAGCAAAGGGAAAATATAACGCATATTTGGTGATTATGAGGTTTGACGCGCCGACGCAACGCAGGCGATGAGGCGCCCCGTATTGGAGGCCTCAGCCACCGAGCTACACCGGCGGGGTATGTCGTATTTTAGGCAGAACTTACGCGCATATATTACAGTAGCCGAGTTCTTTTACATAAAGTTAGGCTTGGAATTGAGTAACCAGATAGCAAGTAAAGTAATTTAGATCGGTTCTCAAAAAAAAAAAAAGAGAGAGAACGAGAAAAATTACAGCAGTAACCACATCGGAAATTTCCTCCTGCTGTTTCAACCATGGAAACGAAAGGCCACAACGGATGGCATGCGAACGGTAATACGACTAATCGCCGACAGGCAATTCGTAGCAGGGCGACTCGGATTAGGGCAAATTGTCGCATTGAAAAATTTGTAATAAAATTTGTAAAATTTCTCGAAATAACCATGCGCCGCTTCGACGAATCTGTTCCAAAACCTGAAGTTTACTAATCGAAAGTAGTTCATTCAACTACTGCACTAAAAAACACATTGAGGCAAAGACACAACACGGGCAGAGTGCAGAGTAACACCATGTTATTGAGAAAGCAAGCAATCTACAATAAGAGCGAAACACCTCGCGCATACCCAGAATCAACGTGACGTACCTTTTAATGAACGTAAAAGTGACGGAAACGACATTCATCATGCCTGGATACATGGGCAGCCTCCTAAAGGTTTAATAATATCACGGGAGCGGCGACCGATAGCCATGGTAGCGCCTTATGACGGTGTCCAGCGGCAAAAAAGGCTAGAGTACGCACACGCGCATGGAACTATCTGCTGTATGAGCGTCGTCTGCTACGCTGTTCTCTTTAGAGCAACCTCGCCCCCCCCCCCCCCCCCTTCTGCCAAAATAAGCCAAGTGGCGCGAACGTTCCTGGTGAACGTGCCGGAAAATGTACACGACAGAAACATCAAACACGCATTGGAGATCCGCATGGACTTCCGATAAGCCCGGTTCCTCGTAAACGAAGTAATGCAGATACCATTGCCTTCTAAAGATTAATTGCTTTCTAAAAAACAGCGTAGCAGACGATGCTTACACAGGCTGGGGCTTTATGCGCGTGCGCTTACTCTTGCCTTTGCTGGACACTTGCTGGACACTTTCCTGGACACTTTCTTTGCTGGACACTTGGATAGGGCGCTGACACGCCGATCGGTCGTCGCTCCCATGATATTAATAAACCTTTGGGAGGTACACATGAGGCACTCTTATTCCTGTTAGCCAAAATGAATAAGAGCTGTCGTGCTGCCTTATAGCAAGGGTATACTGCCTGGTAGCAAGGGTCGACGGAGGGTTATTCAAGGAACAAAAATTATTGGAGCGAACTTGCGCTCCACAAAGAACTCGAATAATGCACAAGCTTCGAAGAAGTCCACAGAGTGACGTCCACAGGCGATTGTCGGCGAATCGAATGCCACGGCACATCCGCTGCACGCATTAATCAGTAGGGCTCTTGTTGCGAGATAAGGGCTAAAGAAATCAGCCACAACGAGGGGCTGTTAACAAAACTTACGAAATCAAAAGGCGTGATACGCGGTAATTTGTCGCAAAGTCACAATATTACGCGTTGCCTTGGCCTTCGAATCGTTCGTCCACGCGTCGACGTAAAGGCAGCTGTGACGCAATGCTGTCCGTAATCTTTGTCGCCACGTCGAGAAACATCTGCACCATTGCCTTCCGCCCTCCAACTATATAGTCGGTAGGCGATGCCCTTCTAATACACCACAAAATCGTGATAAAACAGGCAAACGAATATTTATTCATTCCAATTAGTGCTCGTTTTAATTTCTTAACCGATTCTCAGACAGCTAATCTCGGTTGGGTCTGGGGCATGCATGGGTGTGCTTATCATCGTGTTTAATAACGCGCAAACTAGCGTCAGTCACGATCTTCGATTGGCAGATCCCTCTTCTTCCACTTACCCAGTAAATGCCTTGCTCAGTCCTTCCCTTCATGCTATGTTTTTTTTGTGTGTGCGAAAGATTGCCCTACGGCATAAGAAAATGTTTTCATATGTGCAACACTGCACCCATAACTCGCAAACATTGAAGACGAGACCGGTGCTGGTGTCCTCATATAACAGTATGTAAAAGTTTTTCCCGAATCCGCATCTGCCCGCCACTGTAAGTCGTCGGCCCGCTTGCTCGAAGCAAAATAGGAAAGACTTATTGGCAGTCTCATCTTCTTGGCAGACTTATTCGGGGTGTTATCATCCCTAGGCTATTCAACGCTTTCCGGAAACTTACAAGACTGTGAATAAGCCTGTTCCGAGCAGTCTTATTGACAGCCTTATGCTGACGCGGTTGGTCATGTCATTGTAAAGGTCGAGCGCCATAAAGTGAAAGACTAATGAAGAACCCGCAGAAGTGGCCAACGACGCCCGACTTTGAACAAGCGCCTCTTCAGCGGAGATCTACGCCGCTGGAATAACCTTCGCAAGAGAGGGTGGAAAGGGCCGGTGAACACCGCCACCGGAAGCCGCAACCCCTACCTACATTGATGCAGCAGCCAACTACTGCAGCGAACTACCGTGCTTGTTTTCGCCGAGTCATTATCAGCCAATCTACCACCACTGCAGGGCAAACGCCTCTCCCATTAATCTCAAGTTATGCCGGTCCTGTGCTAACTGCGAACAATTAATCCCCGCAAACTTCTTGCTCTCATCTGTCCATCTAACTTCCTGCCGCCCCCTGCTAGGCTTGCCTTCTCGAGAGATCCACTCTGTTCCCCTAATGACCAACGGCTATGATGCCTTTGCATTACATGCCCTGCCCACGCCCGTTTCTTCTTAATTTATACTAATATGTCCTTAACTAGCGTTGATTCCCTGATCCACTCCACTCTCTTCTTGTCCCTAAGTGTTACACCTATCACCTTTCGTTCCATGGCTCGCTGAGTCGTCCTGGATTTAAGTTGAGCTATCTTACTGAGCCTTCAAGTTTCTGCCCGGAGGTGAGTTCCGGTAATATGCGTACGGATAAGACCTCCCATGAATACGCCAACTTTGCCGGGAAGCGCGGATTTTTTCTCCCTCACGCCAAACAAAGATGTACAGGAATGATTATCTGGGGCCCAACATTTGTCTCGAGCATACAGCGGGTGGTCGAGCGCGTGGTGTGAATGTAAGATCGTCTGCATTGTCGGCTGCGGTTGGTACAAAAATGCGGGGCGAAAATGACAGAGCAAATGTTTTTCATAAAATCACGCTCAGCAAGTCAGAAACAATTAGGCGTTCATAATAAAGCTGCAGCATGACAACAAAATTTTACATAGCAGCAAACTGTTAACAGCCTGCAATAATACCTCTGCTCGTGAGAGTTCCAACGACTTCGCGTTTTCGATTAGAAACTGCGCAGCCTTAGCGGATGTCCTTCACTTCCTTCGACAGTGGTGGTTCCGGAGCTTCGCTGTTCAGATGTTTGCTGCGATTGTGGATTCTGCTTGAACGGGGAGTCTTTCGCACGTAAGAGCACGAATGATCTGTCTAATTCCCGGCAAGACGAAAAGCACAACATGTGTCGCAACAACGTGAGGCAACGTAGGTGCTTTTTGGGTCAGCACAGTGGGTGCCTCGGGCCCTTGCTTCGTAGCAGACGATCTTTATGACTACGGTTACGCGGCCAGGCGACCGAGGCCCGGTGGCCCGACCGCATGATGGGGCCTACCAAGGATGGCGGGTCATTGTAACGGAGTCGCGACAAGGCCCAAATACGACACCTGATGGTGAAGATTTCTTGAATTTAACTGACCATGGTTCGAAATTACCGCTTCCTCAACGCCGGAAACGCCAACAAGAGTTTTGTGGCTGATTCCCTGCTTTTCCCTAGAGGCACCTCCCGTGCGTGTCTAGGTACGTGCTGTCTCTAATGTTTTCCTATTATACTGCCCGGCAGCCCTTTTTGCGCGCTATCGAGAAACCGCACTAGTCTGAATCTTATTCGCGGACTTATTCTTGTTCATGAATAAGGCTCGACTGTCAATATGACTACACATAAGCACGTTTGTTCGAACAAGCAGGCCCTGACGACTTCCACTGCATCTGAGAACGAAAACCCTTAGACCAGTTGTTTAAAACCATAAGACTGGTAAACTTTATTTTCTTAGTCTTGAAAATTCCTGAAGGAATTTTCAAGACTAACGAGATAAAGATAAAGTTGCAGGCCGAACACCCACCGCGGTTGCTCAGTGGCTAAGGCGTCGTGCTGCTGAGCACGAGGACGCGGGTTCGATTCCTAGCCGCGGCGGCCGCATTTATGATCAAGGCAAAAAGCATAAACAGCCGCGTGTACGAGATTTCGGCGCACGTTGAAGATCCCCAGATGGCCGAAATTAATCCGGAGCCCTCCCTTACGGCACGTCTCATCGCCTGCGTTGCATCGGCGCGTTAAACCTTACGATCAATCAAGATAAGACTTGCCACGTTTTCACGTAGGCATCTTGTTTATTAGCCTAATTATTTGATAATTATTTTGCTTTACAAAATACTATGTACACTTGGTTGAAAAAGCTTTCGCACTACATGATGCAGAGTGCACAAGTTCACTGTCAGCATGTTTGAGTCACCAGCGTAATATTACTTTGTGCTAGCTTGTAATTTTGTCATATTTTTTAAATTGTAATTATTGTTGAGACTCCTTTCGTTGGCTGTAGCCAGTGCATATGTTACCAATCACTTCGCTATAGAGAAGTGATTTATAGCGACTGCCGACGCAATTAATTTTTCGTCACTTGTAGCTGAACCTTGTTTTAAAATTTCCTGTGACAGATTCAATGCTGGAACGCGAACCATGGCTGTGAAGCTGTGGGAGCAGCATCCAAGATCCTGGAGCACTTCAACCGCCACTGCCAATACCACGTGGTTTCTTGTCCTCGCTGCGGCATGGGTGTCGCCCACAAGGACATCCTCTCCCACCTCGACTCCAGCTCATGCCTTGTCGCGGCTGAGCAGAGCAGAAAAGCTCAAGATCGACACGGCAGCGACAGCACCGCAGCCCTAGAATCTGTACATTCCTTTGATACCACGGTAAAGGAGAATTCAGACATAGACAGGGAAGTCTTACCAAGCATGAGTGAAGTGCGAGTGGCTGAAGATTCCAATACGGGTGCCATCAAAACCAAGTTACTTGAACTGCAGGAAACACAGGCCCGGATCTCTCAGGAAAAGAGAGAAATGTCCGCGGTATTAGTCAGCATTGAAGCCAAGATCGATGCCCTCGCAGGCGAGCTTGCCACAGGAACTGGCAACGTAGGCAACAGGCTGCAGAAGATAGAGGCGTTGATTGGGGAATGTAAAACTATAGGAACAACGAGCGGACAAGCACTGGTGGACATTCAGGAACATTTTAACGAGAAGCTGAACAACCTTGAGACTGTGTCTAAGGCAATCTTTCTAGACTTTCGTCGAGAATCAATGCCACTGGAGTGGACTATTAGATGCTGGTCTTTACTGAAAAAAGACGCTCGGCTGGACAGAACGGCGGATAATGTCGCAGAAAACGAAGCCTACTTTCACGGTTATTGTATCCGTCCGGGTGTGAGAATAGAAACTATTGACGGCGTTCAGTGGTTTCGTCTGATATTCTGGCTACACAAGGGCGCCTATGACCACCTGTTGTCTTGGCCAATGAGGGAATCATTTTCTTTGAAGATAGTGAAGGCAACTGGAGACTGCTTTGAAAAATATATCCGAGCAGATACAAGTTCGTCTGATCTCAAGGCGTTCAGGAGGCCTGAAACGTGGCGCCGTTTTTATGTCATAGCTCATGAAAAAATTGAACTCGCCGAAATAGAAGAAAATGGCTGCGTTAAAGACGAGAAAGTTCTCGTTAGGTTTCAAGTAAATTGATAACGTTTTGTTGCATGTTTGTGTAAGTCTGTCTTGTATGTTGGTGGATGTTCATTTTTGCTAGCCAAAAAACAGTCTGTACTGTTGTTTGTGTACCATATGACAATGTGACCTCAAAATGTTTTAGTTGTGAAGGTTATTGTTCTGTGAAATAAAATGCAGCTATGTTTATTCTGGGGGTTTTTGAGGAAGGTGCTGTACGCACGACAGCGCGGGGCTTTGTTGG
The DNA here is from genome assembly GCF_048455015.1 of Haemaphysalis longicornis. Classification (NCBI taxonomy): domain Eukaryota; kingdom Metazoa; phylum Arthropoda; class Arachnida; order Ixodida; family Ixodidae; genus Haemaphysalis; species Haemaphysalis longicornis. The sequence goes on along the minus strand of NW_027526204.1, from coordinate 101,417,269 downwards.
GATGAGCTGTAGTACAGAATGTATGTTAATGACAGTCAACAAGATGTGACGTATTGCGAAGGCAAACTTTTTAGAAAAATAAATACGTGTTCAAAATGCCCACTCATCACTTCAGTTTGCGGAAAACTAGCATTCTGTTCGTCTTACAATGCTTATGATCGGTGAGAAAGAAGTCTGCAATAAACCCACGTACAGCACATTTGAAAACGTTTGCGGCATGCAATTAGCCGCGATTCTAAACTCTGAAAGTCACCTCCTGGTGCACGTACGAGCTGTCATCCACGGTGTCACAAGAGTGCTACGCAATAATGTACCTTCCTCGGGCAAGTTCCTCGAAGAAAAGCTTAGCTTCTCGCCAAACAATTAAGGCCAAGGCGAACCGCGGGAGTCTTGATAGACTAATTTTACGTTCAATGCGCAGCGACAGCTATCGAACGTCATTAATCGAGGCACAAATTCCAGACGAAATTTTCGCAACATGCACAACGAAAATTTCAAACATTTCTTTGCGAATTTGGTACAGCGGACCGACATCAGGGGGACGGCGCCAGAAAGGGAGGAAATAAACAACGTAGTGGCAGCAATTAATCAATGCCGGCTGAAAACGAATATGAAAAAAACTAAGCACGGCGTCAGAAAGATGACTTTATTATGCAAGAAGGCAAGAAAAACATGTTTTGCACTTACCTAAGGAGGAGATGGCTGCCAAGTGATGCTGAATAGTGGCGGCCATGGCTATTATGTTGCTAAAATTTCTGAACTGCGTAACTCAGTTAAGTGGCACTTTACGAGCCCCTTTGTTCCTTGAGATGAATATACGGACGCGTTCGGCTGGTGCTTATCGCAGCGTTTTATTTGACGCAATGGCGTCTTTAGCATCATTTTACGATTTTTGCGTGTGTGCTAGACCTCGGCAGCAAGCATCCACGGAAGTGTGTGGTCTCCGCCAGTGGGAATATACGACTGAGGCAGCGAGATGCGAACGCTCGACTGAATCTAGAATACGTAGCAACGGAAACTGGAGTGTGCAAATGCGAGCGATGGTACCACGGCGGAGACGAAAGAATGGTTACGTCATTTCAAGCAGGTGCCGCGCGTGAACAGCGAACTTTGTTCTACTCCCCGTATGCGGTAGCATGCTCGGCAGACATGTCACATGACGGGCATTCAACTTCGGCAGTAGCACCAAAGCGCCTCTCCCACTGACACTGGCAGAGGTTTCAACATTGTCGCCTAATTAAAAAGGGAGAAGATTAACGCAATGCTCACAATATACGTAAAAGGCCTACATGCCCAAAGATAAATTAAACTGTGTTTCAATAGAAAATTAAGCTAAACATTAGTGCTAATACCCGTTTCCGCTAATGTAAGCAATATTCTCGGTATTTTTTGTGAAGCACACATTTCTGAACAATATTCTGCCTGAATCGTGTAACATGTGATCCTCCCAATCTCTAGTTTTTCTGACATTCTTAAAAAAACTCAATTTCGTACTCTTCAATAGTTCTATTCATTTGAGTCCATGTGTAGGCTGTACTTGCTCAGTGTTGTGTTTTTGGGAACCCTACTTATTAGAAGAACAATATTTTGTATGCTTCTTCACGCAACATAACAACCCAAAAAATAAATTCTTTGTCCAAAGGCTTCCGGACATTTCCATTATTTTACTGTTGGGGTCATTCTTTATGGGTAATACGGTTATAAAGCAACGCTATATTGAGCGTAGTTAATTGCCTGCCACTGAAGTGTATAAACTATTTGTACTAGCGCAATCTAAATTTCATAAGCTGACAGCACCCCCATGACGGTATCCTTCAGAAATCGTAGTCGCTCGTAGTAGTTTCTTGCGACTTCTCAAATATTGTCGGCTTACTCCGTTGTCCCAGCAGCTTTCGTGCTCTTCAAAACCGGATGTTTTGCTTTTAAAATATTGCGGCGACTATCTTGCAGGTTTTTACTTGAAGGCGTGAGCTTTGGCAGTGCGAAAATGGAATAGACAAACGACAAGTTTATGAGTCAACTACAGCATGCAAATGCCAGTTTGCTGGGCCGGTAAATTACCCTGTGCAATGGTGCACGGGAACGTTGACTATATCGATTTAAACGGTGTATGACCAATCACACCCCTTACATCATGCATATTGCAGGTGTTTTGTAGTCAAGCCTTCTGCTACGCACAATCCGTCCTCAACTCAAAGCATAATCCAAAATATTCGCCGGTGAAAATAATACGTAGAATGGCCCAAGTTCGCTGCAAATGCGGTGTTTCGTGAGCACTGGTCAGAACTACAGCACATGCGGTGGAATTTAGTTCCAGCAGCAGCCATGAGTTCTTTCAGTCAGTGACCTCTTGTTCCGTACTATAGGGTGATGTGGCAACGTTCAACTTCTTTCTTGTTGCGGTTTTTGTAAGCACAATCTGCAAAGTTCTATATTATGGCAAACTTTTCAGTTGTGTCAATCAGCCTACATTGAAAGTTTGTCATCGTCCTGCATCACGTAAAGCGAAGCGTGATTTTGCGAAGTTCTATGTTATGACAAGATTTTCAGTTCCGTCAATCAGCATATGATTGAAAGTTTGTCATCGTCCTGCATGACGTCAAGCGAAGCGTGATAACACCACGTTTTAAGGAAGGGATCCAGGCCTAAGCAGTCGCACAAGTGTTCTATTTGCAGTTTCGCATTGTGTAGCATACGCTGCAGTGGCACTGCAGGTCAGGTAGTTTTGGTACGCCTTGCGGAAACCGAAAATTACACTTGGAGTCGACCTTATGTAGGGTCAAGGGTCTCATCGTAGGGATTGCCAAGGAGACCGCGTTATTCTCAACCCCAAATAAGATCGCCCTTGTGAAGTGTAGCGTGATACGGAATTCCAATAAACACACGCAGAGTCGACGCGTCTTTCACAGCTGCATCAGGAATGATGTCCTCCTGGATACCTGTATGACCTGGCAGCCGCTGAAAAAAAAAAACATTAATTTCCAGTCTCATAATACAAGCGTGTACAATACGTTAAAATCGCACTCAAGTTGGATGCTGTGGTGGGACGGCTTCACCAGTGCTTGCAAAGCAGGCCGATGACTTGGGCATTCACAAGAATGGCGACTTGCTACGTTATCGTGTTTTTTACGCCAAGTCGTTGCTGAATCCGCTGAGGCACATTAAGACGCCTTCCATAATAAGCATTACAAGGCGTCTTCAAAATGCAGAAATAACAAAAAAAACGATTTTCTTTATCTACGGCACTTCCCCCGCTTATCTAAACATATATGCGCGGGCACTGCGCAAAGCATTTAGTGGTTAATTAAGCTTGAATTGAATTCACGAAGGGGCGCCTAGCGGTGCTCAACACTATCCCCACATACGCCCTTTTTAGCAACAAAAATATAGCTTTTCTTAATGTCGCTGTGCTGCTGAGTCCAAGGACGCGGGTTCGATTTCCGACAGCTGCGGTCGCTTTTCTGATAGAGGCGAAAAGCGAAAACGCCCGCGTGTTCGAGATTTTGGCACACGTTAAAGATCCCCAGGTGCCAAAAATTAGTCCGGAGCCCTCCACCACGGCGCGCCTCATCGCCTGTGTAGCGTCGGCGCGTTAAACCCAACAATCAATCAATTCATTTCTGTCATGTGGTCGGTCCGGAAACGCGGAGTCATGGCCTGAACACCTACACCTTAAAATCGCGAGCATGAACTATATACAATCAAGCACTGTCGCCATCAATTGAGGGCCGGGACTCAGAAGGCCGTCTGATGTTATGGCACAGCAGTACGTCGATCCAACACCCTTAAGAGGGGCATGCAAGCTAAATGTAAGTTTCTTTCATTCAAATTCGCCGCATAATTAGTAAAACAGAGAATGGCCATGCGACCGCCTGGCTCGTTTTCGCACTAGAACCGTATGACGTCATATGTACAATTGCGCGATTGCCTGAGGCCGGCAAAACGCAAATCGAACAGGGGCTATGAGTTTGCAGGACGAGCTCTTCATGCTTACATTTGGGGTACATTTTTTTATAGCGGTGGGAATGGTGAGGTGAACAATGAAAGTTACGAAGAAACACGTAAATATTGAAGCAGTGAGTGCGACAATTTTCCGGTTTACAATGGCCGACACAGCCGTCGGACGCGTTGGATTTCTCTGACACAGCACTGGCCAACTGGCAAAATCGGCACGGTTACTTACTTATATGAACACGTTTGTCGAGTAACAGCTTAACTTTAAGGAAACGATTAGTATAACCCTAATAAAAAATGTCAGCTATAGGGCTCCTTCACTGCCTAGGCGGCGCTGCACGGCAGTAGCCCAAACCGACTTCCGGGTAGAACTTCCGGGTAGTACAAAGCTGCAGGGGTCCCGTAGATTCTTGTGTTAACAGAAGAAAAATGCGCTCGTTACTAGCGATTGTTTGGCGACATCGTGCCCAGCCCGTCACCGGTGCGTACGGTCTCTTCGGGCGATCAACTTGGCACAAACGAGAGAAAAAAAATTGGGCCCATCTACTCACGAGGGGGGACTGGAGTAAATGCGTCGCGTAGGGGGTGGGTGTATTGCGTTAACGTTAGTGTTTGGGGGGTGGTGGTGGGGTGGTAGTGAATGTGTTAACTGTCATTGCTTATTACTATTAATTATTATTATTTCTTTCATATATTAATTATTACTTTCGTGATTTTGCGACTCGAGTCCCCCCTCGTGGAGAGATGGGTTTTTCTTTTTTTTTTGTGACGCAAGAAGTGAAGGCAAGGAGTAGGTTGTTGTAAGTCGTTATATATTTATTTGTTGCTGTTGTCGTTGTATTGGACGCTGAGAACGACGGCTTCGTGGTCGCTAAAGTGCACTGTTAAGGGGTCTTTAAGCAGTGGTCGTGCGTTGCAGCAACTGGTGAAGACGAGATTGATGCAACTGCTGCCGTGTATCTGCAGCTTCTTGACGTAGTTTGAATGGGTCAAGGATATAAGGCGCGTTCGTACCCTTTGATTCTGTGTCGCTTTTGTGGCGCAGTGGGAAGAGCACCATGTACCTCGCGTTCCGCCCGCAGGGTCGTGGGAGCGAAACCAGGCGCCGATAACTATTATTTTTTTTATATAGTGTAGGGGGAGGGGTGCGGACCTGTTGTTGAGAGCGAGGAGGGTAGCGTGATGCGGAAGAGGAGGAGTGGGGGAGAGGGAGCCCCTGCGCGCTGAGCTGTTGCAGACGGACGGCGGACGCTACATGTGAGTTAAAGAAATGCTATGCATTTAAAAGCTTTGCTTCCAGGAAAGTGCTTGGACGGTGACGGCGCTCGGTCGCTCGCATTTTCACCGATCGATGGCCGTGTGAAAAAAAAAAATGAAGTGAGAGTTTCTTCTTTAAACTTATACACTTGGTGACATTACCTTTTCAACAGCAGCCCATAAAAAAAGAGTAACGTTATCGGCGACGGTCGTGCGTAAAAGTCAGCGCGGACCGCAGGCTCGTCTGCTGCGGTGCGAGATTTTGCCCACCAGCGCACTTATGCGGGCCCTTTCATTAACCCCTGCTGGTCTAAGTCACCGTTACGAACACGTGGTGCAGCGCTATCTTGTATTTTTATTGTATCATGGCTTATGGGTAAAATGCAGAAAGCGTCAGAAGCACGAAATCTGTTCTGTGATTTCAAAAGTAGCGGCCGTAAAACAAAGCGGTAGGGCGACCTTGGAGGCCGTTCTGTTTGCTTGTTAGCTCTCATTTTATTTAACAATGCTCTTTCCTCATCTACTCCCACTTCGCACTTAATAGTTTAGAACAGGGGTAGGCAACGTTTCGAGAAGGAGGGCCGACTTGCATGGAGCAGACACGGCGGAGGGCTGGACGGCAAACCGAGTGGGAGAGGGACGGGTTCTTTGAAGGCAAAGAAAAAAATCAGGAAATCGCCGATAATATTTGACAATAATCTGGCTGAGTGTGAAGATGAGGGACAATGCAACTTGAAGCGATCATTCTCTATTCCTGTCTCGCCGTGTAACCCCATTTGAGGTCAAAGCTGGTGTGTCCGCGTTGACACTGCTAGTAACAGGGAAGTGGGGTGGCTGTTCTGACGACGTGTTGGAAGCCGCATAGCACTGCCCCGCGGCTGCATGCCGAACGCAGGCCGTAAGTTTCCGGCCCCTGCACTAGAAGAAAACGGACACGATCAGTGACGATCGTATATAAATATTTAGGCGCGCATCATTTATGCGGCAGTCTTATGTTCTGTGAATATAGAAGTACACATGTAAGCAGGAAGCGTACGTGCGATTTGGTGCTTGTTTTGAGTCCTTAAATGGCGCCTAAATTGTTTATGTGACGCTGTTGCCCCACCTACTCGCTAGTATACATGTACCTCGCCGTTTGCAGATCGTGCAGCGTAAAAAGCTGCGTGACAAATCATTTAGTTTGTTAAAAAATAAAACACAAAAGTTCCACTTGTTTTCAATGCGGTGCCGGATCGGTGGTGTCAGCTGAGCTAGAAGCGCTTCTCGTGTCCGTTTGCATGCTCCCGCTGAAGCAGCCTTTTTCAGTTACATCAGGCTATAGGAGTGCGACGTTCTGTGTTCTATGCTACTTGCGAACTGCTCCTTTGTCCACCGTGCGCAATAAGAAAGAACGATGCTTATCGTCAGTATGTTAGACCACCCGATGTGACGATATTCACGCAAGTCGTGACGATCGCGGCAGCTTGCTCAAAACAAGCGGAGAAATCGCTCGTGCTAACGGATATTATTTTGTTCAGCCTCTGCAAATACTTTAAGTAGTACAACCAAGTTTCCCTCTGTCTTGTAATTGAAAACTCATGGAGGGCGGCGCGCGTCGTCTGCTTTTGCCCTTCCCAGATTCGTCGAGCAGGAGGGGGTGCTGCATGTCGCCGAAGCTGTAGCGTAGCAGCTCTATAGAGGACCGGCAAGAGGCAAAGTGCGAACACTGGCAATTCAGCGGGATTGTAGCGCCATCCATGACAGTCGCAATCAACAACATAACCAAACTTCTTCCTTGGAAATGGTAGCAGCCTTGGTCAGCGGAGTAAGTTTTGAAGCCCTGCTCTGGGTACGTCATTGTCGATGTCACAAAACGAACGATTTAGCGGGAGAATAAAAATTTTCGCTTAGAATGTTTAATTTCAGAGTTAATAAAGCATCGTTTGCTGTCGTACAAGCGCTGAGGGCACTAAAAAACACAGTATATTTCGAATAATCAAACTTTTATTTTGTCTGCATGGCCCCTTTACAAGAACACATGCAATGCGCATACTGAAGGAAACGATCGATGCCCCAATGTTGCGGCCATGAATCAACACAGCCGGGGATAGGCCAGTTCCAAGGAGGAGTGTGGCCCAATAAATACCCTCCTAGTCCGTAACGGTGGTCTGTGTGATGCTTTTCTTCTAGGAGCTAGCAGTATTGAATATTTCAGAATCGTGATGTATTTTCCCATTCATCCGTCGGCTTGAGGGTGGCAAACGCATCAGAAGAATACTAATCCCTCTGTCTGCTGGGAGGAACTCTAATTTGCTTAATTTAAGCGGTCAGCTGTCATCTGACACTTCCAATGTAGGGTAAGCCTATCATGCAAAGACAGTAAGGGGAAATTTTATCATCAAGCGGGAAGTGGTGTAGATGCCACACGCAGTTCCCAGACATGTGAAGAATTGGTCCACCATACGATTGCAAATCGAGACTCCGCCGATTCAGGTTTAATACAATAATAATATTGCCTTTATTTTTCATCCACAAGGACGTAGCAAGAAAGAGAAAAAAAGCTAATTTGGTAAGCTTGACGGTGCTCCCTCCTCCTCGAATAATACATAAATTATTCAAGAGGCACACAGCCCAGCACCAAGTGCAAAAAAGCAGCAACAAAAATCAATTGCGCTGTATTTACAGAAGTTCGAAAAAAAGAAACAGAACAGCAAAGGAAAATAAAAACCGACCACGACATTCACAAACGTTTTCTTTAAAATTGGAATAACTAGCGGGCTAGTAAAACAGCAAAGCAAAAAAGGAAAGAACCTACAAAAAACACATTCAGAAAACTCTTCTCCGTTTTACACCGGAACGTAGGGTTGTCACGAACAGTTCTAAAATAGAGCTAAACATAAACAAGCAAAAACATTTTTTGCACGGCAACGCAGCGTTGACGCTAGACCAGCGCACCGTTGAAAAATAAAGAAAACAACATTTGCAACACTAAAAACGCTTGTTACACAGAAAAACAGTTTTGCCAGTGAGATGGCAAAAAGGAGCAAACCATCGATTGCACTTAATACAAACAAACAGAAATAGAGAACAGCCATGGTTAGCTTTCGTCACCGCTGCAAATAAACACCTGTGAATCGCTTTTATTCACAGTATTCAAATCCATTATTCAATTTATGCAAAAGTTTAACATCTCCGCAATTTAGTCTTGACATTTGTTGCACGTAATTTGTTTTAAACGCGGGAATGTTCCTAATGGGGCCCGTTACGCCTATAGACGCTTTGTACCAGGGTACGTCAGAAAGCGGTGCTGGCTCCTGTGCTGCGAGTGAATTTTAGAGACGATAGTCTTTCTTGGGCCACTTAAACCCAGAAACTTGGGTCTGCCTCTTTGTCTGTGACTCGATTTAGCCACCGGACAAAAGTGAAACAAAATCTGCTCAATAGTCTTGCATACTCACAGCCAAATCTATACGTCTAAGACCGGTGTCAATGTTCACACTTGTCAACATTGTTGAAGAAGAAGAAGGCATTACGCAATTATGAGGCGGAAAATTAATAAATAAGTGGTATTCGCAGTGTTCCTTTATTTAAAATTTCATGAATGCTTGCTTTTTGCGATAGTAAATGAAATACTACATCAATTCGAGAAAATCGTCGCCTCCTATTTCCAGCGCTTCTATAGCTAGTGGCGGTATTTAAGAAATCAAACGGCAACAGCAATGAAACGTTCCACTAGATTGGTTTTACCTTCCGCTTGGTACGCACGTGGGGCAGGGCAACGTGGTTCTATAAACGTTGTAGCAAGGCAACTTAATTCACGCGTGTCTCCGCCGTACGGTACCGCTCGCATCGCCTCCTCCCCCCCCCCCCCCCCCCCCGCCCTCCCGGCCTGGAGCAGTGGAACGCGGTCAATTTAAACTGACTTGAGCAAACATTTAGTGTGTTTACTTTGGGAGGAGCGCGACGGAAGAAAAACAGCATGAAATGTAAGCGGGAAAGCAAAGGGAGACATATACTTGGCAAATGTCGAAAAAGACTATCGTCTTTCGTGGAAATTTGCAAAGATAGGAGCAGATACGCGGGGCATTCTTTTGGCACTCTTTTTCGAGCCTAGGCAAACTGTAACCTTTGGATGGCGGTCTCAAGTGGATTTTTATGGCACAGCCACCCATAATTTTCGCTTGTAAGCTGCTTACTCTATTCTGTTTGTGGGTTGGCCTTGGGGGCTAACTGGATGAAGGTGTCCGCTACCTCAGTTTACACCACAATTCATTCGGACTGCGAAGCTAACCAATATGCTACTGAAAGCTGTTTTACTTCAAAGTTTTTTTTTTCATAAAAATGCAAATAGCGTTGCTGCTTCTGGTAATAGGACCTGCCGATTCTGAGAGGACAGCGCTGTTTATCTCTCGAAGTACATAAAAATGCTACTCAATATCGTCAATATTGTCTTCGTGAAGCGGAAACCCCTAATGAAAAGCAAAGGGATTAAAAACTTGCCGAAGAAACTGCGCGCTTTGCACAGCACGCAACAAAAGGAGACTTTACGCATACGACGTTCACAATGCTGCCGAAGAGCTGCGCTTTATTTTCTAGATAACCCTTACTGTACCAAATATCAAGAACTATAAACAAAAAATACAGCCGCACTTCCACGGAACTGAGGCTGCCAAAGAAGCCTGAAGTAAACTAAAGACAAAGTGTTCATCTTTCCAGACAAAAGTTATTTTCAGGAACCGGCTTATAGCGTCCAGTGACACTTTTCAGTTTTCTGTACATGCGTGTAAAAAGCCTGAAGCGAACCCCAGTAAAGTGAATACGAGGCCTTTTTTTCACATTCCCAACACCAATTTCGCACATTACATATACATTTATTGAGCACCATTGCGCCTTGATGTTAAAAAACAAAACCAAAGTTTTTAATTTGGAATAGTCTAGTATACACCACGTCGATTTGCTGCAGTTCACGTTACACAATATATGAGATGTCTCTCCCTAGTACTCTATTTTTAATGGAAGATTGATTGGTATAGCCAATTAGATACCGTATAAACGTTTTCGCTCAGTTAATTCAAGCTAGGCTGGGAACTATGTAACTGGGGGGGGGGAGATGGGGGCGGGTGAGTGTTAAGCATATCGCCGATATTCATTGTACGTTTATGTCGTCATTGCTGGCAAACTTTAGTCTATTATTCGCCGTACTTTATTCCTACAGAGGCGGTTGTGGGTACAGTTCATGTTCTTCAACAGGTAAAAGACGTTGTAAATGTCCGCTCAATATTCTAGCTCGCAACTATTTTCAGAAATTAATAAGATGCGTCTGAAAGTATGTTGGACAGTGCCTCCATCGCCTGAACTTTTTATCCACTGCCTCTAGGAGTTTCGCATTGGTAACGCTCGGGCACCGTCAGTTGTTTTTGTTTGCATGTTTTCACGCGCCAATTACGATTGCAGAACATTCAATTTTCATTAGCGAGGTGCTCTATAACAATAACGATTGTTTGATTCAAAACAATGTTATAATTAATATAAGTTATTTTGATTATACCTTCCTCCATATTTGCAGCGTTTGGTAGGTTGTCGAGAATCTTACGAATCCGGATAACCCCCAAAAATTTGCTGCATGACCAAACAAATATAATTTTATAAGAGTAACACTAAATTACGCTGCGAAACCTTCCTAGGTTCCAAAACCGGCTCAAATACTTCAAACTACATGTGGTACCCAAAATTGCAGGTGGTTAATTGATAGCGAGGCAGTGCAGGCGAAGTCGGTGGAGTCGGTCGGCACAGCTATGTCGCAGTCTCAGCCTCAGATTTGTCTAGGGGTGGCTGCTGGTGATTATTTGCGAAGGAAGATGATGACATTGATCAATAAGAAGGCATACATGCTATTTGGAGAGTTGTGCCATCTATCCTTGGCGTTACCATATTAGGTGCAGTAATTATTATTCGATGGGCTGCCCGCCCCCTATTTGGACACCAAGCAGCCGGAGCTACTCTGATGGAGAGGGAAATGTTCTTCGTTCTCTGCGCGCTCCTTCTGTGCTGCTAGCTGATAAAGCAAGCTATTTGTTCTACAGAACCACCTCTGTCTCCCGCGCGTGATCGTTTGGTGGGCACGCTGTTGCTACTACTGGCCACAGTGAAAAAAGTAATGCCGACACTAATTCCGGCGATTCCGTGCACAAAGCACACACACAAAATGTTTTAGTCCGTTACCTCAAACCTGACAGATAACTTGTCATTTTTGACGTATCCAAAACTCTCGATGTAGCTGACGTCGACGTTTTGCTCTGACCGCACGATGTTCCCCATGTCATAAGTTGGCATGGCGCACACACCGTCTGCGCAAACCCTAGTATCGAAGCTCACGGACGCCATCACGGACGCGTTGGTCGGGTGAACAATAGTTAGCTCAATATTCTTCTCGAGAGGCCAGCACAGTAGCTGATCGTACTCCCCTTTACATATGCGGAAAGCCAAGCTAAGTAAATGAACGCGCCCCCGAGTTTTCACATCTATTCCTGGAAGTAAGGAGTACCCGTGAAAGTACTTGGGCGTGTTAGCAAATACTTGCGCTTGGCCTTCGCTGCTCGCTTTTTCCACGAGTTTCGACCAGTCGGTGACGGTCAGCTTCACGGGCTTAGAGATCGCAAGAGTGTTGTGCAAAATAGCCTTCGAGGCCGTCACAAGAAGACAAAGCTTGTCCGTGACATCGTTTCTTAGGCTTGGCACAACCTTGGAGCCTTGTAACGCTGATTTCGTGGTATTGCTGGTTGCTTCTCTGAGTGCCCTCAGCTCGTCACGCACACCGCGTAGTTCTTCCTGAGAAGAAACCGACACACCACACGCTGCACGGTGAGTTGATGAAGTGTCTCCAGCGACAAACCTATCTTGCGTTTTTTTCAGCTCGCTGATCGTTCTTCTCAAATCATCAATGGATGCTTTGATCGCGCCTACGCTGCACTGCACTAAGGCACGTGTCTCCGTGATTTGATTTGATGCTGCCGCGCATGTTTGAGTGTTTTCCTTAAGTGTGTTGTCTAAGGATTGAATCGACTCTACTAGAGGAACTTCCAGCATCGAGATGTCTCTGAAATGTCCGCTGTCAGTGGTGGCGCTTTTCACACATTCAACAGAGGTCTTAAGGGAAGACAATGTTGCCTCAATATGCCTGAGTGCTTCCCTGATATTGGGCCGCTCAGAGTCGTTCCCGTGGTCCCCGTGTCTGTGGACAACGGATGGACGGCAGGCCGAAGATTCAAGATGATCAACGACGTCTTTGTGAATCAGGCTTGCCTTACAGCGCAGGCAAGTTGCAGCTTGGTACAGGCATTCATTGCCAAAGTGCTCTAGAATGTCAGAAGCACGTCCAACTGCATCGCAGCCTTTCGAGGCGTTCCAGCACTGGATCTGAACAGGAAAATAAAAACATAAACCCAAGTTAGGAAGCAACACAGCATTTAGCAATCTTCACGCTCAATGGCACAAGAAATGCCGAACAATCAAGGCCCCCACATTTTTTAAGAAAAACGTTGCATCGGTGATGTAATTTATATTTATTTTCTAGATAGTAAACTTCCGAGATTGTAGCTATTTGAAAAGGTGCTAAAATATTGGTCGCCTGTGTGAAGTTATCTCTGGCGCTGATTAATATGACGAAGTGCCAAGGAATACGTAGGTGTGTGAAGACATCCAGTGGATGCGCATGCAGCACACAGTGCGAAAAAACCAAAGAAGCGGTCTCGGAAATATCGCTGGAAGTACAACGTGAGTGCTATGACCCTTATTTCTTTTCGATACTAATATGGGCAGTCAGAGAAACAAAGTCTCGTGCCTCACGTCTCGCTGCGTGCTTTGAGCTATTGTCTGCATAATGTCTCAGACAGAAAGGTGATTTAGGTTATGTACATCTGGCTTACAATTCTTACGGGTGCATTCTGGATATGTGCCAAAAGCCAAGCCCCGGCTTGCCTGTATTCTGTAACATTCGCATCGAGCCAATTATGGTTAACCCCAAAGGGGCACTTTGAAACAGGCGCAAACCGGTATTTCGACCCTAATCTGTTCCACTGATTCTTCCATTGTGGTCATCTGGAACGCCACAAGAGCAACTGCACAAGGTGTCGTACTAAACGCAGGGTTCTGACGTTTACTTGCATTCCTGAGGCAAGCATACTCGTTCTGGAAACCGCTCCGGTTCGCCGCACTGGCTCCCCGCTAACCCAACTCGTAGAATACTCCCAGACATTGTTTCCAACACATGAGTACTGTGTATTTCATCTCCAGATAGACATCTTTCTTTTGAATGCGATGGTCACCTTCGCCATCATTCTGATTGCAATATCTGTTCCGTCCCATTCTGTGTTAAATTTTATTTTTCCCTCGTGAGCGTTAATCGCTATCGTCTTGTCCTTTTACGGACGTATATTATAAAACTGAGATTTTTCGCGTGCGCCGAGGACGTTTTACTCACTGACCGTTCACCTTCCTCTGTCACGCGTTTATTAGTGTGGTAGTACAGCTGGTGTGTCCACATAGCCTGATTTTATATTCCCAACTTGTGCGTTCATACAGTCAAAAACGAATTATACATATAAAGACATCCTGACTCAGTAAAAGCGCACAAACGACACCCCAGGCATCACGCGCAAACATACGGGCCTTTCCAATCATGTACTCAAGAATTTCCCTGAGTCATTCTCTGAGCTTTCAACAATAGGCCTGAACAAATTATGCCCAGAAATTCTCTACTATTCCAACTGGCTGTCTTAAATGGCGCCTTACAAAGCACAAGTAAGCTTTTCCCGGTAACAGAGTTTAAAACTGTTAAGAACGCCATTTGCTGGACGTTTCTCTCCAAAGATACACCATATGAAATTATGCATTCTGACGATCTTATTTCAGCTTTTCACGCATAAAGCGGTTTATAAAAACTCACTCCATTTTATGTGTGGTTCTCGTATTGATACCGTTTATCTCAATCCCCAGCTATAATGAACAGAACAAGTGGTCAGGTGATTACCAGAAGAGTGCCCTTGATTCGCCATGTTTTCTCGGAGCTCGTGATTCTTATTCACTTGATTTTTATTGACAGTGACACTGAAACCAGCCCCGGTCCTGACTTGCAGAAAATATGCAAGCAGGTTTGTGCTATTGCTACAGATATAAAAAAGATCAAGGAGAAGCGACTATCAGACATCGACAAGAAATCATATGCGTTATCCGCCCTTGATGGTAGAGTGACCACCTGCCAAGGCCGCCTTTGCTGCATGAATAAATTAATCGCCGACTTTGAAAAAAAAGATAGACCACCTTGGAAACCAAAGCAGGTGGTCAAACCTAATCGTGTATGATCTTGCAGAAGCGAAAAATGAAACCAGCGGAAGAAGTATGCGCATTACGGAAAAAGCATGCACATTCTGGTAGTATGAACGACGACAAAGCCAGGCTAGCGCAGGGCGTTCGTAACAAGGTCCTTATTTTAAAGACGTTCTGCCTGAATTTGTAAAAACTGACCCAAACAAATTTTAGAAGGTTCTCCCCTAAAAAAGGAAACCTGTCACTATTGACAGTTCCATTGTGATAGACCGAGCAATTATTGCACCCAATTTCAATTTGTACATTCCAACCGCTTTTATCTGTGCTGGTTCTTGCCACCAGATGAATCCACGTGACACAATTTTTATATCTTATCCTTATGTGTTGTCCATGCTGTTAAATCTCAAAACGAAAGCGTATCGTGGTCTCGATGGCATACCTGGCGTGTTTCTCCAACGATACGCTGATGATATTGCGAAAGTTCTTGTGATCGATTTGCGCTCCTCTTTGTCGTCCTCCAAACAACCACTGAACTGGAAGGCCGCCCGCGCTCCTCCCGTATTTAAAAAACGGGGCTGCTGATCATTTTTAGTTATTGTCCCATTCTATAACATCGTGCTGAAAGTTAATCGAACACGTAGTAGCGAACCAACTGTTCAACTTTTAAGTGAATACTCAATTCTTCCGGATAAACAACAGGGCATTAGAAATGAATATTCTACACTTGCGCAATTAGTTATGGTCATTCACACTTTCGCCTTAAACTTTGAGAGCAGCTGTCAAATTGATGCAATACTTTTAGGCTTCAGCAATATAGGGCTCTACATAATAAAGTAATATTAAAAATTCAACGAATTGGCCTTTCACCACTTTCGGTAAATTGTATCGCAGATTATTTGAGTAACCGGGAACAATATGTTGCCATAAGTGATCATCAATCAGGACCTTTTTATGGTACATCCGGCGGGCCCAAAGGAAGTGTTTTCAGTACAATACTGTTCCTTGTGTACATCAATAACATCGTCAATGTTATAATTTGTGATGTGCAGATTAGGCTGTTTGCTGACGACTGCGTTCTATTTCGGGAAATTAACAGTCCTGGTGATCAAACCGAACTTGACAATAACCTTGCAAGAATTTCTCAATGGTGTAGTAGGGGGAAATGACTCTAAACACCGATAAAAATGCATCTATATTTAGCTTACCCGTAAGGAACATCCATTAAAACAAGCATATAAACCAGAAACTGTTTTTTAGGGAGAGCTAACTACCTAGCATTACTTAGGGGTAACGACTACTAATACCCTGTGTTGAATGTCCCGATGGGTATGTACCGCTCAATCACCATCATCGTGTAGACCGTGCGAGTAAAGCTGTCGTCCCCGCTAAGGGCAGCCATGGTCCAGGTCTGCCTTGCGTCGTTCTTCCGCTATACCCTGTCTTCTAACCTGCACATAAAAAACATGTACTCAGCCGGCCTTGACAATTTGTTTTCCTAAGGCATAAACTGCGCAGTCATCCTTCATATGTAAAACTAGTGTATTATTTACCATATTAAAGCCTACACTGGAATACGCCTGTTTCGTATGGGACCCGCACACAAAAGCAAACATTAATAAACTTAAAAGAATACAAAGGAAGGCAAGTCCATTTATATGCTCCAAATATTCGCCCACCAACTGCCCATTCCAGCTAATGTCTGATACAAGGCATCGAGACGCTAGAATCAGGCGGGTGTGGTTTGCGACCTGATTTTCTTTTTATTGCAGAACCGCAAGCTCTCGATAACCCATCCCCGTAATTACCTTTTCTTCCAATCAGACCAATTCGGCGCTTTCATTCTGATTTACTTACTCCCTTTTTTGGCAGAGCTGATACGTTTATTTATTCTTCTTTCACTCGGACAGTGTCTGAGTGGAACGCATTAAGTGAATCCTATTTTGCACGCATTACTTTGAGTTATTGCCTTTGTTGCTGCACTCGAGTTGTTTTACTTGAACAATCTACCTTATGCCCTTTCTGCGTGGACCGAGTGTGGTCTGCATTACGCACAAAATGAATGACTAAATGAATGAATGAAACAATAAATAAATAAATAAATAAATAAATAAATAAATAAATAAATAAATAAATAAATAAATAAATAAATAAATCGCAGAATGAAATGCATGCCCCGCTCTAGCAAGATGTGTCCCTGCGTCTGTTGCTCCATTCGTCCGGCGGAAAGTTCGGAACCTCTACTGCGTCGTGGCGGGAGCTAAAAGTGAACAAACTTGCAATATTGTATCTACAATCGTTTTATCAGTCGGGCTTCTCAATCTAGCTTTTAAAGATAATTTTATCCCATATCACACTGTGCTCCGGCTGATTGCTGGTAAATGAAAATCAGCCCTGATTTCTTTTAAAAGAATACGACGGCATGCTACACGAACTCTGCAGTGTTTGTGCAGTACAAAATACTTGCGTTGCGTTATCTCGCATGCGGAATATATTGGCTACGTGGGGGCAGTTGTGAATGTATCTAGCCATCCCTACAAATGCCTGTGATTAACAAATCCTCGTGGCCCCTTTTGAAAAGCGGAGATATCAAAATATGCATGATAACAGCGGAGGCTGACGCCTTCGTTATTGTCCCAGAAGACGACATCCAATATGAAGTTATGAAAGTGAAGAAACACAGTCTTAATGCATATTAATGGCCTGACCACCTTGAAATCAAGTATCCAAAGTGCATAGGGCTGCCTAAATGAAATGCCAAGTATAGGCCATCCCATGCGGTGTAGGCATAACACAGCGCTGACAAGCCTTAACAGAGCCTATACACATGACCTATAAGGTTCTTAACACAGTCAAGTCTAATACAATGTCACCATAAGCCATATTATTTCGAGCCGTGATGTGAAAACCCATGCCCCATCTGTCGGTGGCAGTGGCCTAATATGACTTGAGAGTTTTACACCCTCCCGAGCCCACCGCAAATAATAAGCTGAAGCTTTCTCTTCATAACTGCAGCGCTGTTTGTACTTGTTAAGGTGCAGAAAACTTTTGAACGACGATCGTAAACTGCGGTACTTGTCACTCGAAAAAAGCATTTTGAAATTTCCTGTCTTACTACGATTTTCAGCACCACTGCACCCAATTTGATGGATATAACGTTGTTTTGGAGGTCCTGTCAAAACAATGCTGATATAATTACGCTAAACAACAACACCTACTTTGACATGTTAATAAATTGTAAAGAACATGGCGTGCGAATCATTAACTCTCGGAATATAATTTACATTGCCTTGATTTTAGTTAATAAAATTGCAGAATATCGTCCCCTATGCGTTTTGCCTCACAACTATTGTTACAACTGAAAAATGCTATCTTGTATGGATGAAATCCGAGAAGCCTTGAGTGGGGTATGATAAGCGTCATGAATGATATCTTTTTATGTCAAGGTCAATGCATTTACTTCCAGAATGCTGCTTTATTGCTCAACTCATTTCCAAAAGGTGTAATTGAAGCTTAGTATAAGAAAACATTTTGGTTTGAAGGGCTGCTGTGTTGAAGAGCATCGAGATCATTTAGATTTCCCTTAATTGTGAACGTACGCAAGTCCTCGTAGACACCGGTAATCTTAGATCTTTGTTCCCAACCCGTAACCAAATCGCACCGAACGAAGCCAGAAGTAGCCCACAATGGGGCATCACACGTTGAGCGCTATTTAGTGTACCTTTCGTTGCAAGAGACTCTCGAGTGTGAAGCTTGACCAGACGACGTCTTCTTTCAGGAAAGGCTCCTTGTCCAGAGGGCAGCGCTTGTGCTTATCCGCGCTTCTGTCGTAGCACGTTCGGCACAGTGCGTGTCGGCAGGGAAGCGTGGCCGTAGACGATGGCACAAGTCCGCAGGCGGCGCATACTCTTGTTGGCGGGACTCCATTAACGAAAACTGTTGGCTTCCAGTCGAGAGCGCAGCCGAAACCGAACACCGTGTATGAACCGCTGTCCGACATAACCGCTATAGTGTGTCGTGCGCGCAAAAGCAAGAAAGGCCACGCGTATTCCGACTGGTGGTGTGACTCCCTTGCCGTCTGCGCAAGCAGCAGAATTATCTCAACCCCCCCGCATGGGCACGCAGGAACACCCGCTCTATTACGCTTGGGGAGAGGGGATGCCGCTGGCTTCGCGAGATAAGGATAAGGCAGCCGCCTCCTTCCTGCCTTTTTTTGTGCGTATTTTTCTTCGTAAGACCAGATACGTTTTGAGATAGAAGGCGGTGTACGCTCGCTGCATTACTCCTCTGAAAAATGAACAAGAGAACGTAGACTGTTTGACCATCGCCTCCTGTATTTTCACACTGCCAAACGCATCAGCCCGGACCGGCCAACCAGGCCCTCTCCTTCTACTCCGGCCACTGTCCCCCGATCTCTAGCCTTCCTAGTGCTTTAGTCACGTAACCGGTTCATCCCAAGATGACGCGTGGTGGAAAGCGGCAACTTTGGCAAAACGTGCTCCGCCGCGAGCTTGAGTTTTCTGACGCTGGCGGGGGCGCCCCTCCTTGGGCGGTCTCAAACGTAGGTTGCCATAGAGTTTCTTACAATATACAAGTTAATAAAGGCATGTTTAGGGGCAAGTTGGTACAGTCTTGAATTCGATAATAACGTGCGCTGCATATTTGGACGGCGAACACGGACAGTGAAAAAGACAGACCATACGATGGTGCGCAGTTCCCCGTCCAAATATGCAGCGCACGTTATTATCGAATACAATATACACTAGAGATGAATCTGGCGCTAGCGTCTATGCGGCTCACATCAAGGCCGTCTGTGTCGTCTTGGACCGCCATTATACATTGCACTCGCCTTAGTTTCATCATTGGCTTGGATTGAGAAGTTTTAGTGATCGCACATTTAAACAAAGTGCCACAAAAATGCAAAGAATAGTGTGCAATTATGTAAGTGGAAAATAAAAAACAGGCTGTTTTCAAACTAACAAAAAAGTAAAGCGTATTTTTGCCGGAACGGTTGTGCCTGCTATTCCGCAGGCCAAGGTTGTAGTTACGAACGATGTTAATATTTGGGGAGATCCTTAGATTTGGGTCCTTAGAGACTCTGATGTTAATAATTGTACAATTATTTCCAATATTAAGTTGCTTGAAGAGTTTGGAAAGTGTTTTGAGCGTGCCTATTAAAACTTTGCCTTCGTGGTGATCCGGTGCACCGACCGCCAGCTAGTTCAACCACAAAAAATAAAACGTGGCGTTAAACATTCGTGGACGATGACAAGATAGGACGCATACAAACGCCCGTATCTGTCGTATCTTGTCTTCGTCGAAGTACGTTTTGTTTCTTCTTTTCGTCGGCTACAAATTTCGTGGCGGCATATTACAGCTCAGTCATACGTCCTTCGACTGCAGCATGAGCAACGTCAGGTGCCATCACGCACTGCCTGCTGTTTCACCGAACACGGCTACCACAGAACAGTTAAGATTTTGGCTTCCTTGTAGCTCGTAAACGTGTTAACGCATAGTGAAGAAAGCAAATTCCGAAAACGGCTTCCTTTGCAACCAGGCACAAGCTGCTCTCGAATTCAGTTACGGTCGGGTGATTCCGGTTTAGCTCCGGGCCCCACCTTGCGACATATGGGCACTGCAGGTGTTCCACTCACTCTTAGTGGGAAGCGGGCGAACGCTCGGCATTGTAAAATACCGGAGGCAATGGTGTGACTCATCAATTTACGTGATTCAGTTCGCTGTCTCAATCCTATTAAGTTTATTTTTTGGAATAAAAGCTGTTCACCTTCATGCCTAGAAGCAGTATGGGTAGTTAGAAGGAAGTCCGTACACTGAAAAGAAGGCATAATGTATGCAACACCAGGGCTCGCTTGCTCCAAGCTCAATGATCTACGACAGTAGACTTGCGATAATTACAACACGCATATTTCCAAATTTTGGCGAATTCAAACAAATTTCAAAATTTTGCTTCGCCTGCTGTGTTTTCAAAGTATTTGAAAAGCACCTATTAACATTTGTCAATGTAGTAAATTCCCTTAATTCTTACTATTTGCTTGTTCTTGCCGAAATATCAGCAGCATTTGCCGCTTTGAGCTGTACACTTCCATCCTCATATCTCATTACAGGCCCAGGAGGGAATTAGATCAACGGGTCTTGTAGAGGAAATTATAACAAAATAACGGACAAAAGTTATAGAATCACCACTCATATGTTATGTATGCATCAACAAGCGAAGTAATCAGTGAAAAAAGACAACATCATCTCAACTCCATCACAACGGCAAGAGAATTTTTAGAAGAAATCATAATATTAATTACAACACAACTTTAAAATTTGTAGGGACGCAGCCCCTGCGTGCGCCCGCGTATGGTGATTACAGTGCAGCGAGCACGCGTCGAACACCGGTAGTGACGTCAGTGGGTCATGTGCTTGTGCTTGTGTGGTGATAAACAGTTAGCGGACAAGGAACACGTGTGTGCGTACCAATCCCGGAACATGCGCACAACGGCCCCGTCTGGTGTAAAGACTGCTCTCACGGGTGCGGAAGGGGGGATTTCGACGGAACAGTTCGGCGACAGCAGAACCAGGATGGGAGCAGCAAAGGGCAGACAATCGGACCGACGACCCCTGGCCAGCTCGGACTAGCCAGCACATGTAGTAGGCGCACACGGAGTGGCTTGGTACCAGGGCTTGATCGCTGTCGTGAGTGTTGAGCGAAACGTTGTATTATTTCTCTGCACAATCGGTGCAGTGCGTTTTTTCAGTGTCGCGTTGCTTACATGACAGTACGTGTTTCGCGCTGCTGTTTCTACTCATGTCATTTTTGTTTTGCCGTCGCAGAATAAACGGGTAATTTCTGTTTCTTTCGTGTCGACGTTACTTCGTCAGGCGGGGTCAGGGTCACGAACCCTTCGTGCATGGAGGAGGTTCCTTCAGATTCGAAGAAAAAGGTGAAGGGAACCATGCCAATTGTAACTGTAAACTAAGACAACAGGCCCCCACGGGAGCGAACGCTACTCTTCCTGTCTAAACTAAAAAAAAATGAATGCGAATCTGCTCCTTTCGTGGCAAATGTCGACGAAAGACAATCGTAGACTAGCGCCCCTAGCAGGCAACCACCTCCCTTCCCTTTCTCGCTCATCTCTCTTGCTATTGCTCTCTCGTCTAGTTCCTTCCAAGATAACACGCTGGAGGTTTTCTCAGTTCAATCGCACTGCTCCAGGCCGGGTGCCTCGATGCCAGCGCTCCCGTACGGCGGAGACGCGCGTGGTTCGAGGCACCCTACTACAGTGTTTATAGAACCAGGTTACCCTGCTCAACGTGCCTTGCAAACGGAACGTGGGCTTATCTAGTGGAGCCTTTCGTTACTGTTGCAGTTTTATTTCTTAAAATTCCATGAGGAGCTATAGTGGCGCGGGAAACAGCGGGCGACAAGTTTCTGCTGTTGAGGTAGTACTGCATTCGATATCGCAAAAACCAAGCATCCATGATTTTTTTTAAATAAAGGAACACTGCATATATCACTTGTGTATTGATTTTCTCCCTCGTATTTGCTCAATGTTTTGCTCTCGTTCAACAATGTTGACGAGTATGAAGATTGCCACTGGACACAGATGTTTAGATATGCCTTTGGGTATATAAAACCATTTCGCAGATTTAGTTTCCCTTTGGCCCGGTGGCTGAATACAGTCACAGACAGACAGACGGACAGAAAGAGCAAAATTTCTGCGTTTAAAGGGACCCAGAAAAGCCTTTCGTAAAAGTTACAAAAGGCCTTTATTGTCGCGTAGTACCAATATAGCGATGCAATGCCGCTGGAATTATTGAGCTACATTCAGTATTAGCTGCGCCAGAAACAATTAAGTGCACTTCTCCCCCCTTGCCGATCGATTCCTCCTCCCTCTCTGCTTCTTTCAAAGCAGCTGGAAACACTGGGAATAGCCATGTGACATCGCGACGCTCGACTTCCGTTCTCCGCTAGCTACATTCCTGCGCCTAGGCACGCGTCAATCGCTGCAGACCCGCCTTTGCCTCGGGATCGCGCAGGAAGGAGGAAGAGCAGCCGGAAGCCAATAGCAGTGACGTTGCCGGCGACCGACGATCGGCCGAATCAGGGGGGCGCCTCGCCGTTGCGTCAGCCGCGGTCGGCGTTGCGTCAGCCGCGGTCGGCTCGCTGCGGTGGCGCGCTCATCGGCTGCGAAAGGCGATCTTCAAAAATTGTTTACAAATTATCCGTACAACGTATGGGGCTCATACTTGGCTCAAAACTCCCCCGTTATGTGTTCTACCACCTGAATGCATTTGATTTCCACCTTCACAAAGCTTTTATGGGTCCCTTTAAGTAACCCAAGAAAGGGTATTGTTTTTAAAATGGATCGGCAAGTGATGACGGAATATTTCCGGGTTAGTCAGCGGTAGTAAGAGGTGTGTTCGCAACAGCACGGCAGTCAGCTGATTCGGCACTGTGTCTGCAAGCGTTGCTGCTAATGTCACAGCGCTCAGACGAGAACTTGCCAAGGCTTCCTCTAATGTTTCCATGCAGCCTACCGACTCTCTGGCGAAGCAATGAAGGTTCCTGCGCAATGTTATTAATGTGGCATTGTGAACATTACCTAAATAAAAACATCAGCTCATAAATTTGTTGTCTACTACATTTTTAACCCGCATAATTCAGTACAGCCTTCCCATGGAGCTACAGCACTCAGCCAGGACAGCGGAATGGTTGTTGCCGAAATATCAGGTATATAAACAGGAGACTACCACTTACGTCGTAAATTCGTGTTCATTTATCCGATTACAGCATTATGAGTTGCTTAACTAAGCATTTAATAACCCTTGTGCAATATGCTTCCTCCTAGCCTCACAAATACCTTATCACCAGTGACTGCCTTTCTTGAGGCAGAAACACCGATACCAACTTCATGGCCGCATGGCAAAGCAGTCTGCTAGTTCAGTCAGCGCAAAAAGTGCGTCCTATGCCTCTGCTTGTGTCTTTACAATAAAACCTTTGATATTCAGTGCTTATTACCAATTTCTGTTATGGTAACACTTATCCTTGCCTAACTGACATTACATTTTCTACAAGCGTGCCACTCGCACACGCATAGCCAGCTTGGACACTCCAGTGAAGCAAATTCAGCGAAGCATTGGGATCCAATATTAGATGCGACGCTGAGAGGAGCATCTCTTGCCGGCGGCACTGTCCTTCCTGCGTCGTTGTCGTCCGCGTCCGCACAGCTGCGTCTCTCCTCCGCTCACCCCCTCTCCTTTCGCCGCGATAGCGCGTCCTCTCCCCCAACATCTGTTGCGCGCGCAGTGCGGCGCGCTCTCTCATTCCGCCGGTGGGCGGCGCTGCGCGCGGCGCAAGCGCGTTGTGCGTATGTGCAGCGCCCTCTCTCTTCGCGGTTTCCTCTCATACGGGCGCGCTGCGCATATAAGCAGAGTGCCGCGCTCCGGCCGGTCTCTCAGTCGACGGTCGTCCGTGCTACACGTGCTCTCTCTCTCTGTTTCTCTCTCTCTCTCGCATTACCCGACGATTGCTCACGCAATTCGAGTAATCGACCACACGGAAACGCACAATGGAACCCCCTTCAGCGTCGCATCACAGCAGGGTTCCCGCGAGGGGAGGTGGGCTTATTTTTTTATTTATTTATTTATTTATTTATTTATTACAAGTCCCTGCATTGTCCGTAGGGAATTATTTTTGGGGGGTTATTCTCGAGCTCCATACAGTACATAAATGTGTCAGTGTGAGACAAATAACAAGGAAACACTTATTTTAACATCAATACATGAGGCAAATATCTGGAAAGAAAATTATACAGCATACCCGATAGCCTCAGCGAAATTCGCGGCACGAAACACTTCGTTTGGAATTTTATTCCAGTCACTTATAGAGTTAGGAAAAAATCAGTGTTTGAGTCCATTAATGCGGCATTGGAATTCTCTAATCTTTCGTGCATTGTCTCTACGTGCGGATACATAGTGTGGCTGTCTTGAATACAAATCTTTATCTATTCTGGTTCCGTTATTGTAAATGCTGTGTAGAAATTTCAACCTAAGCAGTTTTCTTGTCTGAGGCCATGACTTCCATTTAAGACTGTTTATAATTTGTGAGCGCGACATTAAAATTAAAATTACTGGTTACAAATCGAGCAGATTCCTTTGTAACCCCCTCGGATTTTTAAAGACGCGCCCCTTGCTTTGTGTGCATATTCAAGTACTCGTTTTATATTTGTTAAATAAAGCGTTTTTTAAGTTTTATATATACATACATATATATAAACTTTCAACAATGTAGAAACCAAGATTGGTGCCAACGTTTCAGCAAAGAGACTTGCCTTCGTCAGGGCAAACCCTCGCCTGGTTGGCACACCTTTATATATGGGTAGGTCCCCAGGTGAGAGGAGAGAAGGAAGTGGAATTGAGAAAGCGGATTGGTTTTGGAGTATGTAGGGGGAGATATTGAGGGGGAAAGAAGGTTGCATAGGTTGAGCCGTGATGTCGTTAAGAGGGAAGTCAGTCGGGGGGTGATTTCCGGGAAAATCTTGGAGAGAAAGGATGAGAGGGTGTTTGTTGCCCCCGCCGCACGGCATACAGAAAGGTTCTCAGAAACGCCGGAAGCAGAACAGGCGGAGAGATGAGAAATATATATATATTGTGAGCACAGTCTCTGTCTTATCGGATATCGTCACTGCAGTGGTCAATCTCACCACAACCTGCACCATCCAGGAACACTCCCATTACCATCATCATCTCGCCGACGGGCGCGTTCGTTTTGGGCTCCATCTTGGCTGGTCTCTCACCAAAGCCGGTTGCACCATTGCCTTGCAATAAACGCTTCACCAGGACCCCTGGTCGACGTCTCTCAAGTGGTGGAGGTTGCCAACATCGATCTCTCGTACCTCGACCCCTTCCGGCACTTTCCTGGAGCTCCGTTCGGGTCGGCGACTTGCCACAATGATTACGGCTAATGCGACGACGGCTAGCACTCCAACCTCTTGCTGGACTGTCACATGCCGGCAGCGTGACCCCCCGTTTTTCACTGGACTCCCCGGAGACGACGTAGAAGACTGGCTTGACAGCTTCAACCGTGTGAGCGCCTTCAATCGATGGGACGACTCCTTCAAGCTCCAGAACGTGTCGTGGTCTCTGACCCAGGTGGCAGAAACTTGGTTTTACAACAACAAAGGAGATTTGACGGACTGGGATCGCTTTACATCTGAACTGCGTCGTATTTTCGGGACTGCCTCCAGACGTTCAGAAGCGGCCAAAAAGAAATTGCAAGACCGCATTCAACAACCAGGCGAGTCATATACGTCATACATTGAGGACGTTTTGGCCCTCTGTCGACGCGCCAACACAGACATGGTGGAGGAAGACCTTGTTCGCCACATCCTCAAAGGAATTAACGCATTTGCGTTCAACGCGCTCGCCGTGCAAAACCCCTCCAGTGTTCGTCAGATCATCACAACCTGTCAGCGCCTTGACGATCTACAGTCGTTGCGCTTGCAACAGACCAAGTTGGACACTACCTCCCACCATGACTCCGACCTACGGGCGCTTATACGGTCCATCATCCGTGAGGAACTTTACGGACAGCCGTCATCTGAGTATGCGGGTGTTCACCCTCAGTCATCCGTTCCTGGGTTGTGTGGGGTAATTCGCGAAGAGCTCGCCTCTGTCACGTGCGGCCTTCCCCCAAAGCGAGACATTGCCACAGCCCCGCCGCCTGCCGCCGTACCTCCGCCGCCGCCCAGTGCTCCTGCGGTTCCTCTTGCTCCATCCCTCCCGCAACCTTACCATCCACACGTGGCTCCATTGTCTACAGCTCCTCCACAGTCCCTCTACTTCTCGGCCTGGCGTCAGCCTCGTCCCTCGTGTTACTGTGGCATTCGAGGCCATATATCTCGCTTTTGTCGGAGACGCCAGCAGGATGAACGCCGCGCCTACCTTGATTTTTCTCGCAACGACCGACGCCAATTTTACGACCCTTACCAGCAGTCTTTCCCGTATGCTCCACGTCGCTCCTTTTCCCCACCGCCGGACTCGTTGGACCAACAGCGCAACTCGACCTCCTTCAGACGCCGTTCGCCTTCCCCTCACCGTCGATCTGCATCGCCCCTTCGCCCGGCTTCTCGCCTCCATGAAAACAACCCGGAAAACT
Source organism: Haemaphysalis longicornis (assembly GCF_048455015.1). Lineage (NCBI taxonomy): Eukaryota > Metazoa > Arthropoda > Arachnida > Ixodida > Ixodidae > Haemaphysalis > Haemaphysalis longicornis. The sequence goes on along the minus strand of NW_027526204.1, from coordinate 101,390,592 downwards.
AGAAGGAGCAGTTTTTGGAGGGGAAACTGCGTCACTTGGAAAAATTACAAATCCTCCTGCTCAACCATCGAACACGTTGACTGTATTTGTTGAAGGCATTCGAGTAGACGCCCTTGTAGATACTGGTGCCAGCATTTCGATTATCAACGCAGATTTGTGTTCTCGTCTCCGAAAAGTGCGCACTCCTTATGTCGGTCCACTCCTACGTGGTGCTAACGAAGCCATGATTAAGCCTTCTGGACATTGCACGGCACGTGTTCTCATCAGTGGAGTTCTTCATCATATTCAGTTCGCAGTGTTGTCGCCTTGTGCTCATCAAATCATTTTGGGGTGGGACTTTCTCTCATCATCGTCTGCAGTGATTTCCTGCCGTCAACCCTTTATTCACCTTTCCGACACCGACCTTGCCACTTTATCAGACGTCCCAGCCCCGCGGTTGGTCGCAACCGCCGATTGTGTTCTCTCTCCCGGACAAGAAACTGTCTTTTCTGTTACTTGTGCCAGTAATCCCGACGGAGATGTGATTGCTGTACCCGCTGGTACCTTCGCTTGCAAAGGCGTCATAATACCTCCATGTGTAATTCGCTTTTCAGGTGGATCAGCTCTCATTGCCGCCAGGAACACTAGTTCTCAGTCAATTCTGCTTCCTCGAGGCGCTACTGTTGCGTCTGTTTCCCAAGACGAAGTTAGTCCTTTTCCCCTTTGCTCTGTTGCGCCTGTTCAGCGCACCTGTGTTCCAGAACTTACGTCCTCGTGCCTCACGTCCACTATCAGCCCTGAACTCTCTGTTGAAAAGAAGGAACAACTCTTGGGCCTACTTAATAAGCACAAGACTTTATTCGACTCGCATTCCACTCAGCTTGGACGCACATCAGCGGCATCCCACCGCATAGACACTGATGGTTCGTGCATTATCCGCCGCCGCCCATATCGGGTTTCATCGTCGGAGCGCAAAATCATCCAAGAGAACGTTGACGACATGCTTCGGCGTGACATCGTTCGTCCTTCAGAAAGCTCTTGGTCATCGCCGGTTGTTTTGGTCCGCAAGAAAGACGGTTCAGTGCGCTTCTGCGTTGACTATCGGGCTCTTAACAAAATAACAAGGAAAGATGTCTACCCTATGCCCCGAATCGATGACGCTCTCGACACGTTACATGGCGCAAAGTACTTTTCGAGTCTTGACCTTCGGTCGGGATATTGGCAGATACCCATGAACGAAGCCGATAAAGAAAAAACAGCTTTTGCCACACCGGACGGACTCTACGAGTTTAACGTGATGCCGTTCGGTTTATGCAACGCTCCAGCTACCTTTGAGCGCATGATTGATAGCGTCCTTCGTGGCTTGAAATGGAAGACCTGTCTTTGTTATCTTGATGACATTGTTATTTTTTCTGCCACTTTCACTGAACATCTTCAACGTTTGGACGAAGTGCTGACCTGTCTAGCCCAAGCCAATCTCCAGCTCAACACAAAAAAATGTCACTTCGCCAGTACTTCCATCAAAGTCTTGGGCCATGTTGTGAGCAAGGACGGAATCCGTCCCGACCCTGATAAGATCAATGCAGTTCTTAATTTTTCCCGGCCTCTTAGTCAAAAAGAACTCCGCAGTTTTCTCGGATTGGCTTCCTACTTTCGACGATTCATTCGTAATTTTGCAACAATAGCTTCTCCACTTAACAAGCTGCTCTCATCCGGGACCTCATTTCTCTGGACTGAAGACTGTGAAACAGCTTTCAAAACCCTAAAAGAAGCACTCACCTCTGGACCTGTACTATGTCATTTTGACGAGGCCGCCCCCACCATTCTTCATACCGACGCCAGTGGGCATGGTCTTGGTGCTGTCCTTCTCCAACGTACCGATGCTTCCTCGGAACGTGTTGTCGCCTACGCGAGCCGCACTTTGTCCCCTGCTGAAAAAAACTATACCATAACAGAAAAAGAGTGCCTTGCCGTTGTCTGGGCTGTGCAAAAATTTCGACCCTACTTGTATGGGCGGCATTTCTCGGTCGTAACACACCATCACGCCCTTTGCTGGTTATCGTCGCTTAAAAATGTATCGGGACGTCTTGGTCGCTGGATTCTGCGTTTGCAGGAGTACGACTTCTCTGTCACTTACAAGTCCGGCAGAACCCACAAGGATGCTGACGCTCTGTCCCGTTGTCCACAGTCATCCCCACCAGATACCTTAGCCTCTTCCGATTCCGCAACAGCATTGCCAATGGCACCTCTGCACATCACCGGACAAACTCTCCCTTCTAACCTTGTATCTTTACAACGCGACGACACGTTCTGCCGACCACTCATCGACCAACTGGAAGGTTCAGAATCACCAACCAACGGACGTTCCCGCCGACGACTAAACAAATTTTGTCTTCTGAATGGTGGAGCTCTTTACCGCCTCAACTATCACCCCACCGGCGACAGATGGGTTCCTGTAATCCCTCGCTGCCTTCGGAACCAGATCTTAGAAGTTTTCCATGACGACCCCACAGCTGGACATCTTGCTTTCCACAAGACTTACGACCAAATCAAAAGCCGGTTCTTTTGGCCGCGTCTTTCGGCCAGCGTCGCTAAATATGTTACGTCATGCCCTTCGTGCCTGTTTCTTAAACGCCCAACCTCGGCCTCTGCAGGGATGCTACAACCTCTTCCTTGCCCTCCTGCTCCATTTGACAGTGTTGGCATCGACTTGTATGAACCTCTTCCTCTGACGCCGACTGGTCATCGGTGGATCGTGACCGCTGTAGACCATTTGACCAGGTATGCGGAAACTGCCCCACTCCGTACGGGTTGCGCTTCCGAGGTGGCAGATTTTTTTCCTCCAAGCTATCTTTTTGCGCCATGGACCTCCTCGCACTCTTTTAAGTGATCGTGGCAGAACATTCCTTTCGGCAGTCCTTGAGGAAGTCCTTCGATCGGCCGGTACTGCCCATAAAACAACTTCAAGCGATCACCCTCAGACGAATGGATTGACAGAACGATTCCACCGTACCCTCTCCGATATGATTTCCTGCTACATCAACCCCGACCACAAGAATTGGGACGTTATCCTTCCCTTCGTAACCTACGCCTACAATACCGCCGTTCAAAGTACCACCGGATTTTCACCGTTTTTTCTCGTTTATGGCCGCCACCCCCCTTCTGTTCTGGACTCCTCTTTCTTTTCCTGCCCGTTGTCTACAACAGACAACGCACTGGATCATTTTGTTGCCCGGCTAGCGCATTGTCGAAACCTCGCCCGATTGAGCACTGAGTCCTGCCAGAACGACCGAAAATCTCGCTATGACGCAGCTCACCGAGATGTCTCCTTTCATACGGGAGATGAAGTGCTGCTTTCGACGCCTCTCCGTGCGCCAGGACTGTGCGAAAAGTTTATGCCCCGCTTTATTGGCCCCTACAAAGTTCTTCAGCGTACCTCTCCAGTCAACTATTTAGTAGCTCCTACTTGTGCTGTCACCGACCGCCGGTGCCGCGGCGTGGAGATTGTGCACGTGTCACGTATGAAGCCGTTCGTCTACCGCTCTCCATCCCCTTGACTTTCGGCCAGGTGGCCGCCTCGCCGCCCGGGGGGGAAATAGTGTGAGCACAGTCTCTGTCTTATCGGATATCGTCACTGCAGTGGTCAATCTCACCACAACCTGCACCATCCAGGTACACTCCCATTACCATCATCATCTCGCCGACGGGCGCGTTCGTTTTGGGCTCCATCTTGGCTGGTCTGGTCTCTCACCAAAGCCGGTTGCACCATTGCCTTGCAATAAACGCTTCACCAGGACCCCTGGTCGACGTCTCTCAATATATATATATATATATATATATATATATATATATATATATATATATGTAGACAGAATAAGGGTTGGCAGTCAAGAAATCCTCGGAAAGCAAAGAGGGGAATGCGGTAGGTCATAAAAACAAATGAACTTTTCGAGTAATATAGAAAGTGGTGAAAAAAATGCCCGCCGGGTGGAATCCGAACCCACGACCTCCAGAATACCGGTCTGGTGCGATTTCCAATACGCTACCGGCTGGGCTGTTTCCCCACCACTTTCTCTGGCATTTATGCTAAGGTATTTTTGTTTCCTGCACTTCGGGTGGTAGCCAGCGCCACTCGCACTGCTCGGGGTGAAGGGGACCTTCTTTTTTATAACCCCCGAGCCGTGACTCAGGTGTCTACAACATGTCCAGAGTGGTCGACTAGCTTTGAACCCTCTTAAGCTACCTTTGGCGCCAAAACTTCCAGAACAGAGGCCCTCGATTATGCATGTAGCGAATCAGAAATGGGAAATGAGGGGCTCGGTGAATGAAGACAGAATATGAGTTGGCAGTCAAGAAAACCTCGGAAAGCAAAGGGGGAAATGCGGTAGGTCATAGAAACAGGTGAGAGAATTTTTTTAGTCAGAAAGACAGTAGTGAATATATATATATATATATATATATATATATATATATATATATATATATATATATATATATATATATATATATATATATATATATATATATATATATATATATATATATATATATATATATATATATATATATATATATATATATATATATATATATATATATATATATATATGCGCGTTGCAAATTGAGTCACGATATGCACAAACACTGTCGGGGCTCGGTTGTTACGGCGTGATCGCATTGCAACGCCACACCGGCGGCCATGACGGATGGAGCGATGGAGCGGAGCGGCGCAGGCACCGCGTTTTATAGCGCGCATAACGGTGAGGGGACGTGCCGGCGCCAGTGCGTCTGCCGTGGCTATGACGCAACACAATCCAACACAATCCACTTTAATCCAATCCAAATCCAATCCAAGCCAATACATTCGAATCCAATCCAATGCCCCTCGCGAGAGAGTGTTCGCTATAGGAGAGGAGAGGGGGTGAGTGGCGGAGAGCGCAGCTCACGCGGCGAGGAGAATGGGGGAGGGGCGGACGCCGGCAACAACGCCGACGCCGGATGCAGGGACAAGGCGAGTGAATGAGATGCAGTCGCATCTAAAAGAAAGAAGGGCAGAGCAAGAGAAGGAAAGGCAAGGCAGGGCAGGCAGGCAGTCATCGACGAATGGTCCATGTCCGCTCCAAGAAGAGCGCTAGTAGTGGCGAAAATGACACAATTGGTGGCGCTTGAGGCCACGGTTGCTGGTGACTCTTTTTTCCGATATTGCTAATCACTGGGAGTGCCCGTAGTGATACCTAAGCCGCTTGCTTTGCATGAACATAGCGGAACGCTTTTTTAACTTTATGCGCAGACGTCGCGCTTCGGGTAAGCTCTCGACGAAGTATACAACGTTTGGCAATGCCAATGATTCACCGTGCAATGATTCAGCGCTTTCCTAGTGGCCACCGAAGGCCAACCAGAACCTTTTTGAAGTTCGCCCGGCGCGCCAACAGCATCTGTAAAAAGCTAAAATGCGATCAAAGCCAGCCACCTAAAGTGATGGCCTTGGCTGCAAGCGCATGCGGAGATTAAGGTCGCGGAAGAGGTCTATTCTTGCGCATAACAGCACTATTGCGCCTTCTGCTCATAAGGGTGGTTGGCAGGGCAACTACTGCCGGTAAACCAACACGAAATCTCATTATTAGTTTCATCGTTGAGTTCCTCATGCAAGCGAGTTCGGATCCCACGCTCCTTTTTACAGAAGCCGTGTATATGCTTTTGACATCGCTTGCATCCAAACAAAACACGGAAGTGTTGAGAAAACATTCACAACAAATAAAGAAGAGCAAGTTCGTGAGCACATGCTTGATATCGCTGTAATAGAAATCATTGTAATTTGAAGCCGTAGCTCAGAATCTTTATATACGCACATTTGCAATCAAAACCACTGGGACACCGCCGTCTTGGACTGTTTGATGTGTCCGCACAAAGAAAGAAGTGACTTCAGAAATCGTCTGCGCATGCTCCCAACAATCGAGAAGTGACGCGGTTAGTCTGTACGTATCTGACCTAGAAAGGCGGGCAGGTGAACATTTCATGACGGGTGCATAGTGCGGCGATACCCTTCGATCCCCGAAGCCTGGTGCATTCCTCAATGGAGCGTGTCGTTGCTTGCACAACTGCCGCCACTGCACAACCGGGCCTGCTTCCCGGTTGAATTGGCATGTTTGTATGCAAGTGTAGAGGCGTGAATGAAGTTCTCGGCCATCACTATGAGCTGCCACGCGACAACGGCGACGATGGCAACCAGTAGGACGGCGACGCAGCACAGGAAGACGGTCGTTCGGAAATTGATCCCGCTGGTCGGCTTCGGCGGCAACAAACTCCTACTCGAAACCTGCGTGGTAAAACGGGTTTAGTCGCAATAAATTGTCAATTGCTTAAAGTATACATGTTGTTGCATTGAATTTGCATTATATTGTGATACTCCACACGGAGGCACCAAAGGAACACCTTGTCTGTTGCTCAGTCCGGGTAGTGCAGTTTAAACCTGATGCATTTTCTTCACGGTACCCTGAAACTATTTTTAGCCTTTTTTGCAAATCTTAAACGCTATCAGAACGTAGTCAAGAAACACATTCAGAAGTTAGAATACGAAGTCACAAGGTACCTCAGCCAAAAGTTACTGGTCTACGCCAACCAGAGAATCTTGTTCAAGAAAATTTCTCTCTTTCCTGGTCTTGGCGGTCTTCCAGCGCTCGAGTTACGTCATTACAGTGATGTAGCGGTTATTTTTTGGCGTTTTTTATTTGCACCAATAAACGCATTCAGTAGTCACTGTAAAAGGAGCCGCAAAAGTATAGCAGAGACGGAAAGCGGGTGTGCTGCGATGAGCAAATCACGGAATAGCGCTGCGTGTTGGCGATAGCTAAAGCACTGGTCGGCGACTTTGGCTAGTTTCGGTTTCCGAAATTCTGGCGATCCTAGCGGCACGGTGCTGCGGCGTGGCCCTTCCCTTTCCCTCGGCGTTTCTTTCTTTCCACGCCGTCAACGCTTCCTTGCCTCCTCACGCATGCGCAACAGCTCACCGGCACCAATATTTTTTTTTTCTTTCTCTCGGCGCGCACGGCGGGCCAGTTCGGTGCGTGCGTGAGCGAGCCGGCGTGCGAAGGGTTGCGCGCGTTGCCTAAACGCCTCCACGGGCTGAAAGTTTCGCTGCATTATAAAATACATTCGAATTCTAAATATGGGGTAGCGGAGGAAGGAGCGTTACCACTCCTGCGCAGCTCTGTGGTGCAGCAACACAGGGCGGTGAAGTTCGGCCAAGTTTCTCGCCTTCTCCAAAGACGACAGGTAAGCAAATTAGCTTTGTACAAGTTATAGTGAATTCCTTAAAAGCAGAGAAATTGCTCTCTTCTGTTTTCAAATTAATTCGCGCATGTAACGTGAAGTTAATAAGACATGTCACTCGTTTTGGAGTGGAAACTAATGAGCAAATATATCCCAGCTGTGCAAGTACGCAACGTTTTGGTAGTAGTAAACGCGTCTTTGGCACGCACACTCCTGCTCGCCAGACCAATTTGTGGTGGCATTGCCGTCTTTTGATTGCCTTAGTAACTGCTGGAATGCCGATTCAGTATACTTATCAAGGTATTTTTTGTTGTATGGTGCAACAGGTATGAGTCTAGGTTTGGGCCCCAAGTCGAGGACGGTTTGCGACTTCATTGGACGTTTCCTCCGGTGACTCTCCTCAATCCATCCAATGTCATCACGACGCACCTGCTCACAAAGAAGGCAAGCTCAACTGTAGCGCTTCTTGCCTTTCACGGCGTACCTACTACCACAGCGATTGGTGGAATGGAGGTGCTGCGCCCTAAGCATTTTTTTCTCTGCCGTCTTGCTCCAAAACGTATATTTGCGGCGAAACTACTGCCAAGCGTTGCTTCAGTGCTCCGAAAAACCTGACGTAACACCGCTGTGTTCAATGCAAGTCGATTTTCACATAAAGCAGTGGAAGGCCGAACCGAAATACATGCGTTGTCTGCATCCGCCATTGCAAGCGTTTCGCTCAATAAAAAATAAATAAATAAAACCAAGTAGCGTTGCCGGCTTGCTGTTCAATCTAAACTGCGCGCCCGCGCCTTGTCATCTTATCGCGAGTGGGTTTGGTGTTCCATAGTTCTGAATTTAGAATGGTCATGCCGTATCGGGCAAGATAAGAGGCGCTGCCCGAGCTAGAGAGTAGCTTGTAACACCTGGCCGATATCTGCGGCTTACAATATAGGGAAGCTTTCATTTCTGGGTGTCTTCTCCCCCCAGCCTTCCCTCCCACCCGCGGTAAGCAGACTGTTCATTCACGCGCCATTAAAAGAAAAGATGGGTGCGTTCGACTTGTGTTCTGTGTTCTACGCTGTGCACATAGTTGCGCATTGTTTTTGTGCGTAGATATAATCCAGTAATGAGTGTCTACAGTGCGGTCATTGTGTTGCAACAGTTTTTTATGGCTGCATTTTGTTGGTGTGAACATGATTTCTCCGAAGTGTATGCACGTTAATGGGCTGTTCCACGCTTCCTTTCAGAGCTTGCGTTAACTCACCTGGACGGCAGGGCTTGAAGCATACGTGTGCGTGCTTTCGTTTAACATATAGGTTCCCAATTATTGTGTGTCTAAACTGAAACGAATTTTTTTAATGTCTAAGGAACATTCCTGTCTCGAGGTGAGCCCAAGAAATAAGTATACACTGAGTGAAACTTTCAAGTTCTTTTCTTCTCCTGCCGAGGTGTGCGCGAAAAAAAAATATCCGTAGGGACTAGAACTTTCGGAGTTCTTCTTTCGTAATCAAGTATTGTGTACCTAAATGTGTATTCATGGCTGTAACTTTTGCGCAACTTTAGGCGGAGGCAGATACAAAAAGGGACACGAAGACCTGTATCTGTGTCCGTCTAAAGTTGCGCAAAAGTTACAGCCATGAATTCAGAATACCAACTAGCCCGCCTAACCATGTTATTGTAAATGTGTATGTAGCACGTTTTTTTCCTATTGTACAATATTGTATCCCCAAATTTGCATGTCATATTTTTGCTTAATCTTATACTGCGTACAAAAAATGTATGGGAAATATATGATTGTAGTACATTTGTTTTCATGACTTCGAATCAAAGACGTCCTCATATGAATTTTGAATAAACGCAAAGCAAAAAGAATGTTTGTGTAACACTCCAATTAATATCGCCACAAAGACAACAATTCGACACCAGAAAACATACTATAACCTACATGTTTTCTTCGTTCAATTATTAAACACGTTACTTCACACATAACAAACAACGGGCAGCGGCAATTTGGAGACATCGCCGCCGCTCGTCCAACTTTCGCGCCTAGTATCATTGCCGAGCGGCCCATGAGGCAGCGACCGGCGGCAGGCGCGAAAGTTGGACCAGCGTCGGTTTCAAGGGCCGGCGCGCGCCAGCCCGGCCTGGCTGCCACGGGAAAAATGACGTCAACAGCGTCCGCGACGTCACCAACCTCCTTTCTCCCCTCGCCACTCGTTGCCATGACGATAAGTACAACGTTTTTCAGACGCCACGTACTACTAGGGGAGGATTTGGCGCTGTTGTTGCGAATTACGCGGGACCACGGTGGATGCTAAAGAGGCCGCCCTGTGGCTAAAGCTTTCACGATACTTCCAAACCCGAAGTTTGAAAGAATGAAAGCGCTTATCAGGAATGTTGCACAGTCTTTCTCAATTCTTCTTTCGCCGAAGTCTAGACACGAATCTTCTGCTGACGAGAAAGCAAATGAAGCTAGCCTAGTCTATGATCTTTCATCTCAGTAATTGCTTTGAAATCTCGCACCCAGTGATCCTGTGTTCTTGCTGGAGAGATGGAACATGGTTGTACGCGACAGTTTTTTTTTCTTTTTCTGGTTGTTCTAAGGTTGATTGATTCTAGGGTTTAACGCGCCGACGCAACGCAGGCGATGAGGCGCGCCGTAGTGGAGGGCTCCGGATTAATTTTGACCACCTGGGGATCGTTAACGTGCGCCGAAATCTCGTACACACGGGCGTTTTTGCTTTTCGCCTCCATCAGAAAAGCGGCCGCCGCGGCCGGGAATCGAACCCGCGACCTCGTGCTCGGCAGCGCAACGCCTTAGCCACTGAGCCACCGCGGCGGGTGGTTGTTCTAAGAGGTAGACACGTGGAGGATGACGTCCTCAAAATGCAGTTCGTTCTTTAGTACATGCACGCTATAGCGTGAGTTCTTTCTGTGAAAGAAAATGGCCGGGATTCCCATATTTGTTTGCAAATTCCTAAACATTCTTGTTGCGGTTGTCTTTATGGCGAGTTCCTTAAAGACTGATCGTCTAGGAGTTGCCAAATGAGTTTAGTTTATTTCATTGCCTAAGAGTTTTCTTTTCTTTCTTTTCTCTCTATATGTACATTTACACTCCCCTGGCGAGTGAGCGCCTTATCTTTGCGAGTATGCACTTTTGTACAGATGTGAGGGATAGTGCAAGGTGGATGTTTTTACGTTTTTTTTATTTCAGTCGTTTTTCTTTTTCTTTTTTTTTTTTGCGGTGGGATGGTCAGTTGGTTCTTCATTGTGCGAAACGGCAAATATTCCTTTTTTTCTATAGTTTATTTATTTTTCGCTGCATTCTTTTTGGAATTTTTTTTCGGATACCTTGAGCAAGCCAGAGACCTCCAACAAGACACACTTAAACCAAATCTTGTTGTACAAAACGACAAATCTACTATAAAATCCCTGACTAATACCGCAGGGGTAGTGTTACGGCAACTAATCTACGGTCGAAGGACAGCCAGAGGACACCTGAAGACTTCTCAAGGGTTCTGAAGGTGAAATCAATAATGTCCAAAAGAACGTCTCAGACACTTTGATCTGGCCAGCGCTCTGGAGGTGCTTGGTCGTCTTCCTGTTTGACCCGATGTGCCGCCTAATCCGCGTGCTCCTTGCTCTTTCGAATGCCTTCTATCTGTATTCTGTTCGTTGCACCACTTCCCCTTCTCTTTCATTACTGCCGTGTTACAGTGTATGCTGTGGAACTCCTCGTGCTTCGCAGAAACGTGGAGCCCTGTGGATGTCAGCTGCTTACAAACGAACAAGAACACACGCAAACAAACACACATACGAACGCGTTGCTCCGTGAATCACATCGCGCTTCAAAGCCGTGTGAATGAAGTTGGCTTTGCCGCACGGCGTTATGTCCCGACGACAGCAAAAATCTACAGAAACTTAGCCCAACACAGCTCCGCCATAATGTAAAAATGTCACATATGTGTGTGTACTCGCCTAATACCTGCCAGGGCGTCTTTGCCAAAGAATCTGTTTACTCAGCCCGATGTCGGAGTCGGAAACAAAAGTGTACCAAGCGTTCTTGACGGCATAATGCTGCCAAGACGAGTGATTCTTACCCTGGCAAGGAAGAATTTAAGCGTAAAATCATTCGAAAAAGTAGAACTGCCCGAACGCCGCACTAACGGGACGTGGTTCCACTGAAGCAGTGAGTGGTGCGAGGGATTCGATCAGATAAGAATATGGGGTTTAGCGCGCCGGAACTACACCTGGGCCATGAGGCGCCCCGTAGTGGTGGACTCCGGATTGGTTTTGATCAACCTGCGGACCTTTAACGTGCTCTGAAATCTGGACACACAGGCGTTTTGACATTTTGCCTTAATCATAGAAGCAGTACAGTGGCGAGGGTCGAAACAGCGCCCTTAAGCTCAGCAGCACACCGCCATAATCACGGAGCCACCCCGGGAAGTGGGGTGGCCCGGGTGATCAAGTGCCCCTATACGTGGTAGGAAACCGCTACGTCAAAAAGCACTTCGCAAACGATTCATTTAAGGTCTAGTGTGGCGTCTACAGCAACGTCTTGTTTTCCTTAGACGTCTGCCCCATCCATGATGTATAGTGTGGTATTGGCGGTATCATTATCAAGCTAAGAATTGTTTCGCATTACTTTCTATAGCAAGCGTGGCTGCCCTTTCAAAGATTGATTATGTTTGTAGGGTTTAACGCGCCGACGCAAAGCAGGCGATGAGGCGCGCCGTAGTGGAGGGCTCCGGATTAATTTTGACCCCCTGGGGATCTTTAACGTGCACCTAAATCTCGTACACACGGCCGCTTTTGCTTTTCGCCTCCATCAGAAACGCGGACGTCGCGGCCAGGACTCGAACCCACGCGTCCTCGTACTCAGTAGCACAACGCCTTAGTTACTGAGCCACCGCAGCGGGTATGGTGGCTACCCTTTCTCTGTCCACCTAATGGTGGAATAGTATCTTTTCTCAGGCAGCGGGCGATTGGTGGATGTCTTGCCCTCTGTATTTTAACACTCTTTAAGCCCCGTAGGATCTGACACCCCAAATTTCTGACCTTTTCGCGCTGCTGTATTCTCTTCTGCTTTTTACGCAGCGTCAGCCTCCTGCTCCAGCCGACTTCCTCTTGCCACTTTAATTGCGAAAATCTGTCTGTGGTCAGCATAAGAAACCAATAATTTTTCTCAACATATTCTTTGTATCGCGTTTTTTTCTCACTCCTAACCCTTTATTACTCTTATGTTTCTAGCCATGCAAATGTCCGCAGTTCAGTCGAGAAAGGAGTGCATACTTGGCGATATACCAAACGTGACGATTGGCCCAGTTTGTGTTCCTGAGATTCCAAGAGTTGAGCGCGATAATGGACAAGGACAGTGAGACGACAGGACGCAAGTGCGTAAATTACCAGCTTCATCTGTCAGACAAATACTCGCTGTGAAACAGCTTCCAACCAGCCTGTTATAGCTGGCCCCTAATTTCCCAGAATTTTTTTACGGGGGAAGAGACGCACGTGTCCTGTGAAGGAAGGCGCAGCATCGTCGTCCGCGGACAAATGGGGCCGGTCCGTGGCAGACTTCTTTGGGCTTCCCCCCTTTGCGGCGTCTGGAGAAGACGCGAACCTGCGCAGACCGGACCCGGGGAATCTTTACGACTGGTCGAAGACAAAGAGTGGTGCGTTCCTGTGTTTTACCAGAGCCCTTCAATGCTTCTCTGGTCATAAAACTCCCGGCCAAGATTCGTACGGGGACAAAGGCTACCACGAGGGGCGCCACCGCAAATCGGAGGGCGCCGGGTGGCCGCCGCTGCTCTGTAGCCAGACCGGTAGGCAGGAACGTAGTAGCAGCATGCCCGTTCGTACCATTTTTTCGCTACTCACTAAATGATAAGTCCATTTGAGCCGCCCACGACACATAAAGCGAAAGCGCAGTGCTGATAAGGCGGCGAGCATCTGTTTTATCTTACTCCGTGGTCTGTGTCCTGCCAAACGCGCTCTGACCACGCCCCCGGCTGCCCTCAGATCAACACCAGTGCCGCGCCGCGGCCTCCCTGGGCAGCGCACGAAGGTCTCCCATAGCGTGACGGCGAAGTTTCATGACCAGAAAGGCATTGAAGGACTCTGGTTTTACAAAGCATGTATTTAGTCCCAAATTATGCGTGAGCCGGCGTACGTACAGTCATCCACAAGATTAGCTGGCGCAGCCGGTTCGACTTTAGCGTGGCATACCGCAAAAATTTTGACAAAGCAGTTTTCTCAAGAAACGCTGTTCAAACGAGGCTGTAGGGTTTAGGTTAACCCTTAACCTTGAGAGCAATGCCGGAGTTGTGGGTAATTTTTCTTCCACGAACTAAGACGGTGAACAACTGTACATGGCGACATCAACAAAAAAAAACACTGAAGTTTTTGCACCGAATACGTACTTGAGGCTGCGTTCTAGAGTTCACTCCGCATCAAACTTTTCTTGGCATTTCTATTGCGACAATTCATCAGTAATAGGTGGTGGACAAGGAAATTTCATGGGCTGTCTATGGCCACCAGACCTACTGTAGTACTGGACTACCACTGGTTTGTGTTGTATTTCCACGAAATTAAATCTCGATTTCCTCCCAGAATACGGCTAGTATCGACACGTTGTTGGTTCACGAGCACATAATTGTATTAGCTAAAGAAGCGTTGAAGCTGTCAGATGTAGTCGTCTGAACTTGTCAGTGCGCTGTCACAGCCACCGTCACAATTTTGGCTGGAGCATGTGGTGACACAAAATAGCCCCTTTTAGCACATTTTCTTCCTGGTTTCTGGTTCTGGCTTATTTGGCATGAAAACCTCAATATGTGGTCTGCACATTTTCTAAATTATTGAGTTCGGGTAATTAAACAATGTTTATAATTTACCTGACTACCCTTTTAACTGAGGCTCTTTGGCACGGACTACCCAAATGAAAACAAATTTCCCCATGTTCCCGTAGGGGAACCCTGAGTTCGCGCGTACAGTGCGCGTACCATACACCTGCGAATACAGTAGGGGAACACCCATACACCTGCGAATTGTGGGCGACGAAGTTAGCCTACCACCAAGATCCTGCATGCTTGTTTCCGTTAGATGTTATGACCTATTAAGCGGCCCTGGTATTGCCGACGTCTTGAGTCCCCTTCTTCTGGAAATTGGGATCGCAATTGCTAGGGGCCTGTTGACGCTAGCATGCGACGAAGCGGAGGTCCTGCTGACAAACTTTACCAATGAACGTCGGCGAGTCGCCAAAGAAACGGCGGTTGCCGTCTTCGAAGACATCGACAACGCAACGGACTGCTTCGTTCTGCAGAGTAAAGCGCCAGCCATGGTGCCAAATAAGCTCGTAATCGATGTCAACCTCAACATCCCGCCGACAGAGCAACGCCAGCTTTCTGAGCTCTTAAACAGTTTCCGGGACTGCTTTTCGTCGATGTCGGGCGTCCGCCAAACCCAGTTGGTCAAACACCGAATAATTACTGCCGCAAATGAAAGCCCGGTTCGGTAGAAACCCTACCGAGTGTCCGCAAAAGAACGCGATGCGATAAGGCAGCAGGTGGACCAGATGCAAGATGACGACATCATTCAGCCATCGACAAGCGCCTGGGCGTCACCCGTCGTCATGGCCAAAAAGAAGGATGGCAGCTTGAGATTCTGCGTCGATTATCGCAAACTGAACCAAGTCACCAAAAAAGACGTATATCCTCTGCCGAGAATAGATGACTCACTCGATCGATTACGACATGCCCGCAACTTTTCGTCAATGGACTTAAAGAGCGGATACTGGCAAATCGAAGTCGATGAGCGTGACCGTGAAAAGACCGCATTTGTTACTCCAGACGGGCTTTATGAGTTCAAAGTTCTTCCTTTTGGTTTGTCCTCAGCCCCTGCAACATTTCAAAGAATGATGGACACGCTTCTGTGTGGATTGAAGTGGCAAACGTGTTTGGTATACTTAGACGACGTCGTCGTGTTTTCCACGACCTTTCAAGAGCCTTGGAGCGATTGACGTCCGTTCTTCAGGCTATCCGATCTGCCGCACTGACACTAAAACAAGAAAAATGCCACTTCGGGTATTAATAACTACTATTTATCGGTCACGTTGTCAGTCGAGCTGGCGTACGCCCGGACCCTGATAAACTTGATGCCGTGTCGAAGTTTTGCACCCCTACCGACAAAAAGAGCATTGGGCGTTATGTGGGGCTGTGCTCTTATTATCGGAAATTCATAGCGAACTTCTCCCGCATTGCGGCCCCACTCACTCGCCTCACACGTGACGACGTAGCTTTCATCGGGAGTGATGAACAGCAAGAGGATTTTGACGAGCTCCGGCGTCGCTTACAGACACCACCTGTGCTGGCTCATTTCGACGAGGATGCCGCAACTATGGTTCACACGGATGCCAGCAATGTGGGGCTCGGCGCTGTTCTCGTCCAGTGGCAAGACGGCGCCGAAAAAGTCATCGCTTACGCTAGCCCAACACTATCACGGGCCGAAAGTAACTACTCGGCCACCGAGAAAGAGTGCCTTGCTGTTGTTCGGGGCCTCCTCAAATTCCGACCATACCTTTATGGGCATCATGTTACCGTCGTGAGCGACCACCATTCCCTCTGCTGGCTCACGAACCTTAAGAACCCCACTGGCCGTCTTGCGCGTTGGAGCTTAAGGCTCCAGGAATTCGACATGACCATCATACACAAATCCGGCAAGCGGCATTCAGACGCAGACTGCCTTTCAAGAGCTCCTGTTGGCATTCCCCGCGCCGATGACGAGGACAGCGACGATGCCGCGCTAATCGGAGCTCTGGACGCACCCACCGTTTCAGAGCATCAGCACGCGGATCCGGAACTATGATCGCTGTTTGATTTTTTACAAGGCCACACTACCGTCGTGCCGAAGGCATTTGCCGGACTGCCCTCATTCTGTCTGCGGAGCAACGTTCTCTAAAAGAGAAATTTCGCGTCGAGTGGGAGTAACTATCTGCTTGTCGTACCCAACCTTCTCAGGAATAAAATCTTGCAGGCCTGTCACTACGAGCCTAGCACTGGTCACTTCGGTTACACACGTACACTGGCACGGATCACGCAGAAGTACTGCTGGCCGTAGCTATCGGCCACCGTACGGCAGTATGTACAAACGTGCCGGGACTGCCAGCGACGGAAAGCACCACCCGGCCGGCCAGCCAGACTTCTGCAGCCCGTTCAGGTTCGTAGAACGCCTTTTGAACACGTTTACATGGACTTGCTCGGCCCCTTCCCAACTTCCACAACTGGGAACAAATGGATAGTAGTCGCCACGGATATACTTAACCAGGTATGCCGAAACGAAGGCGCTTCCAAGGGCTATAGCGCTTGAGGTTGCGCAGTTTTTTCTAACAAGAATTGGGCTGCGGCCTGACGCACCCGCAGTGTTGATTACAGACCGTGGAACGGCCTTCACGGCGCAACTGCTGCAAGAAGTGTTGAGATTGAGCGGCACGTCCCACCGAAAGGCGAGCGCGTACCACCCCCAGACCAACGGCTTAACAGAACGCCTGAACCGAACAATAGCCGACACGCTCAGTATGTACGCCGATGCAGAACACAAGACTTGGGATGCAGTTTTGCCTTACGCAACGTTCCCGTATAATACGGCCCAACAAAAGATGACGCAAATGACGCCATTTGCACTTGTCTACGGTAGGGAACCTTCCACAATGCTTGACGCCATGCCGCTACCCGATACCCACGATGACCAAGACGGCCCCCTTCACGAGTTTGTGCGTAGCGCCGAAGAAGCACGCGCGCTGGCAGGCCAGGCAAAAAACAGCACCAGCGTTGTGACACCGCTCGCTACAATCTTCGCCACCGACATGCAACCTTCTCCCCTGGGGACCAGGTCTGGGTGTGGACTCCAGTTAAGCGCCGGGGACTATCGGAAAAGCTTATGTGGCGTTACTTTGGCCCGTACACGGTGTTACGACCGCTTAGCGATGTTACCTATGAAGTCGCTCCAGCCAGCCCAAGCGCCACAGGTCATTCCCCATCTCGCCCAGAAATTGTGCATGTGGTCCGCATGAAACAATACTTTTCGCGATGATCACACAATGCATCTAGCAGCAGACTACATTTCCCGCGCATAACTGTAGCATCGAGTCGATACTTTTGAGGAGAGGGGGTAATGTCACGAGTCAGTCTGTGGGATGAGAGCATTATTAAGTAGGGCACACATGCTAATCCCCCGAGTGGGTACATGCCGTGTGATGGGCACAGCAGAGGACGACGAAGCAGCGCGTTAGCTAGCGGCTCGCGTGCTCGGTTTTTGGCTAATTGCTAGCCGCCAACCGGTGCTCTCTGTGTGTTTCCCCCAAATTAGGCACCTCGCGTAATAAATACTTTGCCCCTGCGTCTTCGCGAAGACAAGTTCCCTGTGCCCCTGTTTGACAGGACGCAACAATATTGTTTTCGCCCGTTCGTCTTTCTCTCTCTATATCCGAATTATCTCTCACAAAAAGCATCTGAGAACTTCAAAAATAAAAAAAAATGAAGGAAGGATGAGGTTCAGCCCCATTTAGCCTTGCTGCGCTGTAAATTGCTCATCAGTCGTACAGATACCTTGGACTGCTCGGAGGCGATGGCTTCCCTGTCTTCCTTTTGGAATCTTCATGTTGTCGCCGTTTTGGGGAGCCCACGTCTTCCAGGGACGAGCGGGCCGAGGTTCCGGGTGAAGTCGCGCGGGAACGCGGGAGTTCCTCGTTTCCTTGAAGTGCTCCCAGTGCGTCCAGAACGAGGTCGAACCCCCATCCGCTCTGTTCGGCTCCTGGTTGGGGCGTTGGAGATGGAGCGCCCCGAGCCTTCGGAGACGCTTGGCCATGCGGCGGCGGGCCTGCGTCGAGAAACACCGAAGAATGTGTCTTATTTGTACAAATCATTAGGAATAAAATTCGAAATGTTTGTGTTTATTTCCGCAATGTCACGACTCTTGGCAGTGAAACGACCCGATGTGGTTTTCATTGCCCGAAGAAGACTACAAAAATTCAGAGAAGCCTTGCACTCACGCGGATGACTAGAATGGTGGACCTGTTCTAGGTGAGAATTGATAAACACGTATTCAAGTTTCTGTATCACTGTTTATTTGCACAGTTGTGGTGCTAGCAATCGTCGTTACACACATCGACGAGGTGGTGGATGCAAACTCTTCCTCAGCATTGTAGACTTCACCCAGCTCTCCTTCATCGACTCGAGAAAGTGGTGGCAGGATCTGTAAGTCGTCTCAGGAAGGAGTGGAAGACTCGTAGCCATGTGTCGAATTATTCGTAATGGCTTCTAGAAAATGCACCTACCGCGGTGGCCTCTCCCGAGCAAGGGGTTTTTTTCAGCTTTAGTATCAGCACTGGAGTCCTTTTTTTTTTACATGCGCGGCAGCGCTGGACGACAGCGCTGGAGATTTTTTTTCGCTAAAGCCACTGGGCGCGGCGGGTACGCTCGTTTGTCGCCGCCTGACATGCGCTCGCGAGCGCTCGTAATTTTCTTAGTATTTGTTTCGGCAACGGCAAACTTTCGGCAAATTACAATAGCTCTGCTGTTGAAAGAATGGATTAGGTTTAACACTTGTAAGCCTTGTTATCACGAGTGAAATTAGCAAAGAGTGCAAGCATTATTTCGTGAAAGTTTGCATTTGCTTGGGATTTCGCCGCTTTCGGTCTGGCTATATCCACTGGGGGAGTAAATTTATCTTCAGTCTTGTGCCGTACGGCACGCGCACAGAGCCCAGCTGGCATCCATCGATGGCTAGACGGAGGAACCGAGTTCCTGTGAAGCAGCTGGCAAAAGCAGCAGTTTCGTGTGCGTGTGCCGTGTGTTCTCTTGTCTTGCTGCCTGTAAAGTCAGTCGGCTTAGTGATTCCATTTATCAGTAATACAACCCTCGCCTGGTCACGTGGTTCGCTTGCACTGAACCTCAAGCACAGACGGCCCAGCCGCCGCTGAGTTGGTTCACGCGAAGCGGTTGTTACAGCCTCACTAGTTACGTGTTACCACAACGGCGAAGGTCCGAGCAGGCGGAGCGATAGGAGCGGCGCAGCTTGTGCATAAACCAAGACAAGCTGGCGCGCCGGCGAGTGGAGGTCATTGCTACACGATCAATGACCTTGAAAGATGTAGCGTAGTAGAGCTCTCGCTCTGAACATTTTCTGGTCACCATCGTTTCGTCAGCCTCCCGCTCTCTCACCTTCACAGTGTTTCTTTAAAACCGTAGGGTCTTTTATTTGCACTTCAATGACAACCAGAATATAGAACTGTTTGTGACACAAAATGTACACTTATTATGCACTCTTCGTGCACCAGGCTTTTTATTAAAGCTTCGCAAAGCACGAGGATGCGCATTTTTGAGGCGCCAGTAGCTAGTTGCTCTCCCTAATTTCCCGTTTTACAATAGGAAAAAATTTTATCGCGTTTTCTAGCTACGCATCCAGTTTTTTTTTTCTAGCAAGAACGCTATAAAGATTCCTACGTATCCGAAAATCCGATTATTAGAGATTATTATTACTAAATCTGATTATTACATACTAAACCCTACTGCTAAAACTTAGCTGCACTGGCCTCGAAGCTGAATCCCATTTTTTCATACGGCATAACGCATAAATTGATGTACTTATAATGGCCGATATTGTCGCAAAGCCTTCATTTGGTGTACTATTTTCGCAGTTTCCGGGAAGCGCATACAGCGTACGTTTGAGAGTGGCTTGGATGGAATACAGGCTGTTAAGTTAAACTGCCTGGTTAATAATCAGAATCGCCGGCAGCTCAGTTGTGGTAATTGCTTAGACTGTGTAGCTTCTTCGTGTTTCTTGTTTTTTTTTTTTTTTTCATGCCGATAGGACCTTTGCAAAAAGGCGGGCCACACTGAACATTCAGCCGGAGCAACACAGGGTGTTAACGCGATGACGCCATAATAAAGGCGTCACACAGGATCGCCGCTGCAGTTACGCGTTTTGGCCCATCGCTTGACCATTTTGCGGCCTCACAATGCGATTTTTAGAATTATTTTGTGTAGGCTACTAGTGCTCTTGTAGCATTATCTCGCATGGAAATTTTAACACTACTTTTAGCACAAAAAAGGTGCATGTTAAAATTCTGCAAATACGCTAAGTCGCAGGGGCGAAGCGGCGCTGGCCGCTCAAGGGTAGTCAAGGGCGTCTGTCGTTTTCGACCGAGGCTTCTCTTGTGAAACCGGCGGAATGTTCTTTTTCCTAGTTGACAGTGATAATTAGCACATTAAAACGATGTCATTCCAAGGGTTACAAAATATATATGAGGATCCGAGCGCGCCAGTAAGTTGGAACTCGTTGTACCGCCCACGCGATTCGACTCGCATCGGGGTGTGTCCGTGCATGCGGTGGGGTTACGTCCATGGGCAGACGGCCAGTCCTTGTAATGCGCGACGCGAGTTCTCGGTGACGGTCCCGTTTTCTTTTTATGGTTGGGTACGTGCCTCCCAGTCTTTGGTTGTTGAGCGTCTCGGGTTCCCCCGTCGAGTTAGGTCTTCATGTTGTTTGTTCCTTGTCGCGTTTTGATGTGCTCGTGCCACTGTCAAAAACAAAAGCTTAAAGGCTCCCCCGGATGTTGTCTGCCCTGCGCCAAATCTGGTTCGTGAGATCTCCGGGCTCGACCGGCGGTTTTACGAGCATGTGGGACTGTTGTTTATTTTCCAGGAAGTGTTTACCTCTTCGAGAAGCCCCTGGAACCATCGACCATTGTTATTTGTAGAAGGCACGATACGTTAGCCTGTTTTTTTGGTGAAAAGAGATAAGAACGCATCATCATCATCACCAGCCTATCTACGCCCACTGCAGAGCAAAGGTCTCTCCCATTAATCTCCAATTACCCCGGTCCTGTGCCTACCCAGACCAATTTATCCCTGCAAACTTCTTCATCTCATCTGCCAATCTAACTTTTTGCCGCCCCCTGCTACGCTTGCCATCTCTAGGGATCCACTTGTTAACCTTAATGACCAACGGTTATCTTGCCTTCGCATTACATGCCCGGCCCACGTCCATTTGTTCTTCTTAATTTATACTATTATGTCCTTAGCACGCGTTTGTTCCCTGACCGACTCCGCTCTCTTCTTGTCCCTTAATGTTATACCTATCATCTTCCGTTGCATTGGTCGCTTAGTCGTCCTCAATTTAAGTTGAACCCTGTTAGTGAGCCTCCAAGTTTCTGTCCCGTAGGTGAGTACCGGTAAGATGCAGATGTCATAGACTTTCTTCTTCAAGGAAAATGGTACGCTGCCATTCATTATCTGAGAATGCTTGCTTAATGCACTCCACCCCATTCTTATCGTTCTAATTATCTCTTCCTCATGGTTGGGATCCGGCGTGACAACTTGGCCTATGTAAGTATATTTGCTTACCACTTCGGTTGTTGCCTCGCCGCCTATCTCAAACCGCTGTGCTGTCCCATGAATACCCCTGCCCCCCCGCCCCTCCCCCCCCCCCCCATGGATACGCCAATTAAAAAACGCATACACACACGTGAAAGCCGCCGTCGGATGGGAGGCCCGGAGAGCTCTGGAACCGGAACTGGCGCCGCGCGGGCGATGTACCCGTGAGCCTTTGCTCTTTTACCGTTTACCCGTTGGGTCGAATGACTCTCGTACGCAACTATACGATTACTTGCTGTTTCGGCCAATTCGCGGCCTAATGTAGTGCATTGTAGACCCTCTTGGCAATCTTTGGGAGGCATGATTTTTCAAATGAAACTGAGATATGGTGCTTGGATGGGTCGACTGACCGAGAGCGGACGAGAGCAGACGCCGGAAGACCCTCGCGAGACAGATATGTTTTGCAAAATGTACTTCCGTATTCTTTCCTGCTTCAATGTAAATTGTGCAACCTTTTAAAACTTGTATCTCTAAATGCAAGCACCTTCGTCAGTGAATTAAATAAGTAAACCCAGAACCTCAGTAGCCCTGCAATACTTCATCGGCGGGCCGGCGGGCCGAAGCTAGTAGCCACGGCAAAACCAGTAGCTACAATATGCTGTCTGCTCAAAAAAGGGCTGCTCTTTCCACTACATTCTCTTTACCACCCCCCTCCCACACCAATTGGCTTATAATGTCTCTTTTTCGCTTTGGCCATCGTTATCTACCGTTTGAGCAGGATGTTGCATACGCTAAATTCTGTACGGTGCACATTATAACTCAGCTGATAACTTTATCTTGCGAATTCTAGTTGGCAGCAAACTTTTGAAATTGGTGGGGGATATAAGGTATCTCAACATGCTTTGTAAGCGAGATCCTGGTGATAATTTTAAATAACTTATAACACGCTACATTGAATTTCCTTTTCTTTCATTGCTTTCGTTTCCTGCCTTTCTGGCACGAATTACTTCAACAGGCTTCTTCACTGCTACATCGCAATTACGTCTGTTCCTTAGCTTTCGCTTATTCGTGTTTTGACCCGCATTGCGTGATCAAGCAGGCTGGGGACACACGCCACAATTGCTTAGAATAAAATATCAGCGCGGTGGGGTGCACCTGTTCTACTCACGTGCCTTCACGATCACGTGTCACGCGTCACGCACAATTCAAACTCCTATACGTTTGCAACCTATAGTTGCGTTAGCGGGCCCACTAGCCGCTCAAGTCTCCCATTCCTGGCCGATCTCTCAAGTGATCACGTGCAAGGACGAAAGGAACACGGGGAAGAAACCACACGGCGCTTGTCAGTGTGCTCCCCTTGTTGTCTTTCGTCTACTTTCGCGCTGCTATCACCACAGAGCTTCGTTTGCTTCTCAGTCGTCAGGAGTTCAAGCTTGATCTGTTGATATTTCTAGAAATCGTCTTCTACTGACGCATTTTCGACATACAGGAAATGCAAAAACACAAATAGGATTAATAAATATATGTAACTGGGGTGTGAAGAAATATTCTTCCAATGCAAGCAGCCTGGCTAGACATCTAAGGGGCCCCTTTGTGCAGCTTGTAATTGACTGATTGTAGGGTTTAACGCGCCGACGCAATGCAGGCGATGAGGCGCGCCGTAGTGGAGGGCTCCGGATTAATTTGGACCAACTGGGGATTTTTAACGTGAGCCGAAATCTCGTACACACGGGAGGTTTTGCTTTTCGCCTCCACCGAAAAGCGGCCGCCGCGGCTGGGAATCGAACCCGCGTCTTCGTGTGCAACAAATATCGTCTAACGTAATGCAATAAGTGAGTAGAAGCTGTTGTTACTCAACAAACGACGTCACCGTTCAGAAACTCTTCCGGAGGCAGCATTGAGTTTGAAAAAAAACGAGTGTGAATTCGCAACATGAATCAATAAATTCCCACATGGGGACCCACCGGGATAAAGAACACCTACGCAATTTCTTTACACTAAATCAATCAAAGGTATACTCGGAGTAATCTTAAATCTGTGTTTATTGTGTACAATTGCAGCCGCATGCTTACGCTTTAGGCGAATACAGCAACCTCACCACCTCAAACATTCATGCATTGAGCGAACATTGTGTGTTAGGTGTGGCCAGCTTTTTTCATGCTGAATGCAAAGAGTGTGGCAGCATTTTAATGTGTATGCAAGCAGGAAGCGCGAGCGTTATTGGCACAGTATTCTTTTCAGCCCCTGGTCAACAAGTGCCATCTAAACGTAACATACGTTGCAAGACTTCTTGAAGATTTTGTTTACCGGAGCAATCTGCAAGAAGCTCGAATCTTGTATATCCAGGGTAGGCAGCTTAGGCAGCAAGACAGCGTGGCACGGATTCCCAATGACCATGTTAATAAACATCTCCAACAACGGTGCGGCGAAAATCTGCAGCTGTTTAGTTCGCCCTCTACGTGTCCTCGAATAGACCCAGCCTGTTGTTCGGCTGAGCCGCTGACGTTGGTGTCGTCGCTCTCGAGGTCACGTTACAGGATATCGTACCTACACGGCTGCAGAAAGTGTTCCTAAAAACATTATGGCATCACAAACTACTCCTGAATCATTCGCTATGCAAATGTGCGGTGCATGTTATGCCCCGGAGTACATATTTTGCGTCACCAGCGGTTCTTGAGAAATGAAGCACGACGCTGAGTCGTTTCTCAATTTTCAACCTGCACCAGACCTATTACGTTGCCTTTCATTTCCTGTCAACATTTATTTTCAGGCAATTGAGAGTACCTAAAGCGATTCGGGGTCGTTATCGCTGTTCCTAAGCAAATTCATTCAGAAATGCTTACCTTCGCGAATCAGTGAACCACCGCCAGCCGGTGAGCCACCAGGCCTCGGTGAGGCCCCTCGCTTTTGTGGAACGCCCTGACCAACAAGAGACCCCCGACGCTGGGTTGAAGAGCTCCCTTGTATTGGTGAGGCATCCCAAGCCGGCGAACCTCCAAGCTTTGGCGAGTGGGCGCCAGATCTGTTCTGCGCCGGAAGTCGCTCGCTGCGTGCCGGCGAAGCTCCCCCCGGTAATCGTGGCAGCTGATGTGCCGTCACCGGTGAACCTCCGGGCTTCTGCGCGCCCGTCGTTTTTGCAGGGGTGAGGTCGTCATTACTTGCAACCTGGTCGGTGGCAACGAATGCGGACGTGGTTACCGACGTCTCCGTCCCCTTAGTAGAGCCGTCCACTTCCGTACGGAGAGTTGTAGTGTTCTCTGACTCTGCCATGACTACCGTTTCCTACTTCGACCAGGCAACCTTTCTTTCCAGCATTGCGATGATGATAGCGGAACAAAGATGCTTAACATGAAAACTCTTGCGAGGGGAGCGAGCGGCTTTACTCGCAAGCAATAGAGGCTTTAAAAAAAAAACAACAGAAAGTGACGACACAAATTGTCTCCGAAAATGCACATAAAACCCGAACAGGGAACATTTCTGTTCCACGGCAGTTTCTATGTTCTGCATACTAACCCACTATCTGGAGCATGCCTGTGCGTGCCATGTACCATGGTATGAGACGTTGTCTTTGCACAAAACATATATTTGAAAAAGTAAAAAATTACAAATTGGTCACAGTTTTGGTACTTGGGTGTGTATATTTGCTATACATTTTCATCCCCCTCTTACGAGCAGTGGGAACGGGACTAAAAAGTCCGGGCCATTGGACCCAGCGCAAGAGGACATGGACTGCCATCAAAGGCCGGGGAATCCAGCACTGTACTCGGAGGCATCTTTCTGTGGCAACGGAGACAAAGCTATGGGGGGAGGCAGAAGTAACTGCTCTGTGTTACTGCGCCAGGGTCGTTCCCAATAAATTGGTTTCGGTTTCAGTTACGGCGTGACAGATACGCATTTTCTATGGTTCATTTCTTCGCATCAGCTGCGTGGTTGAGGGCGCTGAACCAAGACCACCGAGCATACACGCATATTGGCGTCTCCTTCCACGGGCTTTATTTGTTTGTAAACACCGGCCAACGCTTTGAATGGAGAACTCAGACCGAAAGTGAACTATACCGCCCAATTCTGTATCGTTCAGAAGTGAAGTTCATTTTGCTGGCGCTCCAGTTGACTGACAATGCCGCTAACCATGCATTTGGTTTGTTTGAATTTGCGTTTACCGACCGGCTGCGCCGGGCTGTGTTATCTCTGTTATCCGTGGGTCAAGTGAAGCTAGCTTTCCATTCTTTATGGCGCACGTGTTATCTTCTTTGATAGGGAGAGTTTATCGAACTAACGTCACCAGCCTAGAATAATGTTCTGAACTCTTCGTCAACTCTTCTGAAGCTGATAACTGGCAGCGCCATCTACACGTGTAGCGCGTTTACATAACGCGTGCGCAGTATACCAAAACAGCAGCACGCGCACACACTTACGCCGGCAAACTGGCTAACCGAACGGGTTGCTGAAACGGCAGGGAGACTCTGTTGCATCAGTTTTATTTGTGCGTAAACTTGGTAAACCACTTGCTTCATTTGTTTTGACAGCTTCTGCTTCCGAAGTTTCTTAAAAATCCTATGGGGAAAATGAAGTGACGAGCTGCCGAAGGTCGTCAACGAGCACGCCATGTTTTTGTTTTGTTTTGTTTTTTTTAGGAAGAACACGTATGCGACGCCAGTGGCGACGGCCGCAACAAAAAAATATCGAGAAATCTGAAAAATAATGCTCTCTGCTTCCTATGTTCTGGCTAGTTATTTATTAGCATTATAAATCCAAGGCTACAATATCAGAACTCTATATTTTTGAATTGCTTAGGTTGCGGCTATACAATTATTTTTGTTGAACTACTTCCAGGTGCGCAGCCAAGTGGCGTGCTTCGGCACTGTAGCTTCACTGCATTGCAACAGAACGTTGTCCCCGAGTGTTGGGACGCCTTCCACGGGGCGGGTGCCCTAAAAGCAGCACCAACACTCGTCAAATAAACGTTTACTCCTTCTGTGACTCCTTTCTTCCCCAACATCTCAATGTAATGGCTGGTTACAACAGATGGTTTTATATTATTTAGTTCATTAACCTCGCGGTGAGTGTATTGGTAGCTTAAAATATCTCGTCCTCCCGAAACGCACTGAAAACGCGACCTTCTGTTCCTCAGAAGAAAACAAAGCGCCGTTACGTACAGCGCATACGACTGCAACGTTGAGAATAAATAGAAAAAATCAACTACCCTTTGAAAAAACGACAACGATTGGGGAAGCTTCCCAAAATAAATTCCACTACTAAGTGAACCAGCCAATAAGAGAGCGGGCCCTATTAACGTTTAAGCATTTGCTTGGGGGTGTCGTCGTTAGTTGGATGGGTACCTTTTCTGTTTAATTTTGCACGTCCATGCACCACTCTACAAGTCCAAACTGCTTCAATTTAGCCGGGATGGCGCAACAGGACAGACGTCGCCATTAAACACAATCAACCCAGTTTCGATTCCGTCCACGAGAAGCGTTTTAATTTTTCTTTACTTCCCACGATCATCATCATCGTCAGAAAAACATGGCTTTCCTGCAGTGCGTTTTCGCCGGACTACAGACGACATTAGTGAGGGGCTGAAAGCCTGGCTTGATACAGGAATTTATCATTGCGGATGCTGATAGCATGGCGACTTCTTCTGCCATCTTTTGTTAGCGTGTCTGAGCGCTTGCCAATCGCTCACAAGAGGGAATAGACAACTCAAGCGGCAGTTTGGGTCGCATTTTCTTGGCCTTTGGGTAGCAGAATTTATTTAGTACCAAAAAGTGTTACAAGTGCTAGAGGCGTGTACTCAACTGTCAGGCCACACAATGCTTGCACCCTTCTCACTGGGAACGATGATCTTGAAACAAGTCTTTCAGAACGTGCTTGCGCCTGTCCTAAATCAAATAACTTCGGTGCTCCAAGCTGGCTTACGCACAAGCAGAAGTCTTAACAACGCTCCAAACATGCGTAATGTACCACATTTGCTCTATTCTAAGCACCCCGTTTTTCCCACCATTCCGATACCCAAAGGTGGTTAGATTCAAAACATAAATTGCGGGCGCAATGGACAATGTTTTATTTGGAAAAACATTCAAAAGAAAAATCATTACAGACTCTGTCACCCTTGCTACCTTACTACCATCCCAGTCTGTTGTGCCGCTTGGGCCGTCGCGCTCGGTATCCCACAGCAGGCCGTCTTCTGTTCAACTGAAGTGGTTTTTAATTGAAAACTACCTAAATGACTTGTCCGCAACGTCCACTTGGGCCGGCACCCACGCATCTGAAACAGTCTAAAATCCTGGTCACCTTGCGGTGGTTGCTTAGAAAAGGGGGTGCTTTAGACTCGCGTGGAAAATTTTTAGATGCGACTGCATCTCATTCACTCGCCTTGTCCATGCAGCGTCGTCAGCGTTGTTGTCGTCCGCCCCTCCCCCATTCTCCTCGCCGCGCGAGCTGCGCTCTCCGCCGCTCACCCCCTCTCCTCTCCGATGCCCCTCTCTCGCGAGGGGCATTGGATTGGATTCGAATGGATTGGCTTGGCTCGGCTTGGATGGATTGGATTTGGATTGGTTTGGATTGGATTAAAGAGGATTGTGTTGGATTGTGTTGCGTCATAGCCGCGGCAGACGCACTGGCGCCGGCGCATGTGCAGTACTCTCTCTTCCGCGGTCTCCTCTCCTTCGGGCGCACTGCGCATATAACCGGTGTGCCGCTCTCCGGCGGCCTTTCGGTCGACGGTTGCTCTCCGCTTGCGCTTGAACCCCCCTAAGCGTCGCATCACACCAGGGTTCCCGCGAGGGGAGGTGGGCGTAATTTTTTACAATATTTTTCCCGAAAGTAGGGGAGGGTGCGTAGAATTGGGGGGGGGGGTGCTTAGAATCGCAGATATACAGTATATCCAGAATGATTGGAAACACTGTGACAAAAGGCTTAACGGGCGCACTCTATTTTACACCAGACTGCACGCGCAGCGCCCAAACATTACGGCAATAAAGTCGATTAGCTGACGACAACCCGACGCGGTGGCTAAGTGGCTACTGCGTTGCGCTGCTGAGCACGAGGACGCGGATTCGATTCCCCGCCGCTGCTGTCGGTTTTATGATGGAGGCGGAAAGGAAAATCGCACGTGTATTCGAGATTTCGGCGCACGTTAACAATCCACAGGTTATTAAAATTATTTCGGAGCCCTCCATTACAGCGCACCTCATCGCCTCTGTAGCGTCGGCGCGTTAAACCTCACAATCCATCAATCAATCAACCAACCAATCAATCATCAATCAATCAATCAAGTTACTTTCCTTTCATTGACGCGCCGCTGGCACGGTGCTTTTCCTCCTGTTTATCATCCCAACTTTTCTAAAAGCTTTCGCTGTCGCTACCCAAAGCGTCAGGTACAGAAAAATGGGTGTTCGTTTGCGTGGTTGTTAAGAAAACGCGCGCATACGAGTATACGTCATCACCAGTTCCCGCGGGAACTGAAGGACGTGTTTCGAAGTGCGTTATAAATGTGGAACTTGAAAATCAGAAATAAGAAGTCACCCGTCGCGGTGGCTAAGTGCCTAAGGCTTTCCACTGCTGAGCACGAGGTCGTGGGTTCGATTCCCGGCCGCGGCGGCCGCTTTTCTGATGGAGGCGAAAAGTAAAAACGCCCGTGTGTGCGAGATTTCGGCGCACGATAAAGATCCCCAGCTGGTCAAAATTAATCCGGAGCCCTCCACTACGGCGCTCCTCATCACCTGCGCTGCATCAGCGCGTTAAACCGGACAATCAAATCAGAAATAAGTAGGTGATAACCGCAGTTTCCTCGAACGCGTCGGTCTGGATGGCTACCACCATCCAATAGGGGTGATTTCCGCAATATTTAAAAAATAATAATAATCGGGAAACAAAAGTATGCTTACGACGCCTACGTGCTTCAAAGTATTTTTGAAGTGTAAAATCACTCGCAGTCGTTGACCAAGTTGAAAATGAAATGACTAACGTTGTTTCGGAAACGTAAACATTTTGGTGAGTGGCTGCGAATTTACACTTCAAAGAATTGCCGCGAACCATGCCGTCTGTTTCGTTTACTGATGTGTTTTGTTGACAGCGTCTGGCCGCGCCCGGCTGTACTATCTCTGTTCGAAGGGAAACGCGTGTTTTTTTTCCTTTCTTCCGTATGCCGCGCAGGCTATCGTATTGATAGAAGAGTGTTTGGCCCTGCTATCAGTACACTGGAATGTTTTTCTTCAATCGCTAGTGTTCTTGATTGAATTCGACGGTTCCGGAAAGAATAACGCCGAAAGATAAATTCCCGCAGGCCGAACGCCGCGACATTCGCTTCGCAGGCACTCGTCTGTGAACGGCACCTCCGTCACTTCGTCGACTGCTTTGCCGCTTGTCCTTTCTTTAGTTTTGGCGGAGCACAAGTTATTTAATTTCTACTGGATATCACTCCGTTATTTACTGCATGGCAATATTACCCGTGACCAGATGAATTTTCGTCGATGACTTTACAGCGCGCCTTGAAGTCGAAAGTTTGGTGATACCTAGCACCCACTTCTTTACGCCTACACCCTGTTCTAGGCTCGTTATTCGCATTCGTTTCGTAGTGTTTAGGCGCAAATCATTTCAACGGGCTTCTTGTCCTCTTCATCGTGTGTTGCGTTTCTTTCTTAGCTTTCTGTCTTAGTAGGACGGCGCGAATGGCTTCAACAAACGGGCTGCTTCAAAAAACAAACGCCATGGCATCCCTGGATTCATGGTTCCTGTTATATTCACGTGCGATCATGTTTAGGAGTCATGCCGTACGCAATGTTCTATCGCTTTTGGTTTCTAATTTGGGTTTTGTGAATCACGCACATTAGCCCCCTCGAAGCTTGCGATTCCTGGCCACAGCCCCAGTGGATATGTCCAACCAGGAAAGGAATAATAACAACGACCACAACTTTTGTTTTACTGCTGGCATTTTGCGGAGAGGGGATCAAGAAGTTTGTGGGGATAAATTGGTCGCAGTTAGCACAGGCCCGGGATAATTGGAGATCTGTGGGAGAGGCCTTTGGCCTGCAGTGGGCGTAGATAGGCTGCTGTTGATGATGCTGCTGCTGATGATGGTGGTGTGATGATGATAATGATGATGGTGACTCCGGAGATAGAGCAGTGTTGGTGCACCGGGCTGCTACAATGAAAGCCCGTGTTCCAATTCTATGATACTCAAATATGTTTCTTTTATTCGTCGAATGTAGCACTCATAGTTGTCGCCTTAATAAAGAAAATCAAGTCTGTCTTGCAATTCATTTTACAAGTTTTATTGGTTCGCTTACCCGCTGCGCGCCTCAAATGCTGATTTTCGTGGTGTTCATTGCTCTGACCTTTCGTTATGAACGTCGCCTTACCTTTTATTTGTTCAACGGGAGTGCACACACGGATTCGAGGAGGCCGCGCCCGAAGGAGGAGGAGGAGGAAAAACTTTATTGGTGGCAAAAAAATAGATTTTCGTCTTCCCAAATGAGAGGAGCTCTCATTCTAGAGCCCCTGTAGCTTTGGCTGTCGCCCGAGCCCTCTCGACCAATCTTTGCTGATCTTCCAGGGTCGAGCTGGACAGCACGGCTTCCAACGGTCGAGTCGCTGAATTGTCATGCACGGGCACTGTCTTAGTTTCGGGACAGGCCCATGTGACGTGGTAAAAAGTAGCTTTTTCTCGCCCGCATAGTGGGCATTGATTTGACGGATGGACGCAGGGTACATCGAGTGGAGGAGGCTGAGATGTGGGTACGTGTTCGTCTGCAGCAGGCGCCGTTCTTCTGTCTCCTCTTAGGTTAGGTTTTTGTGCGGCAGAGAAAGAGAGCGGCTACTTAAACGTTGGTGTTGCAGAATATCATGATAAGATCGAGGCGTCATTCCAAAGCTTGTAAGTACTCGACAGGTTTCTGTTGCGTGCTGCGTTCCGCTCAGGAGTCAGAATCATTCCCGCGTTTATTCAAGCAAACCTTGTATTGACTGGCTTGGGCCGCCGTCGGTGTTGCTCTACGCGTCGTGCGCCAAAATCTTGCTCGCCCGCAGCTGGAGGTCCAGTGTGCGCGAGGCCGACACTGCACTTAGACCGCGTTTTTTTAAAGAGTAGTATTGACAGGCCCATGGAATCTTAAAGATCGCCTTTACCCAAGTCTTCCTAATCCAAGCGAAGAACGGCGGCACTCACCACTCTACGCATCTTCCTTGAGACATCTGGTCGTCGAACGAGGAAAGGACAGCCTACTGCTAGCATGGAGAGATATAGTTGAAGAAGCTGGTGATAGCCGACCAAAGGTTTAGTTAAAGGGATAAACAGACGTTTTAAAAATGGTTAAAAAGGCTAAAAGGCGCGGTGAACAAGCCTTCCGTATGGAAGCCGAAACGTCTTTTTAGCCTTTTTAACTACACCTTTGGTCGGCGATAACCAGTTTCTTCAACTATGAATATTTTACCCGCCCAGGTGAGATAGTCTTCAAAAAAGGTGCCTAGGCACACTTGCCAGGTCTCTCTTGCTGACATTATTGCCCTGAAAAGGCACTCGGCTTTGTGGGGTTTGGCGCTGAAGAAAATAATACTTAGGCTAGAAGCCTTGCACCCTGGCTGAAGCAGCCAGCTTATCAACGTAAACTAACTCAATATCGAAACCACATTAACTATACCTATCAAAATTCTTTCACCCTACACCAACAATCCCGAGATATCCAAATATCTGCACTCCGTGAAAACTGTAAACCTTGAACTAATTTAACTGTCTGGCATCTCGTCGAGCGGTCTTCATCGAGAAATTTAGAACGCCGAGTGTACTCCCCGCTTCTTAAAGCGACACTCACAACACTTCCGCTCCTCCAAGAACACTCACGACAAGTCCCAGTCCCTCTCAATCCCAAGCTCACTTCATCTTGCCCCTTCCTTTAACCACCTTTTCCGAACAGCCCTAGAACCCGCCTTGCCTTCAATAGAGGTCTCTCTGTCTATCTCTATCTCTCACACGCCTCTCATACGATACCATAAACATTATTATAATCAACTGCATCTGCCCGTTCTAGACGCCTGTCACAAATATTTCCAGCCACTGCTTGCCTTGACTTAGGGAGTGAACTACTTTCCTACAAGCCTTGACTTAGGGAGTGAACTACTTTCCTACAAATTTCATTAGTTAATCCCTCCATCGATCCCTAAACCTTTCCTGCACTGCATGATTATAATCACAGTCGTTATGAGATTCATCCGGCGTGGCAATCCAGACAGCTTAGACCAGCTGACATCGTCAGCTACATTACATTGTTCTCGCTTTTCCCTCTCTCTCTAGCTTTTTCTTATTTCGCCTGCTGTTCATTGGTGGCAGTTCCTTTATTCGCATTATCCTCTTGTCCCGCATCCGAATTGCATGGCGTGCCCAATGCCACTTGCGTTCGCTAAAATAATGGATCATGCTTTAGCATTCGAGCCCATAGGTAGGATAAGCTGTGTCTCCCAACATTTTCACCCTCCTCCACAACAAATCTCTCAGATATAAATAGGCCCCGTAGCCATACTTAAGTGAGGTTCCTGGACTGCGTAGCTGACTGAGTCACGGTCCGAGGCTGTTTGAAAGTGTGGCAGCCTCTATGTTTGTGCGCATTCAGCTCGTCGATGAATTGATGAAAGGAGGCGACTGGAAGAACTCACTGCACGGGAGCCCGCACCTTTCAGCCGTTGAGACAACATGTTCTCGCAACGGTTTAATTTTTTTCTCTCGCAGAGCATAGGGCATTCATCGCCTTACGGAAAAGCGTTGTGGCGGCATCGTCATCGCCAACGGCCGTGCCCAATCATCATCATTATTGGAGATGATGATGAAGCTCAGAACATCATGGCCTATACGCTGTTCGGACGCACTCAACGGGCGCTCACTTATTCTCGAGCCCATTTTGTCGCGACAACGCAACTGTACATACATGTAGGCTCTACCGCACCGTCTCATCGGCCGCCTACATAATTGGTGGCCCGGACGTCGTCAGCATGGAGCCCCACTTCGTCTACAATCTGCCCCCCTACCCGGCCTTCGAGCACCGTCATCCCGGAGACTGGTGAAAAGAAAGTGCTGAAAAAATGCCCGCCGGGCAGGATCCCAACCCACGACCTCCAGAATACCTCCAGAATTTTTTCACCCCTTTCTTTCTGACTCAAAAAATTCTTCATCTGTTTCTATGACCCACCATAACCTCCCCTTTGCTTTCCGAGGTTTTCTCCACTGCCAACCCCTATTTTCTGTCTTATTTGCACCAAGCCCCTCATTTCCAATTTTCTGGTTCGCTACATGCTTACCGAGGGCCTCTGTTCTGGCAGACTTGGTGCCAAAGGTAGCTTGAGAGGGTTCAACGCTGCTCGACCACTCTCGACATGTCGTAGACACTCGGGTCACGGCCCTGGGATTAAAAAAAGGTCCCCTTCACCCCGAGTAGTACGTGTGGCGCTGGCTACCACCCCCAAGTGCAGGAAACAAAAAAAAATAGCTTAACATAAATACCCGAGAAAGTGGTGGGGAAACAGCCCCGCCGGTAGCGTAGTGGTTATCGGACCAGATCGGTATTCTGGAGGTCGTGGGTTAGGATCCCACCCGGCGGGTATTTTTTCACCACTTTCTTTCTGACTCCAAAATTTCTTCATCTGTTTCTGTGGTCCACCATAACCTCCCCTTTGCTTTCCGGGGTTTTCTCGACTGCCAACCCTTATTTTCTGTCTTACTTTCTTACTATATATATATATATATATATATATATATATATATATATATATATATATATATATATATATATATGTGACGGTCGGACATCGCCACTGACTGCCGCGTACAACCCATGCGCACGCAGAAACGTGTTCCCAGGTAGAAGCGGGCGGCAGATACTTCGCGTGGCACGAAGAAAGGCCAAGCACGCGCGGAATGTGCGGAAGCACGCGCGGAAGAATGTTAATCTGCAGAAGAATGTTAATCCCCGAGGGCTTGCGGGGTGACGCGCCCACGCGCAGAGCGATGACCGGCCGGTTCTCCAACGAGCTCGTCCTTACCCCCCCTGTGCGTAACCCAAGGAGGGTATAAGAAGGGAGCGAACGAGGCCCGAGGGCTCTTTTCCCGACTGGACATCATCTGGCCGGGCCGAACGAGGAAGCCGCCCGTAGGAGTAATCCGATCGCGCGCTCCCCCCCTTCAACCCGGGACCAGCCAGCCAGCGGTCACATCTCGGGTCCGCGTCCACGATCTGCCAGGAGCACGGACCGCCTACGCCGACCGGCACGAGAATCCCGGCACCCCCCCGAACGGCCCTGCTCGAGCACGTGCACACTGCAGCGCCGCACCTGAACGACTTCTCGGCTCCTCGACCCAGCGCCAGCCGGCCTACAGGGTCCCAGCCTCTCCTCGGGTGAGCGCACCGGCACCAGCGCTAACTATTGTTAATTAAATTGTACCTTTGAGCCTGCGTTGTCTCTTTTCCCCTCAACTCTGCGATTTAAGTTAAGTGAATCCCACCGCTGCCACCACTTGTGACGCTCCCCGGAGGGGAGATGGCGTCACTCTACCAACTAGGTGGGTCCACGCAGAGTTGAGGGGAAAAGAGACAACGCAGGCTCAAAGGTACAATTTAATTAACAATAGTTAGCGCTGGTGCCGGTGCACTCACCCGAGGAGAGGCTGGGACCCTGTAGGCCGGCTGGCGCTGGGTCGAGGAGCCGAGAAGTCGTTCAGGTGCGGCGCTGCAGTGTGCACGTGCTCGAGCAGGGCCGTTCGGGGGGGTGCCGGGATTCTCGTGCCGGTCGGCGTAGGCGGTCCGTGCTCCTGGCAGATCGTGGACGCGGACCCGAGATGTGACCGCTGGCTGGCTGGTCCCGGGTTGAAGGGGGGGAGCGCGCGATCGGATTACTCCTACGGGCGGCTTCCTCGTTCGGCCCGGCCAGATGATGTCCAGTCGGGAAAAGAGCCCTCGGGCCTCGTTCGCTCCCTTCTTATACCCTCCTTGGGTTACGCACAGGGGGGGTAAGGACGAGCTCGTTGGAGAACCGGCCGGTCATCGCTCTGCGCGTGGGCGCGTCACCCCGCAAGCCCTCGGGGATTAACATTCTTCTGCAGATTAACATTCTTCCGCGCGTGCTTCCGCACATTCCGCGCGTGCTTGGCCTTTCTTCGTGCCACGCGAAGTATCTGCCGCCCGCTTCTACCTGGGAACACGTTTCTGCGTGCGCATGGGTTGTACGCGGCAGTCAGTGGCGATGTCCGACCGTCACACATATATATATATATATATATATATATATATATATATATATATATATATATATATATATATATATGTGTGTGTATATATATATCGCAGGAAAATATTTCTTGGACACCTGCAAGTCGTAGCAAAAAAAGAAAGACACACGTCGAAAAAGTAAAAGGTTTAACGTTTCGGCCGAGGGACCGGCCTTCGTCAGAATGCCGGTCCCTCGGCCGAAACGTTAAACCTTTTTCTTTTTCGACGTGTCTTTCTTTTTTGCTATATATAATGTGTGTGTGTGTGTGTGTGTGTGTGTGTGTGTGTGTGTGTGTGTGTGTGTGTGTGTGTGTGTGTGTGTGTGTGTGTGTGTGTGTTGGTGGTGAGGCCTAATATCTGCCAACAGTCAAATACCGCTGTAACATTACGTATTGTGTATTTGGATCCTCAGTACAAATTTCACTAGTGGGGGACACGCGGGTTCAATGGCGGAGGAAAAAGTGTATCACAATGTGGAAATGTGTTGGCGAAGTACGGGTTCTACGCAGGCGGTAGTTTGAACATGCTTTCCTAAATTCTACGCCCAAGCCCCCACTCGGCTCCGCATAATACATCCCGCGATCATTTACGATAACACACAGGACAAGGTATTTAGCGAGGATCTATAAATGAGTGGCATTCTGAGTGTCATTTTCAAGGTGTAACGAAAAGGGAATTACGAAAATAACTCACACAGATTCAATTCTTTGCCTATAATTTTGTATTTCCGACTACGAGTTAATCAGGCGTTCTTTGAAAGAAATCATTGATCGTGATGCGCCTGCCCCAAGCTTAAAATTTCGAAATGATCGGTGGAGCCGCTGACCTCCAATGCTTCCATAATTTGCTGTGCTGATAACTTGTGCCGCAGGATAACGTGTTTCCCCGAACCACTGTCCGTAAAGATGCTCACCAACTTGAATTTATTCGCGATGGTATTAATTATCTTCGTTTCTTCGGCGTTGAACTCTGGTGAAAACACAAGATCTTTGAGCGTTCCTTTTGAGTGGTACTCTTTCACAAGATTTTCCACCTTTGCCCGAAATTCACCGACTGTTGGTCTCGTGGAGATAGCTGTTTCCTCTTGCTCAACGGTTGCCTGGTCACTCGCGTATAAAGACTGCAGTGTTCCCATTGTAACATCAGGCATAAACCTATTCACCAGTTTCTTCACTTTTACGGTGGGCACGAGGTTGCTGAGGTATGATAAAGCCGCTGTGGCCACTCTTTTTTTTTTGCATTTGGCATCGATGTACTTGCAGCAAGAATGACGTCATTGCCCTCTATTCGGTACGTGCACACTTGGCCTGATCCACAGCCTTCGAAATCGAACGTTCCCGTTATGCCATTGAATGTTGCCCTCTGGTTTAAAACAAGACCATCGTCACCCTCAGTATTAATGTTCCGCAGCACGCATAGCAGCCCCACTTTGGCAGCTGAGAATGCAGGGCTAGCTGTTGACTCTCGTGATCTCCCTTGTGTGGAGAGTGTACCAGCAGAATCAGTCTTTCCGTCCCAAACAATGTCCGTTGTCCGGGCCGAGCAGTGGGCATAAAGCAGGAGGGAGTCCCAAATGGTATTTATGGCAAGTTTCTCAGCATGGTCCTTTTGTGCAGCAAATGCTCGAACGAGAAAAATGCTCCAGCACGATATTACGCAGCGGAAAAGCGCCGGAGTGCTTTCCGCATTATGGATCTCGATAGTCTCGACGTCAGGTTCCGAAAAACAGATTTAAAACGCGGACTTCAGCATAGCGATAGTAGCGGGCTCTGGGATGGTCCCCATTTTTACGAGACACACCAGAGGCATGAGGAAACATGGAAGAGGCATGGCCTTTCTTAGCATCACAGGCGAGTCCGCAGCGAAAGGCAAAGCTGTGTCGAAAATCCGTGGTACCTTTGCCACAGAGGCAGTGCCATGCTCACCGTCCTCCGCTGGTCGCTTGCATGGATGCTTGTGCCCGTCACTCATGTCGCGGCCGATTGACCGCTGGAACCGTCAATGGGGACAGCTTTCCAAGTGTGGAGCTTCGTGGTGGCGTGTCCGACGACGGAGGTAGCAGGCAGCCCCTGGTCGAGCCGCCCCGGCGTGGACCTGGCGAACCTTGTCCCCCGACCCCTTGCGGCGAAGCTGTCCCGGCTGCACGTGGAGGCGCTGTGGCTGTGCAAGGGGGCGCTGATGAGGCGACCCGCTCGTGTCCGCAACGAGGAATTGGTGATGACAATTGAAAGAGCCGAGAGGAATACTAAACATACGTTGGGATTGGCCAAGAAAACTTTGGTTGGGTCATGTGGTGAATCCAATTTAACCACAACGACAGGAAATGAATGTTGATGCCTTGTAAGGTGGGAAAAACAGGAAGAAATAGATAAGAAAAAAAATCGTTGAATGGTAGTAATGAGTATCTGGAGATATCAGTGACGAGCTTCCTGCGAGTACAGTGAAGAAGGTGATTACGTATACTCAATTACGGTAGTACTGGGTTTTGTCACTATACCAAGTGGCTGAATTAGTGCCGGTGCTGTAACGCGGCTGCACGAATGCTTTAGCGAGTCACGTTGTATTTTAACGGTGCATTTCAGTGGTTCGGAGGCACCAGGATGTGTTGCTGTATGCGAGGAAGTATGCCGAACAGATTGTCGTCGGTTGGGAAAATCGCACAACCCAAGGGTTGGAGAGTGCTGCGCCCCGTATGAAGCCAGATTGATAGTGCTAGAGCACCGCTCACCTTACCTTCAACGGTTTCGCGAGGAATAAGTAAATCCTCATTTGTAAATACTTCAATATTTTCCGACATATAGGTCACTTCCGCAAAGCTTGTGCGAGAGCCACTAACTTAAATGGGTGGTGGCCCCAGTTGGAATCCCGGACGAGAGCGAATTTTTCTCTAATTTCAAAGAATTGGAAAGAGCTGTCAGCTTTCCTTTGTAGCCGTAGGACTGCATTTCAGGTGGATGTTAAATTTTCCTTCGCAGGGAATTACTCCTCCCTGGGGATTTTCTCTCAGTCAGTTCAGGTCTACTACTACATGCAGGTGAATGAAGAATGCCTATAACGTTGCAATGAATGTTGCTACGCAGAACTTTAAGGTTACCCAATGTTAAGCTCAAGCTTAGCAACTTAATCGTAACGTCATTGACCTTTCCACATTTGCACATACATACATACATACATACATACATACATACATACATACATACATACATACATACATACATACATACATACATACATACATACATACATACATACATACATACATACATACATACATACATACATACATACATACATACATACATACATACATACATACATACATACATACATACATACATACATACATACATACATACATACATACATACATACATACATGCATTCATGCATGCATGCATGCATGCATGCATACAAGAACAGGGTGTTATCGAAATTTCCTGAGCGAACCGTTCCTCCGTTTCCGCTAAATCATTGCACGGGGGGGTTGCATTTCTATAACAATTTCATTTAACACCATGAACAAGGACACTACTTACCTGCGTACTTAGAAAATAAATGACAACAGTTTTCACCCGTAAAATGGCGGACATCTTGGCCATTTTGTACCAACCGGCCACGGCGGCACCATGGGGGTGAAATGCACCTAGCCGGAACAAACTGCGGCGGGAGATTTAAAACCGTCGCTAGCTCGATCAGGATGACAAAGAATAGTTGAATACGATTTGGTAGCAATCATCATAACGTGTTCCCATGGTTCATCGTTACCAATATTACCATCAAACGATGTATTTTTATCACCTGCTTTCTGGTCGTCCCTCCTGGACTCTGCCACGTAGCCGTGCTTTCAAAACTAGGACTCGCGATACTTTGTTCGCATTAGTTGGTTATCGTTTTGCTGTTGTGTGCATGCGTATCTCTGAGTTCTTTCACTGCAGACGAAGAGGCTGCCGTTATACGGTAACGTCCAGAAGGAAATCGAATTTAGGTGCTGGGACCTTATTTTTTCATCTGACCAGCAAGGGGCCAGAAATGTCCTTGCCATGCGTAACGCCTGCTGGCAGATTTTTTCGTAACCCCGCCGGAACTTCTTGCATCGAGGGCATCGGGCGCCGGGTCATCACTCGGATTCCCCGACTCCTACTTTCCCGACTGCTACATTCCTACTTCATGGCTTAATAAAAGTTTCTTGCGCTGTAACTACTACTGTATAACCAACACCTAATAAGACTGATTTGGAATTTGTGTAAATTAAGTGATTGCGCGTATTTTTAATAAATGTTCAGCCCTTCGACGTATACAATGGGTTTCTGCTTCAAATTATTTTCAACCGAAATGCCCAAAAACAAATTTGGGGATTTTGTCGCAACAGATGGGCAAAAAGGTAAGTGTGCTTTTTGAAACTACACCCATCACAAGGTGAACAAGGCTAACATGTGATATCAGCGCTTAGCACGAAATGCTGGACCTACTGAATTGACCTGTCTGGAGCCCAATCCTATTACGACGTAGGTATCAACTAGGCTCTATTTTTTACTGGAGCCCTTAGGGACTGAACACAATCTGTAGTGTATCTGCTGGCTTTGCAGCAGATATGTTCGAAAGACGAATCTTTAGGTGTCCCCGCTGCCGTAATGGCCTCTCATTTTTACACTCCACCCCTCATACTCGTCCCTCCAATCTCGCGTTTTCAATAATGAACGAAGTGCCACTATGTCCAGTTTAATTTTCCCGCGTTCGGGAGGCACCAGCGCCGTCTGTTGGAACACCCCAGCGACATCTGGGTGCCCGCCCATCAATACCGATATAACTAATTTCCACCGGGCTACACGCTGCTGGATGGCCCATTAACAGTATTTCCAGCAGGCTCCCGAGCGGTAATGCAACTGGTAAGTGACATTACGGGCACAGTTATAAAACAGGGTTTCAACCGGTCAAGAAAATGGACCATCCATGAAGCATCCGGGACGTTGCACCACCAGTTGCCTCGACGACTCGAACCGGGCCGCACGCAATGTAAGGGACGAGCGGGAAGCTCTCGACGAGTTTCTTCAACAGCTGTCGCACTGCTGCAACGTAACTCTGGCTGTCAAATATGGTTTTACACGAGTGGCTCTTCTGCGCCTTCTGTGGCTGTCATTCGAGAGATACTGCGTGTGTAGCGCTACACCAGCTTTGGCCGTTGTGTGCTGCCAGTACGGCGCTGAATGCCGCGAAACACTCATGTCTTAACACCTTCGTGTTTCTTTCCCCACTTCGAAGTTGTAACACCAAAGTAAGGCCTCTCTTCAGCTCAATCGGGGAATCAAACCCTTGGTGAAGTGCATTCGCTGTAAGTTATAACCGCGGTATTCCTATTTGAATTATCACCTTCCCAGGACATGAAAGGTAGCTCCGCAAGTGTAAATAGCAAGATATAAAATAACGCTGTTGCTAGTCCGGACATCCGCCCACGCACACAGCAGAGATGGCCCATGTGCACATAGGAAAAAAAGCAAGAATGACAACGCCCGTACGTTCCAGGCATCTCGGGAAGCTCATTTTTCTTTCGCCAGTACCCACATATACTGCATATACTTACCTGGCGCATTTGATTCTAGGAATTTTCATCCGGTATTATAGTGACCAATTAAAGGCCAGCTGCACTCAAATTTTTCTTTGTCCAAATAAGTAGTCTATGCTCTTAAAATCACCATGGCAAAATCCTTATCTTCTTAATCACAGAGCGCGCTAAGTACCGCCGTTCCAAGTACGTCCGTGCAGACGACGTTTGCACCTGGCGGAGAATCGCCGAAACAAGTTCCGAGCGGCCTATAATGGAGGTTGGGGAACCTGTCCCGTGCGCTTCTCCGGCGACTTGCAGGGCGCTCCGCCGGGTGCAGGGATGCATTTGCCCGGGGTTTCTCTGCTACACCAGCGCGCTGTACTACCGTCGCCATCACATGTTTAAACAAGCGGCATAGGCATTAATGTCCGCCTTTTTTTTCAACGCAAAAAAAGATACGAAGCTTTCAAACTATTCACGCGCTTGCGAACGTCTTGGAGTTAGCAAAACTCTTTTTACTTGGAAAAATTACTTTTACTCAAAGAAAAAAATAGCGCGAAACGCACAATCGTCTTACATTTGCCATTCCTATTGCATTTACCGCAGAAAAAAACACATTTTATAAATTCCAGACCACTTGCAATTCCGCGTTTAATATTTGCCATATTTGGGCTGGCCCAGAGCATTTAAACCTTTCCAAAAGTTTGACTACCTAAATAGACTTCTTGTACACGTGGCTATATACATTTGTGCGACTTTTGCCTCACTCGCTAGTGAACCAAAATTAGCCTTTCTCGTAGTAACAAATATATCCGCAGAAATATCGTCCTTCGTCTTCGCGAAGTGCTAAAAATAACGAAACTTCTCCTCTCCTAAAAAATAAAATAGATTTTTCTTCAATCCCCAAGTGAAGTATTTACTTTGAGCGCTAGATTCAGTTTATATGAAAGTAAAATATTTTCAACAGCACATGTATCTGGTGAAAGTAGAAAACAACGGTAGATAGGACATGTTTTCGCGTTTTAGTGCATCATTTAGCTGTGGAAGCTGGTTTATAGTTTCAGACCACTTTTATAATTCGATTCTAGATGTGCAGCAAGGCGAAATATACTGGGCCGATATTCACGAAGCTGTTTGTACGTAATGTATAGTAGAAATAGTGATTCATCGCCGCCCGCGTGCGGTTTGTTCTTTTCATAGAGAGGGACGTGACAGCCGAGGCCTCGTCTGTAACGAAAGCTGCCTTTCCATTTCGTACGAGCAAGCAGCTTTGTAAATGAGGGTCCGCTTTTTTACTTGCAATGCCAGAAGTTGCTACTCCGGAAGTCATTATATATGATGGAAAAAAATACTGTCAGACGGTCTACTTCATCTCGATTGATAGCAACGGGATGCCGGAATCGCGCCTAACTCCATTATCGTGGGAAACGTTAGTAAAAGTTCTTCTGTGGAAATAACAGAGCGAAACGCGGTGCTACCACGCGCATTTGAAGGCGACTCTGAGCGGCCGCTGGTTCTGGCGCGGCCGCATCCTTTCCATCACGTGCGTCACGTCCGGCCGCCGGTATGGCGGCCTTTTCTATTCAGTTTCGGTACCGAAAACGCCAATGTTGCCAGCCGTTTGCGTGGCGCGCGTTGATGTTTGCAGCGCAGTATTTTGCATTTCGTACCCTTTTTATATGTACTAATAGGTGACAATATTTTTTACGTTGTCAAAAATTTGAGTGCAGTTTGCCTTTAAAGACACGCGGCAAAACAATTACAATCACGTTTCCATAGGTCCACCAGTCCCTCCGCAGGTATCATCACCCTTCGGTCGCGCCCTGTAAAGCTCAGAGCGAAAGCTCTATTACTTTAGCTACAAACCCAAAAACCGCATCCTCTTGTCAATTCTCTGCAGTATCAATGTGACCTACAAGCTCAGTCACACCAGCGCCTCGTGTGGTTGCGAAATGACAGCGTCTACTGGCTCGTTCGTTCCGAAAGTGCGGGTGTGGATAGGGGTCTAGGAGAAAAGAGTACGAGCGCGTGCCATCGGAAAATAGTATTCGAATAAGTACTGGATGCATTCAAGTTTCCCGCGCACTCGTGCCTGGAGTGGTGACTTCAATGAGTAGAGCGTGTGTTTCGTCTTCCGGTTTAATTGGGCGCGTGTTCACTGCGTGCTCTCGGCGCGAAAACCGCACTATTGCTGGACAAACTTGGTTTCACCGAGTTCAACCACGGAAATTTTTTCATCGTTATATGTGGGCCCGCTGCAAGTTTGCTGTTTTGCTGTCTGACTCAGTCTCTGTGCCGCAATTGCTTACCTTTAAACAGCTAGTAGTGCACATGATTCAACCCTGGGGAGTGTCCTACTCTTGAACGAAATGGCCCATGTAAACTATTTTTAGCTTCGATGTCTTAGTAAACGGGTACTCATTTCCTGACTGAATGGAATCCAAGACGACTGCTCCCCTTCCTCTCCGTGAGTGTTGACGAAGCGTGCGCTTAACATTTCGTCCACGGAAAGCCCTACAAGCCATATTTTAGCTTTGCCATCTGCGGCTTTGTCGTATTTCTTTATGTATGAAGCGCGAACCGCCATTCCGAACGTACTCGTGAGCCGTAACCAGTGGCGAGTTTAGGTTTATGCGAACAGACTTAACACACTTCAGGATCTCAAATCTCTATCTTCGCGTAAACTGGAGAGTTTTAGGATTCCAACTTCACGCCACCGCCGTTGGGAACTGAATAGACGGAGTCAAGCGTGGAAGACTAACGCCTGTGTGATCATACCAGATAGATAGATGGAGCTTGTCGTTTCGCCTGGAAGGGGACATTGAAGTAAACCTGTCAAACTTTGATCATGTCAGCATTCCACAGACCAGCTCGAGTAAACAATTTCCATCGTTTATACTTCCCCTAGATAAGTATTTAATTTACAAAGTCGTATAAAAATGTCATGCGGCGTTCGTGGCGGCTGCAACAATTACAGCAATGGCGCAGGACTACGCGAAGTTTCCCTGCATTGTCAGTTGGCGATGTCCTAGTTTTAAACGTTATGCATATGCAGTTGAAGTTGCTTCAATGTCTTTTTTTCTATCAGGAAGAATTTAGGGGTTTTCGCAACGAGCATATGTACCAAAATGTTGTTCTTGTGGCTTTTTTATAGATTGGTTGACATCCGTTTCAGTTCCGATTCCCTGCGATGACATGCTTGGCGTCACCCGTGGCCCTACATTCTCGGTATCTTAGGAGCCGGCATATGGCTGTTGTGGCTTGATGTTGGCTGTAGAATGGAC
This sequence comes from Haemaphysalis longicornis, assembly GCF_048455015.1. Taxonomy (NCBI): domain Eukaryota; kingdom Metazoa; phylum Arthropoda; class Arachnida; order Ixodida; family Ixodidae; genus Haemaphysalis; species Haemaphysalis longicornis. The sequence continues at coordinate 101,345,918 of NW_027526204.1, read as the reverse complement.
CAAATGGGCCCCCCGACACCGTCAAGGGCCAAGAAAAAACTCCCACCTCCCCTAGCGGGAACCCCTGTGTAGATGCGATGCATAGGTGGAGCGCCGAAGGGACCGCGTTTTATAGCGCGCATAACGTTGAGGGGATTGCGTAACCCGGTCCCAGTCGATGACGACGTTGGCGTACTTGTAAAGCGTCGTGGACTCTAGGTGTTTGAGCCAAGCGTGGATGTTGCTTCGCCGGAGAACGGCACACCGGTTATATGCGCAGCGCGCCCGAGAGGAAACCGCGGAAGAGAGAGTACTGCACATGCGCCGGCCCCAGCGCGTCTGCCGCGGCTATGACGCAACGTGCCGCGGCTATGACGCAACACAATCCAACACAATCCACTTTAATCCAATCCAATCCCAATCCAATCCAAGCCAAGCCAAGCCAAGCCAAGCCAAGCCAAGCCAATCAAAGCCAATCCAATCCAAGCCAATCCAATCCAAGCCAATCCAATCGAATCCAATCCAATGCCCCTCGCGAGAGAGTGTTCGCTATGGGAGAGGAGAGGGGGTGAGCGGCGGAGAGCGCAGCTGGCCGGCGAGGAGAATGGGGGAGGGGTGGACAACGCCGACGACAACGACGACGACGCCGGAGGGACAAGGCGAGTGAATCAGATGCCCTGCATCTAATATCGCACCGTTAGCTGCCTAGTCTCGATCCGAGGCGTACGCTTTCCCTGAACGCCCCAAGCGTCATCGGAGACGCTCACCTGCGAGGCGATTCGCCCGCCCCTAAGAATTAGTTCCATCGTTGAGTTTCTCATGCAAGAGACTCGGGATGTCATGCTCCTTTTCACGGAGCCGTGTATATTCTTTTGACATCACTTGGATCCGAACGAAACACGTAAATGTCGAGAAACTATTTGCAGGAAATAATTAAAATCGAAATCGTGAGAACATGTTTGATATCGCTGTAATAGGACTTATCTTTATTTGTGCTCAAAATATTTATATACCCACATTTGCACTCAAAACCACTCTGACGCCGCATTTTGGACTTCTTTATGTTCGCACAAAAAAAAGTTGTAAGATAGGGACTTGGCAAATCATCTGCGCACGTTACCAATAGGCCAAAAAGGAGGTGGTTTCGGTCTGCCCATCTCACCAAGAAAGGCGTATAGGCGGAGAAATTTTTATGGCGGGCGCATATTCAGGCGGTAGTCTTCGGTCCCTGAAGCCTGGTGCATTCCTCAAGGGAGCGTGCCGTTGCTTGCGCAACTGCCCCCAGGGCAGAAACGGGCCTGTTTCCTGGTTGAATTGGCCTTTTTGTATAGAAGCAAAACGGCCTGCATGCGACCCTCAGCCATCACTACGAGCTGCCACGCGATAACGGCGACGATGACAACCAACAGGACGGCGACGCAGCCCACGATGACGGCCATTCGTAAATTGATCCCGCTGGTCGGCTTCGGTGGCATTAAACTCTTGCTTCTACTTGAAACCTGCGCGGTGAAAAGGGTTCAATTGCAATAAATTGTCAATTACTTAAATTATAAAGGTTGTTGTATTTTGTGTATTACTTTTTTAAACTCAAGACGGAGGCAGCGATACAATGAATTTTCGGTCGCTCAGTTAAGGTTGGTGCAGTTTAAAGGACCATTCAAAAAATTGCCTCATTCAAATCATACTGACACCACTTTTAAGGTAAACTTGGCTCAAATAAGCTATGTAATTAGGAAAAAAAATGGAGTTGTCATGCGACCCACTAGCTCATTTCCCGCAACAAAGCATATGATGTCATACCAGCCGGTTCTGCGATTGGCGGAGGCCGGCAAAAGCAAACGCAAATCATGCAGAGCTTGCCGAACGAGCTATTTGCGCGTAAATTTAGGGCACATTTTTTTTAACGCAGTAGGATTCGTGGGACAAACCGTGGAAGTTACGAAATAACACGTAAACATAGAAGTACCTATGCGTACTGCTGTTGTTACTGCGCGCTCTATGCTTGGTTTAGCTGCACAGGACGGCGAGGCTTTGGGGTTGTCTCAGACGACACTGGCCCATTGACGCAAGCAATGGTGTCTTAAGTTACCATATTTGTTGAGCGAGCACTATGTTTTACGGAAGGAGTATTTTCTCCCTGAACAAAAACATGCCAGGTTCAAATGCGGTCAAGAACAAACCAAAGGCAGAAAACGGCTTTCCACGGTATGGTGGCGCCATCTAGGTTCACCAACGGTAAACGAGGCTTCCCAATCGGCTGCAGAGCGGTCGGTTCCTGTGATGTCATTGCAGACCACGAAAACGCGCGATTTAACGGGAAAATCTAAATTTTAACTTAAATTGATTTTTTTACCAGTGAATAAAGCGTCGCTTGCATCCGGACAAGCGCTGGGGGCACTGTAAAACACGAAATCTTTTGAATAACATCGACTTGTATTTTGTCTTCATGGCTCCTTTAGGCTTCTTTGCAATGTTGCAAAGGGTCCCTGCAACGCTTGTGTTAACTTTTTCTACAAATCTTAAACCCTTTCAGAACTTATTCAACAAATACATCCAGTACTTAGTATAGGAGGCCACGATGTACATGAGCCAAAAGTTATGCCCATCACAGAAACGTGCTCAAAAAAAAGTTGTCTCTCTCCCGGTCTTGGCGGTCTCCGAGCGCTCGAGTTATGTTCTTACAGCGGTATAGCGCCTCTTGGTCGGAGTTATTTCAGTTGCACAAACAAACGCATTCCATAGCCGCTATTAAAAAAGTCACGAAACCAGAGCAGGAACCGAAGGCGGGTGTGCCGTGACGAGGAAATCACGCAGTGCCGCTCCATGCTGCTGATAACTAAAGCTTTTGCGCTGATTCTAGAGGCGAAGGGAAAAGTGAAAGCGTTTATAGGAAGGGTTGCAGGGTCCCTATAACTTTTCAAACATGTACTTTAGTACAAGGTAGGTGCTTTTCACGATTTTTTTCTTTAGCCTTGTTTTTGTGGTGTGTGTGTGGGGGTCTTCTTGTTGTCCGTTCTTAGAGGGTGTTGTAGTTGTAGATTTCTGTCCTTTTTTAGGAAATTTATTGTTGTTTTGTTTTTAATTTTTTTCTGCAGACTTTTAGCAATCACAACGCGTCCACCAGGACACGCTTTAAAGTACGCAATGTACCTTAAAATCTCCGACTTCGACCACAGGGTCGCTGGCATGGCCACTAATCCACGGTCCCAGGATAGTCACAGGTTCTGCAGGGTTTTGAAGGCGAAAGTAATAAGGTCAAAATAAACGCCTGAGACGCTTCGCTTCCTCCCCGTGCTCTCGAACGGCATCGTCCTCTCTCTGTTTGCCACAGACTGCTTCGCGATCCGCTCCCTCCACGCTTGCGAACCACATTAAAAACAAGCCAGGACTATAGACGAGTCCCGGTAACCCAACGAAGAAGCCGAGCAGTCCTTTCGACTCTGGTTTGAAAATAAGGTTTTAACACAAAAGTGTTTTATGCCGGGGTCCACCAAGATCTAACTGACGTCATATCTAACAGGGAAATGAAATCGCTTGCAAAACTCCGACTGACGTGGCGGCGCCGGGATTCTAGCCACAAACGCTTTCGCGGCAACGGGAGGTACGAAACGCGCTCCTGACTTCGCTATGAGCAGACGGGTGAATAGGACGACAAGCGCTCCTTATAGCCTTCCTTTCAGATGCTGCTAACATCTAGGAGAGGCGAAGCAAGTTGTGCATCATGACGCTAATGAGCGCCGACAGTTAGCGCCTCGATGCCAGCGCTTATGTGTACGGGGCATGTACGGCGGACGCGCAGCGTAAACTGCGGAGAAGTCTACTTGCGGATGTCGCGCTCGTGACACGGTCCGCTGCTCCTTTCGCCGCAGCGGGCTGTGTGTTCACCAAATGATTCGCTGACAACCTGTTTGTTTTCGTTCGCACGGACGGTTTGCTAGCGCCTGTGGTTTCAGTCGGATTTACGCAATGCTCCTACGCGTGCAATCCAGTGTCTAACGTTCATGCGCCTCACGGTGCCGTACCGACGAAATATAAATAGCGACGTAGAAGTTAATATAGATGCACAATAAAAATTTAACTGCTCCTGTGAAAGAACATTTCACTTTCGTGCTTTACCGGTTCCTATGGAAGAGGGAACAACCACATTAGTTCATTTCAGCCCTGCACTGCCTCCCATACTTTTAACGTGGCATGTGCACTCCATGGTCTGTGTCTGTTAGAAACTAATGATGCTGCACTTCTGGCTGGCCCACGAAGGCATGAAGAGTCACGTGAATTCATAAACTATGGGTTGCTTTGTGTTGTAGAAAAATTAATTTTAGAATCATTTGTCCAGATAGTATCTCAGGCTTCCTACCTCAACTGTATGTATTGTTGCGACATTGATTCCTCGAAAACCTGCCTTGGACCCTCAGTCATCGACTTTCCACAAACCGGCGTATTCACAGGACCGAACTATGCAGCTACTTGAATTATGCGCCTTTCAGTGGCCTCGTGGCTTCTCAGGCGCCAACCGCTAACAATGGCATTGCTTGGCGCCCTGCACTGCAAGCCTCGGCGGCGTGCCCGCGCTTTATTGTCACGCCCTTTTGTGGCGTGTTGTCTTCAATAGGCCACTCGAAGAATATTGCCACCGAGGGATGCAAGGCGTCTTCGTGGTAGTGCAACATCGCCAGGACAAAGGGGGCTCTGACCACGGCGGATTGCCACGGCGGGAGCAACTTAGCGCTCACCTGCCCAGGAGAGGAGGGGTCTCGTGCGTGTGCGCGTGTGTTTTGCGTGGTGGCGCTCCTATCAGTGCCATGAACTGTGTGATTGGTGCCTCCTGACGTCAGCCGGAGAAAAAGGGTGAAGGGGAAGGGACCCAACGTGCCCTATTTAATCTCGCGCGCGCAGGAGCGCACTGCCCGCTCTCATACCAAGATGTAAATACTTGTATATAAAGTTTTCTTCTTCGTCAACTTGCCCGTCATGACTGCCCCGGCACTTCACCAACCTCGGCCCACATCGACCACGCTACCATGGGTGGAGTCAGCGGTGAAATTCCCAACAGTGGAGTCAGACCCTGGCTTCCCAATAGTATGCAGTCTTCTGTGGAAGTGGAACTAGCCGTTTTTGGTTCTCTCTCTGTATATGTATCTTTCCTTACGCTTTCGAACACCTTTGATCTGTCTCCGATACGTTGCGCCGCTCCCCATTCCCTTTCGCTACAGCCGTGTTAAAGCTCACTCCTCGTGCTGTGCTGTGGAACTCCTCGTGCTTCGATTAGTTATCATAGTTCTGTATTCAGAAGGGGTGACTCAAGGTCTAGTCAGGGATGAAGGAGGCAATAAAGGAAGTGAGACCACCTACAGCCTCCTGCGTACGTGCATGGTTCTTGCAAAAGTTGACCTCCGTGAATTTCAGCCACTTACAAGCAAGAAAGCACACAAACAAACGCGCACATGAACACTTTGCTTTATTAGTCGCCTCGCGCTTCAAAGACATGGGAATGATGTTGACTTTCCCGCAAGCCATTGTGTTCCGAGGGCAGCGAAACATGCACAGAAACGTAGCCTAATACAGCTCCACCGAATTATGAAAATGCCAACATGTTTTAGCACTGGCCTAATACCGCCAGGACGCCCCTCCCAGTGAATCTTTCTACGCAGGCAGAAGCTTAAGTCCCAAATAGGAGTGTCCCTAGACTTCTCCACGCAGTAATACGGCCCAGACTCAGGAGGCTCACGCTAGCAAGCTGAAATTAACGGGAGAACCTTACGCCGCAAACGTAGCACCGCCCAAACGCCGTACCAACGGGACGTTGTTCTAGTTAAAGCAGCAGCGAGTGGCCTGAATGATTGGATTAGATAGGAATATGGGGTTTAACACGCCAAAACTACACCCGGGCCATGAGGCACGCCGACGCGGAGCGCTGCAGATTTAGTTTGACGACCCCGGCCCCTCCAACATGCGCCAATATCTCGACACACGAACGTTTTCTCTTTTCGCCTCCATCAAAAAACAAACATTGCGGCTGGGATTCAACGCACGTCCTTGGATTCAGCAGCAGAATGCATCAGCCATTAAACCACTATGGGAGATAGGGTGGCCAGAGTGGTAGAGTACCCCTAAACGTGGTGGCAAAGCACCGCATCGAAAAGCACTCCACAAATGGTCAGGCATCTAGTGCGGCGTCTGTAGCAACGCCTTGTTTTGCTGAGATGTCTGCACCATTCATGATGTATAGTGATGCTTCATTATCAAGCCTAAGGGTGTTTTGCATTACTTTGGGCAACACTTGAAGCGTGGCTACACTTTCTCTGCCCACCTTATCGTTGACGGAGAAAGTGTATCTGTTATCACGGAACCTGTTATCCCGCAATGAGAAATCGGTCGATGCCTTGCCCTCTATATTTTCACGCTTTCTTGCATGCATCGCAGAATTTGACGCCCCAATTTTCTGACGTTTCTGCGCTGCTATATTCTCTTCTGCGCTTTACCCAGCGTCAGCTTCATGTTCGAGTCGACTTCTTGCCACGTTTCTCGCGAACATCTGTTTATGGTTTGTACGCATTTCTTTCCTACTATTTTTTGTTTCGCATTTTTTCTCAATTCAAACCCTCTTTTACGCCAATATTTCACGCCCGGAAATGTTAAGAATTCAGCTGAGGAAAGAGTGCATGCTTGGGGTTATACCAAACGCGATCTCTTGGCCTAGTTCGTCTTCCATTGTTCGTAGAGTCGGGTGCAAATATGGGCAGGTACGGTGAAATCACAGCGCGCGAGTGCGTAAATGAGAAGCTCGAGCAGTCAAACAAACATTTAATATTAAACAGCTTCCAGTGATTCTTTACAGTTGACCCATCATCCCCCAAATTAGTGTACGTAAGAAGAGACGTACGTGTTCTATGAATGAAGGCGCGGTATCGTGGTCCGCGGGTAAGTTAGACCGGTCCGTGGCAGACTTCTTTGGGCCTCCCCCCTTGCTAGCGAGTCGAGGAGACGTCGGCCTGCAAAAAACGGGACCGAGGAAGGTCCACAGCCTGCCCGAAGACAAAGGAAGGTGCATTTCTGTGTTTCACGGAGCCCGTATTGGGTCCCCAAGTAAGGCATGTGCCGGAGAATCAGGTTTTGGCTGACGCGTGGCGTATCTCAAAATTCTGTAAAAACACTGGTCGGCAGAAACGCTGTTCAACTGAATATGTACCACTTCAGTTAGGCCTTCAACTTTAGAGCAAATCAGCAGTTCTGGCTCATTTTTTTTTTTTACATCAATGCAGGAGTAGGCGGTAAGTGTTGAAAGTGTTGCCGCAGATGAGAGGGTGGACGACTGTACATGGCGACATCAACAAGAAAAGGGCAATGACGTTTTTGCGTCGAGTACGTACTGGCTGTGTTCTGGAGTTCACTCCCCATCACTCTCTGTCTAATATTCATATTAAAAGAACCGTTTTAGTTTATCTGTAAAGAAGAAAAGTATGTGCTGTTTATGGCCATGGGCCAAGTATGACACTGGCGTCTCCCTTACAAAAACTCGTCCGTTTGCGTCCGTTTGCAACCGAAATGCAAACGGACGCGAGTGATATTGGCTTCGGAGCTGTCCTCATACAAAAGCAAAGCGGTTGCAGAAAAGTAATCGCCTATGCTAGCCGTGGGGTGTCGAAGGAAGATAAAAACTACTCAGCCTCTGAGAAAGAGTGCCTGTGTATTATATGGGCCACTTCAAGATTTTACCCATACGTGTATGGCAAACTGTTCCAGGTTATGACAGACCACCGTGCGCTGTGTTGACTCGGCAATGTGAAGGATCCCTCTGGGCGTCTCTGTAGGTGGAATTTGCGCCGGCAAGTATTCGACGTTACGATAGTCTATATATCCGGCAGGAAACACTCCGACGCCGACTGCCTGTCTCGCGCCCCTGTCGACCCACCACCACAAGACTGCGATGAAGAGGGCATTCTTCGGAGACGTGACAAAGAGCGACCTAGCCGCCCAGCAGCGTGCCGACACCGAGTTACGCGTCATGATCGACTACCTCTAAGGACGCAACGCCGCGGTGCCTAGGGCCTTTTAAACGCAACTTAGCAGCATTCAGCCTGAAAAACTCCGTCCTCGTAAAGAAAAACTTCAGCCCCGGAACGAGAACGAATTATCTTCTCGTCATCCCCGCAGGTCTGCGGGACGAAATTTTGGAAGCGTGTCTTCGTGCGTAACCAGTCTTCCGGACATCTCTCAGCACCCCACGCACTATTGAAAAAACCAAGGTGAAGTACCATTGGCCCTACCTTACTTCCGATATCTCCCACTACGTCCGGAGTTACGCGACTGCCAGCGACAAAAAACTCCGCCGCCGACGAGAACCGCCGGACTTCTGCAGTCAATCGCCGTCCATCCAGTCCCTTTACCAGGTTAATACCAGTTGTTTTGATGTTTTGTATGAAATATGTCAAATGTTTTGTTTTTGCTCCACAATGTTGACGAGTATTAAGAATAGTACCAGTTTTAGGGGTTTGGGAAGGTTTTTCCCATATAAACTTCTTTTTTCAGAATTCTTTTAACTTCAGTCGGCATGGCTGAATCAACGGAAAGACAAGCGGAAGTCAGGCATACAGGGAAGCAAAAAGACGAACCGAAATTTTCAGCGTAAATTGTCGTTAATAGTTTGCGTGAGGCAGATTTTTTCTGAACACAACTATATGTATGCTTGCATGCATGCATTTATCTATGTACTTGTGAGTACTTGTGTATGTGTGCTTCTTTGCATATATGTATATATGTACGAATGCATGCACGTGTGTACGCACGCACACATGCATACATGTATGTGTACGTTTGAAGGTTTGAGTATCTGGGTTCGTCCATTTACGTTTACGTGCGGTCTTAGTCGAAATGAAGCTGCGGTTATCCCTATCTTCTCCAAATTATCAACGTTCACATTCCTTCTCCGGTGAAACCACCACATAACTTCCATAATAAAACTGGAAAAAGGACAAGGTTCAGGCAGATTTACCGCACCCGCACAAGAAATTGCTCTTCACACGTAACAATACCTCGGGCTGCCCGGAGGCGATTGCTTCCTGGTCGTCCTTCTGCTAGCTTCAGGTTTTCGCCGTTTTGGGGTGCCCACGTCTTCCAGGGACGCGCGGGCCGAGGTTTCGGGCGACGTCCCACGGGAACGCGGGAGTTCCTCATTTCCTTCAAGTACTCCCAGGGCGTCCAGAACGTGATCGAACCCCCATCTGCTCTTTTCGACTCCTGGTTTGGGCGTTGGAGATGAAGCGCCCCCCGCCTTCGGAGACGCTCGACCACGCGCCGGTGGACCTGCGGCACGAAACACCGAGGAATGTAGCTTACGTATGCAAATGGCTTCCGAATAAAATTCGGAACGTTTGTGTTATTTTCCGCAATGCAAAGATTTCTTTACAGTCAGACGATCCCGCTGTGGTTTCCATTGCCCGAACAAGGCTACAAAACATGGCTCCGGTTTAACACTTCTAAACGTAAATATCACGAGTGAAACAAGGACTATGCAGACTTCATGGACGTTTGCCTTCCCTTTGAGATTTAGCCGTTTGCCGTCTGGCTATATCTACTGGATGAGTATCTTTATCCTTGCCGTGAACGGTACGCACAGACGGCCAAGCTGGCATCCATGGGTGGCGAGAATGAGGAACCGAGTGTCGGTAAAGCAGCCGGCAAAGCAGCCGTTTCGTATGGTGTATCGTGGGTTCTCCAGTCTTGCTTTGTAAAGTCAGTTAGCTTGGTGTTTTCAAATATCAGTTTCTAAACCCTCGCCTAGCCATGCACAGACGGCCCAGCCACCACTGGGTGAGCACATGCGGAGCAGCCGTCTCAGCCTCGTCTAGTTAGGTCGTACCACAGCGGCGCAAGTCTGAGCAAGCGAAGCGATAATAACGCCGCAGCCTGTGCAGAAAGGACGAAAACTTGCGGGCCGGCGACTGAAGGTCATTGCGACGCAGTGAATGACCTTGAAAGGTGTAGCTTAGTAGATGTTTCGCTCTAAACATTTACTCGTCACCATCGTTTCGTTAGCCCCCGTTCTCTCACCTTCACATTGTTTCTTCCAACCTGTAGGTGTTTTATTAGCTCTTCACTGTAGACGGGAGTAATTAACTGTTTGTGGCACAAAAACCACACTTATTATGCACTCCAGGGTATCCTCCCTTAAACTTCGATAGCTCTCGGATACCCATTTTTAAGATGCCAAGCACTAGTTGCTGAGCCTAATTTCCCGTTTTACGGTAGCCGAAATAGTTCGCCCGTTTTCTAGCTGCAGAGACACTTTTTGTATCTAGTAAGAACGTTATAAACACTCTTACGCATCTGAAAATACGAATTATAACAAATTCTGTTGATATTGAATCGTACTGCTGCCACTCAACTGCACAGGCTAGCGAAACTGAATCCCACTTTTTCGTATGGCATAACGCATGAATTTATGTAAGGGTGCTTAAAGAGACCCTTGAAAACTTTTGATAAGCGCTTTCACTTTTTCCTTCGCGTCTGGAACCGCTGCGAATGCTATAGTTATCGCCAGCACGGAGGGGAAGTGCGTGATTTGCTCGTCGCAACAGATACACCTTCCATTTCTGCATTGTTTTGCGGGCTTATTTTCAGTTTCTATCGAAAAGCGTTCATTGCTGCTATTGCAGGAAAACCGGCCAACAGCCGCTGCATGGCCTTGGTGACGTAATTCGAGCCGTCGAATAACGCCAAGGCCGGAAAAGAGAGAAAAATATTTTGAGCGAGTTTACAAGTTATCTGATGGGCATATAGCGGTAATTTTTGGCAGAGATACTTTGCGACCCCCTCATCTAAGGACTGGGTGTGTTGGGTGACTACGTTCTGCAAGCATTTCAGACTTCAAGAAAAGGTGATAAAGTGTTGCATGGTCCCTATAATGGCCCATAAAGTCGCACAGCCTTCGTTCAGTGTACTGTTTTCACAGTTTCCGGGAAGCCTATGCAGAGTATGCTTGCAAGCGGCTTGGATGAAAGGAAGGCCGTTAACATCAACTACCTGGTTATTAATAAAGATGGCCGACAGCTGAGTCATCGTTGTTGTTTAGCCTGTTCTACTTGTTTGTGTTTTTGCTTCTTTTGCTTTCTGTCGGTTATGCAGATGCAGCGCGCAAGAGGCGCGAGGGGTGGCCCGGGCAGCCTTTAACACTTGTATTTGTGTTTTCCTAGCCAGTGCGTTGCAGGGACCCAAGAGGCTCCGGCCGCTGAGAGGGGGATCAAAGATGACTCTCCTTTTAGACGGAGATTTGTCTTGTAAAACCGGAAGAATGTGCGAAGGAAAGTTTGACTTCCACCTCAATGCAGCCGCCCGGCCAAAAAGGAAAGCTGTACACCTTTCTCACAAACTTTGCACTTGAAGAAAAATTCGTCTCGGTCCTGGATTCGAAACCGGAACCACCGCTTAACTGGAGCAGTCGCTCTGCCAAACTTGCATGTGAAAGTTTCCTTCGCAGAAACTTACTCCACCTTAGGGATTTCCCCTAAATCTGGTCGATTAACACCCGGCAGAATGTGTTCTTAAAGCAAAGCTTTATATGCCTCATTGATTCCGTCCTTCGTCCAAGTAAACCGCGCTGCAGGAAAGCCAGCTTTACAAAATTTGTTCACGAAATGAAGATTATGAACAGCGTAGGCACATCAAGCACCTCAAGAAAAAGGGCTTCCCGTGGTTGGGATCGAACCTCGGTCCTTCGCGTTATGAAGCCGACATCTATCCGATTGCGTCATTCCGACACGGTCGAAGCAGTTTGAATTTTGGACTTCGGCTTTGACTCAAGTTGCATGGGGGAAAGCTTCTCGTTTTAACCACCTTTCTTTTCTGAAAGTGAATTTGATTTTTCTAGTTTGCCGAGGTGATTACCGCATTAGAGCATGCCAGGCAGTGGTGCGTACTGGTATGTAGAGTTACGCGGTCTGTGAGCTCATTTCAGGGTTTACAAAGTATAAACGAGGCAGCACGCCAGTTACCCTAGCCCGGTGGTTGTATTGCTCGATGACGATCAGGCTTCATGGACGATCAGCCAGCAGACGCTCAGACTTCGTAATGCGCTACGCGAATTCTTGGAATACAGAAGTGCGCTAACAAAAAGGAGACGGTCCCGCTTTTCTTTTACGGCCGGTTCTTCACCACCCGGGCTTAGATTGTTGTTCTTGGCGTATTCCCCCGCGACGTTATGTTTTCTTGTTGTTTGTTCGTTGGCGTGTTTCGGTGAACTTCTGTCAGGGCCAAAGGAAACGCATTTCCGTACTCGCCTGAAACATGACAGTTTGGTCGCATGGCCTTCATCCACAATTCTACGATTGTTTGCTGTTTTTGCCAATCAGCGACCTAGCCCAGGTTAATTGGTAGACCCTCCTCACTCTTTCTTGGGACGTCTCTTTGCGAGGCGGGATTTTTGAAATAAAAGTACAGCCTTTGATGCTTTGAAAGGTCGACCGAAGGAGAGTGGACGGGGGCAGACGCCTGGAGGCAACTCGCGAGTACGAGATGTTTTGCAAAATGTACTTCATTATTTTTGGTTCAATGGAAGTAGTACAACATTTGAAATTGTATGCCCTAAATTGTAAGCAAGTGTCTTAGGCCGTGAATTAAACAAGGGAAATTCGTAACCTAAAGAACCTTGGAGCGCTTCATCGCCGGAGCCAACATCGCCGGAGACAAAAATAGTCGCTACAATATGATGTAAAAAAAATTATGGTTCGCACTTCCCTCCCTTTACCACCCCCCTCCCACACCAATTGGCTTAATATATTCCCGTTTTGCACGTTGATCGTACTTATCCCCCGTTCCAGCAGGCTTTGACACACGCTAAACATTGTACAGTGGGTATTACTACTCGGTAGATAAGTATCGGTAACGACGCCTCGTTGGCAAACAATATTAAAAATTGCTAGATGTCAATCACGTTTGCCTGCATTCTTTGAAAACGAAAGTCTGGCGATACTTGTCAATGAATTCTTAAATGCTACATGAAATTTCCGTTCCTTTCTTAACTTTCATTTCTTCCTCTTCTGATGGGACTAACTTATATTCTTTACTGCTACATGGTATTTACGTCTGTTTCTTTGCTTTTGTTTCTTAGACCACGTGCCAATTCGTGGACAGTTTGGCGGACACCTTACGAAGCACTCTAATTAGACGTCTAGAAGGACAACAAGCAGAACCAGTGGAACGGCGCGGCGGTCACCAGCGCAGACAAAAAATTCGTAGCAGAAGTATTGGCAAAGGAAAGCCACAGATTTTGTAAATATATCAATCAATATCAATAATCAATAATCACTATCAATTACCAATAATCAATCATCAATTATCAATAATTATCTTGTCGCGAACAATGAATTGCGTTTATTTATGTTTTGTCTTTACCACGCGGCTGCGCCGGTCTTTGTTATCTGTGTGCCAAGTGAAGCATTTGCTCCATTCTTTATTTTTATGCCGCACGTGTTATCTCTTTTTGATAGGAAGAGCGTTTCGAACTACCTTGAACAGTACAGAATCATTTTCTTTGATCTACAGTTTTCTGGATGTAATTCGATTGTTCGAGAAACACTCGCGCCGAAAGATAGACGCCCGCAGAGCGGATGCCGCGGTATTCGATTTGCCGACACCAGCCTACGCACATCACTTTGTTGGCGGCTGTTTCGCCGCCTGTGTGTTCTTTGAGTTGTTAGGGGAGCACAAGTTCGCGCCAATAAATTTGTTTTTCCTTCAAGACAGCTGCGTAGTCTTTGGCTTTGTGACAATACAAACAATACGTGATTTAAAAAGTAAACAGGAGCAGCTTCCCCAGTAGTCAAATTTACGCAAAATTTTGATAAACGAACAGGTTAGTTTGTCACAACATTATTGCGCAAACAGGTGGTGCTGTGTCACTGGCTCTGGCGTCGCTGTCGCCGCGAAGCAGTCTTCATTGCCGGCTTCGTCCGAATTGGAACGGTACTTTAAATGGCGGACGTCATTGAAGCCGTCTTAATGCTAAATTGGAACACACCGTTTACTTTTGACTCCAATTGTTTGTCCAAGCAGGCTGGGGACACATGTCACAATTCCTTAAAATCAAAGTTTTGAGCCGTGAGGAGTACCGTATCAAGTTACGTGCGTTAACGTTCACGTGCCATGTACGCGGCATGCAGAATTGTAATTCTGTTACGTTTGGAATTTATAGCTGTGTGAAGCAGGCACCCTGACCCCTCAAAGCTCCTGATTCCTGAACAATACCCCAAATTGGCATGTGCAACGAAGTAAGGAGCAAGTGGAAAGAAAAACACAGAACTTTTCCGTGTCCTTCCCTTGTTGTTTCTCATCTAGTTTTGCTCTGTTATCACGATGGAGCTTAATTTGTTCCTCGGGGATGTGGAGTTCCGGCTTCATCTGTTCAGCCTTCTCGCAATCATGTTTTACTTCGCATTTTGCACAGATCAAATGCAAAAGCAGAATTATTTTTTCTAAGCCGTTGTAAATGGAGTATAAAGAAATATTCTTCAGTACAATCTACCAAGAATGGTGTGAAGGGGTAAAGGTGTAAGGTGTAAACGGACACCTTACACATGTAAGGTGTCCCTTTAAATGCAGCAAGTAGTGAGTAAAGGCGTCTTTCCTGAACAAATGACATTGCCCTTCACAAACGCTTCCCGATGCCGCATTTGGACCAAAACACTGGCGGTAAGATTCTTCTAACTCCAGTCAACAGAACAAAGTCCCACATATAAATTCCCACAATCATAAAATAAATGTACGAAGGAATAAGTTTGCGCAGAACACGAGGACGAAGAGACGATAGGACAGGACGGGTTTTAGGGTGGATACATGTTAATAGAAAAAAGCGTGTGCAAACTCAAAGTTTGATTTGTTTTCACTGCTCATAAGTCTAGCAAACGCGAGCTGTGTTGGTAGTAACTTCGATTCTTATACCCGTGTTTTCATGTCATCTTATTCTTATAGGCTTTATGCCCTTTTGGCTCTAATTTTACTCGATCATTGTTTTAAAGTGTGTCACGGTTTTTGGAAGACGTACAAAGTCATATCTGTTATCTGGTGCTGTTATGTTACGCCCTTTATAGTTTTGTTTTGTTTGTTGTATTTGATTTGAGATTTTTGTTACGCCTTATCGGGTGGTGCAAATGGTGATAGGAAAGAGGGGGACACCGGTGGGGGTATATATTGTGTCGTGCTTTTTCACGCAAAATAAAGTTGGAAGTACGCGCCCGTCCTGTCCTCTCGTCTCTTCGTCCTCGTCTTCTGCGCGAACTTATTCCTTCGTGCATAATGAACCAACTAGCCAGCAATCAAGTCCTACTATGATAAAATAAAACTTAGAAAGTTTTGTTACGCTAATCAAATAAAAGGCATGCTCAGCGTAATTCCAAACTTATGCGTATTATGTACACTCGCAGCAGTATGCTTATGATCTAGACAAAAAGAGCAACCCGATCATCCCCTCCACATGCACTGAATGAACATTGTGTGGTAACTGCTGCAAGCTTTTTTCATATTGAAAGCGAAGCGTGTGGCAACATTTTTTTCATGTGTGCGCATACAGGTCGCGAGGGCTTTATTGCTACTGGTTTGAAACATTGGTCAGCAAGATATTCGTGTTGGCTAAATCTAGCTGATGTACCAAGACGTCTTTTACGCTTTGTTCACGAGGTAAATCATTCAGCAACCCCAATCTTTTGTCCCCAGAGTAAGCAGCTTAGAAAGCTTAATACACGGCACTGGTCCCCAATTACCTTGTTAGAAAAATTTCTAGGCGACAGTGTGACGAAAATCTGAAGCTGCTTAGTTCGCCCTCTTAATGTCCCCAGCCTGCTCTTTGGCCGAGCTGCGGACGTTACTGTTGTCACTCTCATGGTCCCGCTACCAGATATGGTACCTACAAACATTATCGCAACACAAACTACTCCGTATTTATTTACATACATATATATATTCCGGAGTATATACTTCCGCCACCCGACGCTGAATAAAGCCTAGCGCTGAATTGTTGAGCCAATTTCAACCTGCACCAGGCAGGTAACGTTCCCTTTTATTCCTTTCAATAACTATTTTCAGGCCACTAAGACCGCACCTGGAGCTATTCGGGGTCATTATCGCTGTTCCTAAGCAAGTTCATTCAAAAATGCTTGCCTTCGCGAATGAGTGAACCGCGGCGAGCCGGTGATCCACCAGGCCTCTGTGAGGCCCCTCGCTTTTGTGGGACGCCCTGACCAACAAGAGACCCCCGACGCTTGGATGAAGAGCTCCCTTGTGTCGGTGAGGCACTCCGAGCCGGCGAACCTCCAAGCTTTGGCGAGTGCGCGCCAGATTTGGTCTCCGCTGGAAGTCGCTCGCTGCGTGCTGGCGAAGCGCGCCCGGATGATCTTGCCCGCTGTTGTCCCTTCACGGGTGAACCTCCGGGCTTCGGCGCGCCCCTCGTTTTCGCAGGGGTGAGGTGGTCATTACTTACAACCTGGTCGGTGGCAGCGCCTGCGGACGTGGTTACCGACGTCTCCTGCCCCTTCCTAGAGCCGTCCACTTCCATTCGGAGCTTTGTAGTCTTCCGTGACTCTGCCATGGGTACCCTTCTCTACTTCGACTAGGCAACCTTTCTTTCCAGCATTGCGATGATGATGAGGAAACTAAGAAGCTGAACCTAAAAACTCCAACGAGGTGAGCAAGCCGCTTTACCGAAGAATGATAAAGCGTTCCATAAAAACAATGGAAACTGGCGACAAAAATTTCCTTTAAAAAATCGCACAGAAAAAGCCAAACCGGGAGCATTTCGATTTTATGGCAGTTTCTTAGTTGTGCATCCTAACCCACTTATTGCAGCATGCCTGTGCGCGCAATGTTCCATGATATGAGACATAGACTTTGCACAAAACATATATTGGAAAAAGCAGAAAAATACTCATTGAACACAGGTTTGGTACCTGGATGTGTAGATCTGTAACACATATTCCAAGCCTTTCTCCTCCTACGAGCCTGCCAGAAATGTCCTGACCATGGGAGCCAGCGTATACTGGTAAAAAGGGCGTGGGCTGCTAGCTGAGGCCAGGGCATTCCGCACTAGGGCCGCCTCTCGTATCACCCGGAAAGGTGGTTTATCATGGATAAAAGGCACCTTCGTCCAATTAATGTGCGCGCACCTTCTTGCAACTAACAGTATAACAAAGGGTGCGCAGCCTTCATGCATTCACGGCCATTCCCCCACGTGGCTATGGGATGTGATTATCGCGCCATATTCCATTCCAAGATACGCGCAAGGCCGGTACTTCCGGTGTGATGCAGTGCATCAATAGAGAGTTTTAGCAGTCCGTCTGTTCCTTCGTGAACGTAGTCACCGTGTTGACCGGGACTCGTCTGGGCACTTGAGCTTTCGTCGCGGTAGGGGTATTAGTTCCGCGGGCCCGCCCTCGCCATGCCCGTGCATTCGCCACGGTCGGATGCGCCTCCCCACCCTTTATCCTCGCCCTTCCGCGTGCGCATCATGCGCAGTCGGGTCCCGGTAATCACGGTAACTACGTACATGACGGAACAGAGGGACTGCTAAAACTCTCTAATAAAGACTGTTGATATTCTGCACCTCACCTTAACACTGACAGTAAAGATACCAAACCAACCTTGTTTACAAAAACACTGCGCGAAATTTAGCAAAGAGAACATTTTACAGTAACGAAGATTGTGGTTCTTGGAAAACATTTTGGCAACACTGAGGCTCAAACTTTCGGTGTTCTCTCCGAAATCCAGGGATATCTGTTTAGTCTAATCAGGCCTGACAGCGGTGTTGTTTTAGTACTTGCTTAAAAGAAAGGAAAGTGTGTTTCAAACAAACCAGTAGATAGAGCTGGATGCTTGCAGGAATTTCTAGTCTCGTACCAAATTAGGGACTATATCTCCCTACTATCGCTCCCCAGACGAACTGGAGCAACGTTTGCTTGCAATGAAGTGACGCTCCGCTTCCAAAATCTTTCGCAATCGATTAGCATATATACGTGCTGTATTTACGCCCCTTAAGTCATTTCAATGCACTATAAAGAAAATACGGCATGTGTCACAGGCAGTTCACTGTCACCTTGTTAGCTGACCCGCCCTAGTGAAACGTTATGTACGGAATTATAGGAATACAAATTCGTACTGAGTATTAAGCACCCAGGTGCAACTAATGCGGGTAATTTTTACAAAAAAAGAGACTCAGATGATTTGTCAGAATAGAAACGCTTGACACAGTTTTCGTGTTTACGCCTTAAAGCGCGAAATACGATAAAATATGTATCCCGTAAGTTTTCGGCATACTACATATGTACGAAATTCATAGGAATCATGATTGGCGTTTCTAAAGATCGGAAAGAGATAAAATCTGTGTCGAAATTTGGTAACGTAATATCGTGCTCTATTAGCATGCGCTCCGGACGCATATCCCCGTTTTTTGTTTCTGTGGTGTGTCACTAAACGTAAACAGTTTCTGTTCCCATAATTCCCTACATACGAACGTTTTAGGATGGTAATTTGTCAATCTGTATCGGTCATTACCCCGTAAGTATTCAGTTCCCTATATTCAAAAATGGAGGGGCAACATTTTCCACTTCGTATACTGCATGCATCACAAGTTTCAGGCCGCGGTGCTCCATACTCGTGACATAATGGGTGCATCCATAGAAAAAGACCTTGGTTGTGCTCCTGGACAATTTCAATCTTGCACCGGCCCCACCCTCGCTCATATTTCCGGGTCTCAAACGCTTCCAGGTCTTGTGACATACACTTTCATTGCCCAGGGGGTTTTCCATTAAACAAGTGCAACCGTTCTGGCAACGTACCCCGGACCTAAGACAACGTTCCCTCACCGTAAGAGCATCTGGTCATTCTGGCGTATTATTCTACCATAAACCTTCCATGTGGTCGCACAGCGAAGATGGGAAGTCACTGAGAGATATCTTCATGCTGCAGCGACAGCAAATAAGTTATTCTTGTTGATGATGCGCACCGGTGATGATGGAGCTGAAGACTTATTTTGTAACCACATGTATTTTTCTCTTTCTGGTTTCACTTCGTTGCAATTATACACCCCCAATGAATTACTTTTTCATGCACTGTACTTCCAACTCCCATCATACGTGGGTTTAACCCCATAAATTTCGTCGTTATGAGCCTATCAGTGGTATGGTGGTTATGGTAAAAAAATTTATTGAACCGAAGCTTAATACCAAGAGGTGCCGGCTGGGAGCACCGGCACACTGCAGTTTCCTGGTCGACGGCCAGAAGCCCATGGACCCTAGCGGCGAGTTCCGCCAGCTGGATAACACATTCTCGCACTTGTGCGTCGGAGCTGAGCAGAGTAGCCGTCCAGTGCTCTAACGTGGTGATAGACAGGGAAAGAGCGGGTGGAGGGGGGATTGGCAAGGCAAGCTCCCACTGTGCGGAGTGCGAGCTTGCCCTTCAGACACTGTGTGTTTGAAAGGTTCTTAACTGACCGCGCGGCAGCAGTTGCATCGCCTGCAGAGTGGTGGACCGAGACGAAGGACAGGTACGATACCTTTCAGGGTATCACCAAATATTATAGAAATTGTAGGGGGTGCTGGCACCTCCTCACCCCGAGCTAACCAGGGAGGAAGCGTACACGTTCAGACAGCTGCAGACAAATTCACTGATGACCGCGGACGTGATGAAGCACATACAGCCAGAACTCTATACGGACGACACGTGCGTGTTATGTAACAATGCTAGGGCCTCGACCGCCCACTTACTCTGGGACTGTGAAGTGCGACCTAACGAGGCGGCAACAAGGACAGACCTACCGCCGTGGATCCAAGAAGCAGTGCGCAGTAGTGACAAGGACACCCAACTATCAGCCGTCCAGCAGGTCCTGGCGGCCCTCGAAAAGCAGCACCGGAGCGAAAGCTGCGGGGCGACGCCCTCCCTTATGGGGCAGCGGCGTCCAACCCCGTAGGGAGTAGCGGAGGTGTGGTCCGAGTAGGTGTGACGTCGGGATCGACGAGTGGCTACGTCCGGGCGCAGTGTACACACTGTGTCTGTTGCAGGCATTCAGCAAAGTCTTTCTTCCTTCCTTCCTTATTGTTTGTATTTTTTTTCTACGTTTGTAATTTGTGATTCTCTTAGCAACCATTCATGTTATGTTTGATGTATGCGCATGCTCCCCCTATGTAATACCCTCCTACGGAGGGCCTTTAGGGGTACCTGAACAAATAAATGAATAGGGAAGCGGAAGTCGCAGCGCACCACCTGCACGTGTGGCAGTATCGCGTGGGGAAGTGGAGGTTTCACGACACCGGAACACGGAAGGTGTTTGCAGGGTCTGCAGTTGACGCCACTGGACAGACTGTCGGCGAGTGGTTTTGTTTCCACCTTCCGAGCCCTCGGTTTTCCGGTTAAATCCTTAAATACACCCAGGCCTGTGCTTTATTTGCGCTTAAGGTGACCACGCACGAACTCGTACATAGTCTGTTGCTTGCGGTGTAAAGGAAAATTGATCACATTTTCTTGTATTGTTGTGGTTTTTCTTTCATTAGCAAACGTTATCAAGCAGTAAAAATTCAACGCTTTGGCCTTCCTCTGTCGATGCCTGTGCTCATATCGCTCGTGGCCACGTCCCAGGGGCTTTGACACACAGGGGCGGTTGCGACCATTCACGCGTTTATTTCAGAGACCAGACGCCTGTGGTACCTAGGGTTGTCTGAATTGGTTGTAATTATTCAGGTCTTACTGCTCTTCAGATCAGTAAATTATGTTTGACTTTTTCGTAACAATTTGTCTACGAGTGATCCTAATTTTGGCCCTAAACGTCCTCACTCGATAAGTGTGATTGTCATTACCTGATTTTGCGTGATTTGCATTTCTTGATTTGAATGCTTGGCTTTGCGGCTTTTGCCCAGTCGCAAACTGTACACGGAAATTTTAGTCAAGCTATACAAACAGTTTTGCTCGGTAAGACAAGGCTATACCCCTCAAAAGCGCTCACACTTGCCAAAGAGGTGTGCCAAAAGAACTCGCTGTCGTATCAATTTATCAAGCTTACTTTATTTTGAAACAGTTCTTAAAGACCTCCATAGCGGGAAATTGAACCGGAACTCTGGTTTGAATGATCATAGGGTTTACGACACCATGAATAGCACAGCGCTGTCAGTAGTTCTTTTGACCGGCTTTCGTTTGACAGGTTGCATCATCCAACACCTGTTAAAGCCACCTTCCTCGCGGGGTAACACAACAAACCTCGGGCAGGAAGTTGGGTTGTGTTTGCACCACTACAAACACCTACGTACGAAAATCTACCGATGGAACAAAGAACATTCGGACACTTTCCAGTACACTTTCCTAAGAGAAAACACAAAGCTGTAAAAAAACAACAAAACTCGGACAGGAAGTTGGGTTATGTTTACATCCGTACAAACACCTGCCTAGGAGAATCTATCAATGAAACAAAGAACATTGAGACAATAGTACACTTCGCAATGGAGAAAACACAAAGCTGTAAGAGTCACTGAAAACAGCCTTTGTTGAACACAACAGGCGTAACACCACGATGATGTTCATGACAGAGCACATGGCGCTGACTTTGTGAACTTCCTTCGTGGTGGTATGGTACAGCTGGCCTGATGAAACCAGGATGCGACTTGCGCGTGACGTCATTGCAGGAGCCGCTAGACGCTGCTCCCGTAGCGGCCCTTGAAAATCTCGGCCATGCAGTACTGCCCGTACAAGTATACACATGTACGAGCTAGGCAATGCCGGGTGAGGCGCCGCCAAGGCAAGAAAACACAGCTGCTAGAACCGTACGCAGCATGGAGGAAATATTTTCTCTATGGTCGCAACAGGAGGTGAGTACCCCGTGGGGACCGCTGTGGCGCGGGTACTAGGCGTGGTATAGTATAAACTAACTCTTCTAGACGCTCTTTCATAACCAGCCTTTCACACTTCTTTGTAATTACAGTTTCTAAAATTACCACGCAGATTTTAATAGGCACTGCTACTTCATTTCTTGTCCTACCAGATATGTCGCAACCCTTCATGGCATCCCCTTCAGCAACCATAAATTTAGGCCAATTACAAAGAAAGTTTAAAACCAATTTGTTTGAAAGATGCGGCTTACGTTAAAGGGGTCGTTAATAAAAAGCACTTTCAGCGGTCATTGCACCGTCCTGCTCGTGTGTTGAAAGTGGTGCGCTCTACCTAAACCCATGTCCACCCTGAGTTGTTAATCTTCTACGTAGAGTGAAAACATGGTTTGAACATACATCTTTTGCAGCATTTTATTACACGATATGTGAAGGTGCTACTTGATTATTCTGCAGAACAGTGCAGATAGGGGCGTGTGAGGGTCCGAGGACACCGAAAATATGCGAGCCGTTACACACAATAAACAACTGAAAGAACCTAGAGCAGGGTTACAAATAGTGCCAGTTTAGCAATATGTAAATCCCGAAACAATAGACAACCTCTGCGGCTAGTTGACGGTCATGAATTGAATCAAACCTTCAATTTAGTGCGTATTTTTGTTTTATGCTCTTATGTGGTTTTTCATTTCGTTTACGACTGTACATCCGCCGGCAACAGAGTGTCCCAGTTTGTTTATTACGTAGGCATTTATATTTGGGGCCCTGCGCTTTATTGTCTGGTGAAGTGTGTTCAAAGTACTGCTTGAGGCACTGGTGCACAGCTAAGTAAGCAAAAATGACCAATAGTTTCGAATGGCCCTCTTCTAATCAAATATAGGCGTCGCTTTTAGCGCAGTCTAGTTGTTGCATGTCAGCAGCTATTGTTACGTTACACGCCGAACCTAGAGCATTCAAGGTAAACTCATTATTGCATCTAAGCAAAAGCTCCTTTTAGTGAAGAGAATCGGTATATTGCACAGCACATTGCGGATGGTAAAATACTACCACTTGCTTAATAATTTAAAAAAGACGCGCCTTTAGTTCACTCTGATTCTGTCCCTAGTTGCAACATATGAGTTTCACATCAAGTAAAAATTACACGACCCTGAGTGTGTCACGCTGAAAGCCGGGAAAGGCAACGATTTCGCAGTATTCATAGCGTTCTCTCATTAATAAACGCACGCTACGTGTCCGAACGTCTGTAGCGGCAGCGGTAAAGCGACACTGTCCGTGGCTAATAAAAGCTCTACAAACAAACTGTTGCTGCATGAAAAATGCTGAAGAAACTGCGCATGAAAGTAATGTTGGTTGCCGGGCTGGCTACAGAAACCTGCACGTTGACAACAGATAGTCTTAGTCAGACTTGCGGACTCTCCTTTAACGTCTTGTCTGCTTGCCAACGAAATTATCCATTAAATTATATGCCTTGCCCTAATAGAGTGAATTTCCTGTCTAGTTGGAGTGCACATACATGCCGCAGATGTACCCCTAGTCAGTTCAGTAGCCAACTAGGTGACAGTTCATTCTATTTTGCGGCCGATCAACTGTAATCAGCTGAAGATACGTGACACATTCTCAAAATATTCCGGCATGAGGTTTTTTTGCGCAAAATCGGACACCGACAATATGAAAGTGCGTGAATTTTTCATTCCGCACGCGTGCTTCTTCGACGATGTTGTCATCTGTACGCATCGCGATCGTGAGGTCTGTCCGTCTGTTCCTTGTGAGGCACTCGCGACGACAGGAGTGTGTCTCGAACCGCCCTCAGTCGCCAGTGCTCGTCCATGCCAGGGAATTGAAGGTCGCAGTCCTCCGGGCGTAGCAGTTCGTGCTGTATGTCGAACAACGCCCAGCCCGTGTGCACGTTTCCTTCGCTCTGCAGCACGTGCAGGACACCTTTCATCTGCATAAAAGGAACACGTGGTTCACCTGTCGACACGGACAGTTGTGGTATATTCAATTCCGACTCGATGAGCATTTATCCATCTGGTAATCTGCCTTCCTTTGCCCCCTAGGCTCAGGCGCGAATACTGACGGTTCCTTTCGGTTGGGTTAAGTTGGGTTAAGACAGATTATGGTGGTTTACATGGATTATGAGGGATAAGATGACTTAGGAGGAATTAAGGTTGGTCAACATGAATTACGGCCTGTAAAATCGCGTGGCTGCGTGTCAACAGTTTGGCGTGTATATAAAAAGCACCAGTCACACTACTTCGCCAGGCGTGCGCCTACAATGCATGTAAATAGATTTAAACGCCCAGGAAAATTATCTTTCTCGTAGATATCCAGGTGGTATCCTGACAACTGCTTTGCAGCGGTGGTATTGATATTAGCGAGCGCTATTTTTAATGATGCCTCAACGTCTACTTTTGCTTTATATCTAGGGCACTTTCTTTCTTGCAACTGCAACTTTTACGGACGTGGGCTCGTGGTTCCAATGTCTCTAGCCGGGGTACGCTTTACCGCATAGTTTCGCAAATGTGGGCACCTTGGCGGTGATGGAGGCGCGGTCCTCGTAAGAGAACAGGCTGTCCGTGTTGGCGAACCACGACGTCAAGCTGCGACTGTCGAAGCCACCGCGGGTGCCATGGCGGACGGTGCTCGAACAGGTCTCGCTGAAAGACGTCGTGCGGGCCTCGAGGCACGATGAACCTAGCACGGGGTGCTTGCCCAGATTTTGGTTGAGCTTGAACCTGTCATAAAAGAAGAAAAAGTCGCAAACCGCCTCTAGCAGCTTTCCCCGGGCGTCTCTTCCACACTCCACTAAATCACAATGCCTCGTCTGCTGCCCTTTCCTCCCCGTCCTGATGAAAGCTTCGCTTTAACATCATCATCAACAATAACAGCCTACTCAGGTACAATGCCGGACAAAGGCTTCTTCCGTTGACAGCCAACCACTCCTGCCCGGCGCTACTCCAGTTCATTCTCTGCCCGAAAATCTCATATTTCGTCCCTCCATCATGCTATTATCCTTCCTCTTCTTCTAGACACGTCTCCTTGGTATCCACTCAGTTAGACTGGTGGTTCACCCGTTGTCATCTCCTCTCACAACATGGCCTACCGAAGTCTGCATCTGTTTCATTTAACCTATATGATCTTCCAGTCACGTTTGTTCTCTGATCCAGGAAGCTCGTTTTCTGTGCGCAAGTGTTACTCCCATCACCGTTTCATGCCCCATCAAGCCGACGTAAGTTGTTTTCCAGTAGTTTAGTAAGGCGCAAAGTTCCAGATCCATGTCATTACCGGTATAATGCATTGGTGGTATATCCTTTTTTCAGTAACAGAGTTAGCTCAATTGTCATCATTTGGAAGAGTTTGCAGCGCCCACCCCATCCCGTACATATTCTTTCCCCATAACATATCTTTCCCAATTGTTGTAAATCGTCGAAATGTTTTGTGCAGCCGCCTGATCCAGACGTGCAGTGTTATCAACCGAGCTTCAGTGGTCTCTCCTTTGTGTGACTTTTCCGAACCCGCTCATTTTCTTCTTCCCACACCCTCTCTCTTTTCCTTTGGTTTTACTTAAATGCACTGTTCTTGAACAAATAAAAAGTACAGTTCACACCACCCTCCTCGACTGTTGTCCACCACGGTACGCGCTCGGCGCGCTCAGACTATGCAATAACAACGAAGGTTACTGAATCTGGCCCAGAATGCTGTTGGGCTAGTTAGTGTTGCATTTTAAGAAGAACAAACCGCGCATATAGGACGGGAATACGAGGAGAGACACGACAGAGGTGAGTCTGCGTCCGTCCTATCTCTCGTCATACTCCCGTGTTTTACGCGCAGTCTTTTCTTAAAATTACTGAATCCACCATACTCTGCTGCCATTAAACGCTTTCGTGGAAGTGGTAGTAGCAGAATAAAACAGTTTATGCAATGGGTTAGCGCGAGACCTAGCTGAAAAAAGGGATGTTAGGGGAGGTTCAGTGTGCCTCAATATCGAAGCCTTGTAGGCGGACCTCCTTGGTGTGGTAAGTGACTCCTGACGGGACAAACTGATTTTTGTGGAGTCCAGATCCATCAGCGCATATGTGAGCCAGCGTTTTATGTAGTTGGTTAACCACAAGGCATTTCACTATAAATTGGCCGCAATTATTTCTATTCGGTACTACTATTTCGGACATCTACTGATGGCTCCATGTGGCGCTTAAACGTAACACTACCGTACGAATTAATGTCTGAAGGGGGGCCAGTTGGTTCATTATGAACTGAAGCAAAACAGCGCGAAAAAAACGAAGGACGAGGGAGAACACACACACGAGCGCTGACAACAACTGAGCATGTTTATTGCAAACGCAAATATATACGCTATACAAACAAAGAACAAAAACAAACACAAGATATGCAGACAGCGTAAGCATTTTTTCGCCGCGCCCGACCTAATCACACCACTCTGGGTACTGCTTCATCCTTTCAAATATAGCATCTCTTTCGTAGTTAAGGTGACCGATGGCTTGCTGACGCACTTATCCTCTCTCGCGGTGATTTGGAATGCTTCAACAATTTCCCGCGTGATTTGGTCCTTGTGCTTCTTGATGAGGTCGCATCTTTCGAGAAGAGGCCCACAATTTTTGCAAGATGCGCAGTGGATGGCAAGGTTGCTTCCTGTGCGATTTTTGACTGTATTCGCGTGTTCTCTTAATCGGTCGTTTACGCATCTTCCTGTCTGTCCAATGTACGAGCGACCGCAGGAAAGTGGAATGTCATACACCACCGCGGTGTCGCACTCCCGATAGCGCTTGTCATGCTTCTTACTGCACGGTTGGGCCCTTGGCGCGTCACTATTCACTCGGCGGCACAAACCGTTCAACTTGGTCCTCGCCGAAAAAACCGAAAAAACCGGGAAACCGAGCTGATGTGAGAGTAGTTTTTTCGGCGAGGACCAAGTTGAACGGTTTGTGCCGCCGAGTGAATAGTGACGCGCCAAGGGCCCAACCGTGCAGTAAGAAGCATGACAAGCGCTATCGGGAGTGCGACACCGCGGTGGTGTATGACATTCCACTTTCCTGCGGTCGCTCGTACATTGGACAGACAGGAAGATGCGTAAACGACCGATTAAGAGAACACGCGAATACAGTCAAAAATCGCACAGGAAGCAACCTTGCCATCCACTGCGCATCTTGCAAAAATTGTGGGCCTCTTCTCGAAAGATGCGATCTCATCAAGAAGCACAAGGACCAAATCACGCGGGAAATTGTTGAAGCATTCCAAATCGCCGCGAGAGGGGATAAGTGCGTCAGCAAGCCATCGGTCACCTTAACTGCGAAAGAGATGCTATATTTGAAAGGATGAAGCAGTACCCAGAGTGGTGTGATTAGTTCGGGCGCGGCGAAAAAATGCTTACGCTGTCTGCATATCTTGTGTTTGTTTTTGTTCTTTGTTTGTATAGCGTATATATTTGCGTTTGCAATAAACATGCTCAGTTGTTGTCAGCGCTCGTGCGTGTGTTCTCCCCCGTCCTTCGTTTTTTTCGCGCTGTTTTGCTTCAGTTCACTACCGTACGAGTAGAAACAACTCCGCCAGTTTCAATGCGTAATTAAAAATCCGCGGAAAGGATAAGTAAGACTGCATTCGATTATTGTTTTAGCTTCGGAAAATTTTTAGCTACCACTTTTCACTTCACGTACTCTTAAATTATATTGCCCCATGGTTCACTGACATGGTCACCCACATTCGTTCTAAAAAACTCCGCTTTCAAACATTCTATGGCGCTGTCACAAGAGCAGTTTCGGTACAAGGTGTTTGAGGCGATGTTCTTTCATTTGGGGTAGACACTATTTACTCCGCAAAAATAGGTTGGCTGTACATTTAACCGTCGCTTCCCTCGCGTATCCCGTGTTCGTAAGGCACCGCCGTTGTGGGCCGATGCTTGTCGCGGTTCGTTTCCTGCTACCGAATGACGTGATAAAAGTCAGGAGTGATCGTAACGGTGGTTAGCGCTTCAAGAAACAAGACACACGACAGAAAATTTGTTTTTCTATCGTGTGTCTTGTTTCTTGAAGCGCTAACCACCGTTATGATGACCTTGAACCGATTAGCCCAGCAGCGAGCTTTATTAAGTTAGGGGTGACTTCATTGGCTCATGCATAACACTTTATTGGCACATGCACGTTCGTGCCCGTTCTTCTCCGGAACCAATGTTAACAAAACTAAACTATGCGCAACGCGACCAGGTTGAAGGTCGGATGGCTGCATGCAGAGGATTTTACTCGCCTGATAACGGCCATTGTCATGGACAAAAAAGTCCGTGTGGCGTTTGACTTGAAGTAACCAAGGATTCGTGCAGACGTTTCCTGCAAAGAGAATATCATACTTGCCCTCTTCTCAGTTCATAAACACCTCTGCATAAACCTCAATTGTTTTTAGCTCCTTTTTTGTAGAAACTGACGCACATTGGCGTACCCTGCATGAGTGAGTTTATTTAAAACTTGTCACCGTTGAAGGAATTTTGACAGAGCTTCGATTATTTACTGCGCCGTATTAACAACAAATGTTTTTATACGGGCGTTTTCAGTTCTCGGCGCACGAGATCATTACTTTCAAGAGGCACATAGGACATGCATTATTGCGAAAGCACTGCAATTGTCACGAATACGAGGTATATGTGTATATAAAAACGAATTTCCCAGCTACTACTACTGAGGGAATTTTTCGAACTTGTTACAATTAATTTGCACAAGAAATTCTATGGCGAATCGGAAGCAAACACAATGACATAACCAAGTATAGGAGTGTTCATTCAATTAAAAATGCCTATTATATTGATTGCTCAAAACAATATTTGCTCAGGTCTGTTAAATACCTATATACAGGATGATCGAAATTAAGTCGAAATGTTTTTTTTTTTTAATTAGCCGCCTAGATTTACGTGAAGATTACCTCTGCAGTGAGGTTATGCGCCCAGGGGGACACAAGATTAAGCGGTAATAATTGATTTTGGTGGCCTAATAACTAAAATTGATCAATTAACTTTTGAGTGGCTGCAGTAACCAGGCATGTTTGTGTTTGAAAGTTAGACACAATCGTGTTTCTACGCAGTTTCATCTGGCAGAATTCTTCTAGCACATCTGTAATCCCAGATATAGAACTGCGAAGTTTAATTGCCGTTCGCATGATTACGCGTGCTAGACAGCTAATACCGGCGCAAAGCTCCTCCCTTTTGTGACGTGCCTGCTGTTCGACAACGTGGTGGAGGTATAGGCGGAAGTGATAACTGGCACTCATTAAGTTTTGGTTGGCGTTATCGCGATCTACAGTACTCGGAACCGCTATCGAAACACACAAAAAAGGGCGGAGCTTTGCGCCGCTCTTCGATTTCTAGCATGCGTAATCATGCGAACGGCAATTAAACTTCCTAGTTAGATATATCGGAATGCTGATGCGCTAGCAGAATTCTGCCAAATGAAACTGCGTAGAAAACCGATTGCGTCCAACTTTCCAATACAAACACTCCCGCTTACTGCAGCCACTATAAAGTAACTAATAAATTTTAGTTTATTAAGACACCAACATCAATACTTACGACCTAATTTTGTGTCCCCCCGGGCGCATAACTTCGCTGTAGAGGTGACATTCACGTAAATCTAAGCGCCTAATTAAAAAAACCTGTCGACCTAATTTTGAACACCCTGTAGAATAGAAGGTGATTCGCAAAAAAGAAGGCGTCAAATAGCAGTCCATCGGAGGGGAGTTAACGGCCAACAAAAAGGCTATCATGCGCAGTCCACAACGCCACAGAAATGGTGGATTTAAAAAAAGAAAACGAAATTAACTTTGTTAAGCTGGCCTCCCGGGGACAATGTACACTGTCCGATTTGGCTCACATTGTTCAGCGCACATCGTTTTTCCCTGACTTTGTCAGCCTATCCAAACTGGCCTAACCTTTACTTTTATTTGCCTTTCGGTTGATTCACGCCTGCTATGCTCTGAACACGTTACTAGCCCTCTGTGAAAGCGAAGCCACAGCTGACCAACGGAGGCGACATTAAATGGGGAAGGAATGAACCATTGTTGAACGCACAAAACTTTTCCGGACGAGGGACGGGATAAACGAATACAGGTGCAATCCTCGTTTAACACCTGCAATTGTTTGTCAAGTCCTTCATCTCAAAAGTCTTTTCGCGCTGAAAAGTGAAAAATCGTAAAGTTCAGACTATAGATTGAAGCCATACGTTACTAGTAGGAATCTTTTGACGGCACTACATTAACCTTGGGTGGCAGATTCAGTAATCTCACCGGCAGCTGTAAGTGTATATTTCGCCCTAGTCTCATTAACGCTGATTCGTGCACTGAACAATGGTGAACGAGAGTACAGTCGTCCACCTTCTTAGCTGGAGCAACGCTTTTCCCACTGACCATCTTCTGCTATCTGATTAGCGTAAGCTAATTTAGTCCCAATTTTTGCACTGCTTAATGTTCCATTGAAGTCCTCAACACTGGTGTGAACCACTTTACTTCAGAATGTTCGATCTGTTACGCGCTAAAGTACAATATGACGCTGTGCATATAGCTACGCCTGTCTACGATTGTACAGTGAAGAACGAATGGCACGACTCCTGACTAAAGTGACACCATATGTATACCTCGGACCCCAGAGCGGAACGGGGGAAGGGAGGGGGGCAGTGGGCTTGGAAGATGTAAGGAAGAACGTGGCACATAGCTTGAAGGGAGACTAAGGCTCAGTGAAATTTTGTTTTAACGGGAAGATAACACGTTTGGTAGTTCTCTCGGCCGTTGTTCGACGAGCAATGATGCCTTATTTGCTGAATAAGTAAATAAGTGCTGAAGCACGTCCACCCAGCGTTCTTCAAACGGAGAAGGGTGTGCTGAACGGATTGTTGGTACACTGTAACTTAAACAAAACAGCTCAGACATTCGGACTAAGCAAAGAACACACAACACTTTCTTGCTTAGTTCCATCGTGCTCTCTTTCCTTGAATCCTTGAAGTTTTTCAAACGGTTTCTTTCGAGTCTTTCATTCTTCCAGCTTTTCATTAGTCACACTGGGCTTAATTGATACCCGTTTTTCAATTTTCCGGCCGAAAGCGGGACAAAACACCGTCCCATAAGCAGGCTGCGGGACAGCGGGACCACACCCGCAAAACCGGGCAATGTCTCGCCTAAATCGGGACGTCTGGTCACTGTACTCTTCACCCCAAGTCGGCCGGCATCTCACCAGGTCGGGCGCTGTGGCCTGCATCTTGTCTTCCGTGGCCTGCCTCGTCCAGCGGGAGGTAGGCTGCGTGACACACTTCGTGGCGTCATGCAGCGATGCCACGTTCCACAGGTGCGTTATCAGAACCAGCAGGTCCACCCTGCACCACGGAGAGACCAACTCATTCCTCCTGCTACTGGCTACCATGCTAAATTGAAGCAAGGTTGTGCCCAACTGAAATAGGCATTTTCATGTATATCTTTACGTTCATGCATACCTTTGCGGAAGGGCCGCGTAGAAGCAGGAACACAAGCATCAATTTCTTAATCAGCTTCATTATCAACTATTGTAATCCAAGTTGATGTCCGCAAACCCCACCAATCTTTCTGACGCTTCAACTCCAGCTGAGCGATGTTAGGTTAAGTTTTCATACAGTTTCGACGTCCTCAATCAACCCTCCCGAGGTTTCGCCCGTACCTTGGCAGCCGAGGCAGTAGCATAAACAAACGAGCAGCGGCTCGACGCGTAGGAGACCCATCAAAACCACTTGACAGCGTAATGGGGAACCAGATCACGAAGCATATCATGTCAAGCTGTGAGAGAACAAATCCTCTCTGGAACCTTGCGGAAGC
This sequence comes from Haemaphysalis longicornis, assembly GCF_048455015.1. Lineage (NCBI taxonomy): Eukaryota > Metazoa > Arthropoda > Arachnida > Ixodida > Ixodidae > Haemaphysalis > Haemaphysalis longicornis. The sequence continues at coordinate 101,314,260 of NW_027526204.1, read as the reverse complement.
AAAGCGGGTTCGGCGTTCAATTGGACGTTAATTTTTTCGCTTCAGAACCGTTAAGTGTTTAGGTGTCCTTGGACTGTCCTCGCATCATAGGCTCCCTGTGGTGGCACTATTCTTTTGGTAGTAGTCCCTGATTTCGATGTGTGTGTGCCCTAACTGAAAAGGGAGTGGCTCCCGTGTTTCGTAGTTGAGTCATTGGTGCCACACCGATGCTGCCTAAACTACCGCCCAGAGATCAACGTTCGTCGTTTGGGCATTATGCAAGAATGTGCCTGCACACATTGTTTTCTCACCACGTGACTATGCTTTTTTCTCGTCACATTTTCAAAACAGGCTTGAGCTCACGGGGACCATTCAGTTTCAAAGCACAGCACGGCAACTATACAGTGCTGTTCAAGAAAGAATATAGATAGTCTACTTCATTGCCTAACTGCAAGTACGTGTCAGCAATTGTAACAGAAAACGAAAAAAAAGTTCGATACGTTCTAAGCATAACATAGGCGCACAGCAAAAGCTATACCAAGGTTCTGTTATTAAAATTAAACCCTGCAATTCAGCGATCAGGTTTTAATACCGAATTCCACGTGGCCTGCTGCTGACAACTTGCTATTTAGATCAGTGTACGCAGCTGTCACTCACAAGATAGGCAACAATTAGGTTTGTCATGCACTCACGACGTGACACTCTGTACATTTCGTTGGCGCTGATAATTAAACTTCATTTGGAAATGGACGTAACCATTTTAAAACTTAGTAGAAACCCTTAAACACATTTCGTCACCAAGCTGAAAATTTTGTACAGCATTGCCAGACGTGTATGGAGCCAGAAGAGTACAAAAAACACTGCAATAAAGGCAAGCGAAATGAAAAACTAGAAAACTAGAAATCTGTAGTGTTAACTCTCGGCCATCCCAACAAGATGCTGACTTATTCGCCCTCAAGACACGCTGACTCGCCTGTTTCAGCGCAAATTTCTTTATGCACAATTACGCTAAATGCGACGGCACATTGTGCGGTATTGTGTTCTAGGGACCTGCGTTATCACTCACAAAGTCTACTCGCCTGAGGGCCTCCATTTGGGTGCTCAGGGTCCGAGCCAGGGTTCGCTGGCGGTCACTGTCGAGCCGGAGTGATGGGTAGTGCGCCTCGAGGACGATGCCCAGAAACAGTTGCTGCCGCCGAGGATCCTGGACCGAGGACAGGCCCTGCGAAGCCGGGAACAAAGCTTAAAGGGACTGTACAACACTTCCGATAAACGCTTTCACTCTTTCCTTCGCGTCTGAAAGCATTGTCAAAGCTATGGTTATCAACAGCACGGAGCAGCACTGCTTAGCTAGAGTTTCTCATCGCAGCAGAACAGCCCGCCTTCAGATTATGCTTTGCTTTGTGACTTCTTTCTAAAGTGGCTATCGAATCCGTTTACTGCTGTAACAGAAGGAATGGGCCAGTAGCCGCTACGTTGCTATTGGCGTAATTCGAGCGCTCAAAGAGTTCTAAGGCTCAGTAAAAAGAAAAACTTTGTTAGCAGGTTTCCAAGTTATCTGATGGGTACAGAGCAGTAATTGTTGGGTGGAATACTTGAGACCCCTTATTTTAAGTACTTGATGTGTTCGTTGACTACGTTCTGAAAGTGTTTAAGATTTAAAAAAACGTTGAAAAAGTGTGGCAGGGCCCCTTTAAGGGCATTGTCCCCGGCCGTAGAACTGGTGGAGGCAAAATACGGAACTTCACTTCCCTTTATTACCTTACAAACCCCATGTAGGGAGAATTACATAAGGGGTGGGCTAACAAATCGGAGTTAATTACAAGTACAGGTGTTCATATAGAACACTGCGCTGTGACGCTCTGCGCAAAGGTTGATGGACACGTGGTGGCTGCAATGTCAGGGGAAAGACCGTTCTAGTCCACTGCTGTACGAGGGGAAAAAGAGGCGTCAAACGTGGTAGTGCGAGCATGGGGCGGGTAGTATCATACGAATGGGCTGTGCGGTGAAATATGTGCAACGGTGGGATGATGTGCGGAGGTCCATGAAGTTTGAAAGTGAGTGCGATAAAACTGTCACTACCTTCCCCCCTGGTAGTCGCTTGAAAAACTCGGAAAGGCTTCGAAATAACATCCTCCGCCGCCAACAGTGCCAGCTTCTTGTGACAGATGACACAGATGCAAAAGCCAACAAGATCGAAAGTTCCACGCACACGTTCTAACTACCATATTTACTCGATTCTGAGCACCCCCTTTTTTCCACGATCGCGATTCCCAAAGCGAGGCAGGTGCTTAGACTAAAAGAACCTAAATGAAACCCACCCCCCACCCCACCACTTTTTTCGTGGCCGTATCTCAGCGAGACGGGCGCAAGGAATAATGTTATATTTGGCCAACATGCAACAGAAGTATCATACCTAGTCACCTTCTTTACCATCAGAGTCAGTTTTGTCGCTTGGGCCGCCGATCTCAGTATCCCCCAGCAGGTCGTCTTCGGTTACTTTGAAGAGCTTTGTAATTGATAACTTCAAAAAAATACTTGCCCACAACGTGAACTCGAGCCCGCTTACCACCGTCTGAAATCCACCTTGCGAGGATTGCTTAGAAAAGGGGGTGCTGAGATTCGCATTGCAAACTTTTTTTTTCCAAATTTTCTCCCGGAAGTAGGGGAGGGGGCTTATAATCGGGTGTTGCTTAGAATCGAGTGAATCTAGTAACTGGTGATAGAACTTCTTACAGAAGTCTAACTTCTAATAGAAACCTGAGGAGTCTTCTCACCAGTACACTGAGCACAGTCCTTCTCTAACTTCCACGTGATTGATTTAGCTTCCGTCCTGTCTTAGCATTCTCCCTCATGTCGCTGTTGTTTCGCGCTTTTACCACGTCGAAGAAAGACAGAATCAACCTCCTCTACAACGATAAGTCTTCCATTTTATTTTAGCAACATCATTCTTACTTACTGTGCTCGTATGTAAACGCACATAACATGCTCAATAGGCCCCATAAAATCCTTAGACAAAGTGAAGAGATGAAACGCATTGTTCAACAATCGCCCCGAGCTGTGTACAGGAGAACTAGGAACATAAAAGACGTTGCGACGTCAGTCATCTAAAATTCCAACTGTATAAGAACACATGTTGCGAATTCAACGGTAAAGCTTGGTGCAAGCTTTGTACGATGATGAAAAAGTCCCCCATCACGCCGACCCCAGATCACGTTTCTATTTCTGTATACAAGGCAACCGTACCTGCGGCGGCAAAAGCATGAGTTACCTTTTTGAAGGCAGCTTGTGCCCTGCACAGTAGACTGGACAGATTTAAAAAGCCTTCGAGATCGTATTAGCAACTACAAACCTGCTTTAACAGCGCTACAATCCCATCCGTCATAGGAGCATGTCACCAAACTGGGACGACCTCTACGCAAAGTTGCAGTAAGTGGACTACAGGCCATATTCAGCGTACAACAGGACCTTGAAGTACGCTAGTCACGCGTAGTGTGCAAATTCATCGTCAAAGGAAATTCCATTAATGGATGCGCTGTTTAACTTTCTTTCGTGTCCGTGTAAAAAAGGAATGCTGAAAAAAGTCAACCTGATGGCATGTCCAGTATTATCTCCACTATTGTCCAGTATTGTGTGCCCCTGTGACCTGAACCCACTTACAAATTTGTTTTGCCTCATTTTTAATATACCTCCTTGGGCTCTAAGTCATCCTATTTGTTTTTGTGTCTTTTCATGCATGCAGGTCGCAACGACATTTGCATCATTAGGACCATTTTCTTTTGTATTTTTATTTCACTATTTCTGAGTTCCAGTGCTCGTGTATCACTTATTTTTTGTACTTTGATGCCCATTTCACAATGGGGTCATGATGCCTTTTGTCTTTACTTTTATTAGTAATGATTCTAAGCAATCCTTCCCGGATTTTGCTGGTATTTTTAATTGCGTACTCAAATTGACTATTGTTATTTCAGGAGTATTTATGGGGGAATACGTTCTGCCCCTCATGACCGCGTCAATTTCTAAATGACAGACATAAAAATGCTGAAGACATTTCTGTGTTTAAATATATGGAAAGAAATCACGTGGAGTCCTTTAATCACGTTGTTATAAATTGACGCCTTCTCAGTGAGGTTTGCCGCGGATAACTGACCCCGTTCCCCGTTTGCCAAACCTATCACGAGGTTTCCTGCTGTCTTCTTTGGCACCTTTTTCTCCCTTTTTTTGCTGTATTCTTGTGTATATTTGCCCCCTCTTTATTGACTCCTTTTTATTTTTGACCCGTCACGCTTTCTCCATAAAAGGCGATCCTTGTTTCCCTTTTACGTGATCATTACTCTCACCAGAAAGCATTGAAGGACTCTGCTCTCACCTTGACTTAGCCAGCCTCCTAGACGTCGGAGCGACTAGAGGGTGCGTTTTGATTCGGCCGATGTCGTTTTAGTCTGCATACTTACCACAACTAATATTTTCCTAATGCTGCTCCGGAAAGTAAGCACTTATTGAATATGACAACGGGGACGGATGGAAAATAAGACGGGGTAGTAGAACCACACGGCGTTCCGTCATCGCGGCGTAACCCAGAGGCTTCGAAACCCAAAAGGTTCATATAATTATAGGCGTTCGAAACTAGTGAACCGCTTGCGCTTGTCATACATCTCCCCGTTGTTTAGCGCAAAGGAGACTGTAGCTACATTTGAGGCAAAATATACGTAACTAACCGGCCGCGCCCGCGTTAATTTAGTTAGGAACGCTCCTTGTGTTGGTTTTTCCGAAAGTAAGAGAAAAAAAGTGGCAGTGTAACGCCAGCACGTGCGGGAGAAAAAGAAAACACAAAAAGAACAGAACTCCCGCTGGCGCAGTTTCAGGCAGGGGGCGCGCGAGCCCTACAACGGCGGGAAATTTGAATTGCATTGGGTGGTAGCAGTGAGCGGATAACGGCGCTGCAGCCCATTATTGCGAATAACTGCTCTGCACTTCCGACAGCTGTCACATTGAGTGGAACCGCTTGAATTTTTTTAATGCCTCTAGCATCGCGCAGCGAGATTTCTCAGGTATACGCAAGCCCCTGCTGCCTTACCGTGATCCACTTGGTGATGGCGAGGCCCGGCCGCAGGCCCATCGGCGTTACCCTTGCCCCGAGTACGCCGATCGAGTCGATGCCGTATTCGTCCTCCAGGCGCTGCATCATGCTTCCGACGCTAGGCTGGTACTCCGGGTGCGCCTCTACATACGCAGGTGACAGGCTCACGCCGAAGCGGACGCTGTCACCGGCCATCTGCGCCATCTGTTGAAGTTCGACAGATACGAATTCTCTGAAAAAAAAAACTTGCAGCAAGATGGTAGGAAAACAAGAGAAAAGTTGGCCATTCACCAGATACCTTTCTCAATCGACCGTGCAGTGAGCGTTATGTGCCGGTTTGTGATGGCTGAAACCGCAAATGCAGACTAAGGCGTTCCGTGCGCGCGCAGTTCGAATTCATTGCAACAGTATATCGAAATAAAAATATCTTGAGAAACAAGGTGACAAACAAACGGCTACAATGCAAAAGCATCCGAGAGATTGACATAATCAAACCCTATACCACCAGTTCAGAAAGCACTGCAAGATCTTTAAGGGCGATTCGAACAGTGCGTTGACACTAGGAGTAAAAAAAAACAGCGAATGAGTTGTTCCATCCTCACCGTTCTTGTTATCAGAGCTGGTTCAAGTGGGCTCCAGTTATCCAGCTCCTGTTCCTTTAGTCGTGCGAAGCAAGAATTGAACCTACATCTATATACACGATGAAACACCTTGCTGGGTTTTAACTACGTCTGTTGGGTAATTCCAAACTTCCGGTGGTTAGTGCGAGGCCACAACTTTTGATAAACAGTACTGCCTAGTAACCAACTTAAATGTCACCTGCTAAAATATCGGCTCCTCTTTTCTCGCGCGCTGGCACAAGCCTTTGATTGTCTTCTGGATTCTAGAATTAAATCCATTGATTTTCCTCAGCTCCACTGCCAACTTCTTCTCCACCTTGATTCCAATTGCCTATATCCATCTTTCTTGTGCACTAAAACAAGAAAACGGCAATTTCTTAAAGCGAATACTTTCTTAATACATTTCCCCATAGACCGTTTGGTCAATTGATTGATTGATTGATTGTAGGGTTTTAACGCGCCGACGCAACGCAGACGATGAGGCGCGCCGTAGTGGAGGACTCCGGATTAATTTTGACCACCTGGGGATCTTTAACGTGCGGCGAAATCTCGTACACACGGGCGTTTTCGCTTTTCGCCTCCATCAGAAAAGCGGCCGCCGCGGCCGCGAATCGAACCCGCGACCTCGTGCTCAGCAGCGCAACGCCGTTTGGTCAACCGAAAAGCTCTGGACACACTGCGCGTACGTGAAACCTGGCTTCCATTATGTCAAAATGGTTACTTGAAAAATCGCGAAAAAGGAACAGTTCTATATAAGACAACGCACGCATCAATCATGAAGCAGGAGTACAATACTATACCTTTATCTTGCAAACCGCGTATTGGAGTACATATAGATCGTTCGTAGAGCGTTTACTTACTGCGCGAAAAATCGTCCGGGGGTTCGTTCTTTGTTTCTAATTTAGGTTTGTGAAGTTTTGGGGCACCGATTGGACAAACTTTCAGCGAGCGTTGGAAGCACTTTTAGCTTACGCGCTTCTTTCGAGTTTCCTTGGAAAGGGATGGTAATTTCGTATTTTTATTTCGGACTCGCTCAACTCTTAATTGAGTTCTACATTTTAGCACTATCGTCAAGCCTCTCAAAGCGCCTCTCTGTGCTTCGTAAATTCCATGAGATACTGTGCACTTGCATTTAAACATGGCTTAACATTTACGTAGTGCACTCGCAATTCAACCTGTCTTCAAATTACGACGGCAGTGGTTCAAGCTGTTTCTGAAACAGTGAGCAACTTCTGGAACTGTGCACAGAGGTTGTGATGAGTAAATACGTTTATGGGGACCATGACACTAGAACCGAACCTAAACATCCAACAATAAAGTCAACAAACGAAGCCGTTGTATACTTTGATGTCTCGGTCCCCAAAATTTGTCCGCAAATACCTTATTCAACCTGTCCTATCATGTCTCACGAGTCCGTTGGTTCATAACGGCTTGTACATGGGTACGCACACAATGCCAAAAAAGGCTACCTTTTTTCACATCTGATGCTTTTCTTGCGTACATTAATTCCCCTTGGCTTAGTTTCAGCTTATTCAGTTTCCTGTGACCGAGTATGTGTTCTCGTTTTTTTTTTTAAGTCTAACGAACATGCATAGTAACTACACCTATTTTGGCCTGTTCAGTCAGCGATGCAGGGTAGAAAATATAACTTGAATGCGTTGCTCTAAAATGATTTCTTTTTTCTCATACAAGCGAAAGGAAGAATGTACGATAATGTTGGATCAAGTATTCCACTTTCACATTTTATTAGCGCACATGGATCCGGCTCCCATTGACCCACCCTGCAAAAGTGGCGCTATTTTGCCTTTGCTGCCCTTACATCATCTAAACACTTAAAAGCTAGTCAAGCAACCATCCATGTCGTCATTGCATCGTAAACCACGTAATCATCCATCTCCAGAAGTGTTAGTCAGATTTGATATCTCTGAAATTGTTCTGTAACCGCACAAAATCACATGCGATCTCCAAGCACCCATTGAATGCAGACTAACCACTGCCCAATGGCCAAGGCGTTCTGCTACTAAACCAATGGGCGTGGGTTCGATCCTGGCCATCATGGCTGCTATTCGGATAGAGACGAAAAGCAACAATCCCGTGCGTCAAGATTTCTGCGCCTCTTACAGATCCCCGTGTGGTCAAAATGAACCCACAGTATCCACTACACTGCATACACTAATCACACCATTGACCCACGACATCATCATCATCATCATCAGCCTATCTGGGCCAACTGCAGGGCAAAGGCCTCTCCCATGGATCTACAGCTATCCCGGTCCTGTGCTAACTGCGACCAATTTATCCCCACAAACCTCTTGATCTCATCTGCCCACCTAACTTTCGCCGCCCCCTGCCACGCTTGGCTTCTCTAGGGATCTAGGGATGCACTCCGTTACCCTTAATGACCAACGGTTATCTTGCGTTCGCATCACATGCCCTGCCCCCACCCATTTCTTCTTTATTTCTACTAACAGGTCCTTAACACGCGTTTGCTCCCTGACCCTCTGCGCTCTCTTCTTGTCCCTTAATGTTACCCCTATCATCTCCCGTTCCACTGCTCGCCGAGTCATTCACTATTTTAGTTGAACCCTTTTATGAGCCTCCAAGTTTCTGCCCCGTAGGTGAGTATCGGTAAGATGTAGCTGTCATACGATTTCTTCTTGAGGGACAATGGTAGGCTGCCATTCATTATCTGAGAATGCCTTCCGAATGCACTCCACCCCATTCCTATCCGGAGTCATCACTGAGCGGTAACACAATGGAGGTTTCGCGGCAGAGCAAACCAATCTACTGCTTTTAAATTTTCTTTTACCTCATCAAGGCATTTATGGTTATGCTTTTACTTATACACTCTAAACTTCTTTAAGGATCAACAAAATTAGGCCCTGGGAAAGCCAGTTCCTACACGCACCGAGGAGGGTGTCTCCTATATTACCAACCAGGGCACAGGGCGCTGCATGTCACAAAACTTCAGCGCAGCATTTTTATGGGCCCCTGCCACAGTTCCCTCGTTGTGGGAGCTCCCCGATGTGCTCATACCTTGCGGAAGGTTATGTACGAACTGATTCCGTAGCTGGTTCCAAGATCAGAGCCCACCACGGTGACGTGCGTGAAGACGTATAGGTCACAGAGATTACCCGCAATGGGATACACCACGTCGTCGTTCAGAGTAGGGCCCACGGTGCAGATCAGATCAGGGGCCTTCAAAACTGCAGGAAAGGAACATCTCGCTGGTTTTTAGCCGTTAGGAAGCTGCAAGAGGCCGCTACTGACTATTAGTCTGGCTCATTTACGTTTTCTTCTTCAAGCGAAAGCTTTCTTAGTGCAGAGATGGCGTCCTGTCAAAAAACTAATGCCTTTATTTACCCATGAAACGGTTGGTCGACCGAACAACTCTGATAATTATCAGATTTCTGGATACACCGCGCGTGCGTGAAACCGGGCGTCCATTGTGCCAAAACGGTCACTTAAAAATCGCTAAAAGGAAGCGGTTCTGCATAAGACAATGCACGCATCGATTACGAAGAAGAAGTACAATTGTGTACCTTTACCTCATAACCACGTGTCGGTACACATTCAGATCGCTCGTAGATGCGTTCACTTAGGGCGCGAAAAATCCTCTGATGGCTTCGTTCTTCGTTTGCTCGCCATTTTGGATTTGAATGTTTGACGATTGATGGAACGCACTTTCGGCGAAGATCGACGTACTCTTACATAGCGAAGGTTTTTATGCACATTCGATGCATCTTTGATGTGAGAAAGCTTTCGCGCTTCTCTGAACTATCTTGTGGATGGGATGGTAATTTTTCTCTGTTGGGTGCACGCGAAGTTTTTGGTGAAAGTACATCTTGACAGGCCGAAATCTTCCAGAACCCAGCGACGTTAGCAGGAGTTTCAACCAAAAATGCCTTATGTTTAATGTCTAATGGCGAAATCGTTATTTGTTCTATTAGTGCAACAACATTCCGATCTCGAAAATTAAGCTGATGCTTTATATTTTACTCCGTAAGTCAACCTTCTTTAACGCTGCAGTCAGGGGATAAAGCGTTTTAAGGTGCATCCTAACCATGTGTGAGGGTTCGGATTCCTTTTATTCTGGTTTACTTTTACATATGAGTCGTTTGAACTGTGACCCAGTGTACATGCAGATGGTCTATTTCTACTACTGCTCTAATTCTTTATGGCCTCGACACTCCTGGCATTGCCCTCAGACTTTTGAACAATAGTGCACATTTCTCAAGTATCTTTTTAAGCAAGGCTTTACTACTTTCGTCTAGCGGTTTCGTGGAGGATGCGCAAATGACCTTTTGACCGGAGACACACCCCTGGTGACACACCGCTCAAAGCGCATCGCGTATATCGCCGAACCCGCTGTTGGCGCCTGCGGGCAGCGACAGCGGTCGCCATCGCCACTGCGGCTGAGGCAGCCAACCACCCCTGCAGCCTCCCATGCAAGCGGCGCTGGGTCTTTTCAGGCAACATGACTTTCTCGCACCCGGCGAAGAGGAACGGTGCGTTCGCCACCTTCTGTGAGCGTTGCACGGAACCGAGCGGCTTTCTGACGTGGTCGGCAATACAGCTAACTCAAAGGTTAAGCAAGCGAAACCAAGACTCAACCAGACTAAGCCAAGCTTTTGCTTTGCATGTCCAAGGTTTGTGGGGCTAAGCCACAGCCATTTTTAGAAGGCATTCGCTAGTTAATGCTCCTGTAGCATTCATTTCGGCCGAGTCCCTCCATGAGGAAATTTTTAAATAGGTGACAAAAGCTTGATGTGGGCGAGTTGGTACACTATGCTTAAAAATAACTCTGCGCTAAAGCTGGGACGAAGAAGAAACACGTACACACAACACTGTGCCAAACTTCCAACTTGATGTTATTGGAAAAGGACGCTTCTTATGTACGCAAAAACTAAAATACTAAGAATATTGTGACGTCAAAGTGTATCACGTTTCTAACAAGGCTTCTTTTTTATTTGACAACGATATGAACGGAGTACTAACACAGTTTTCCCCTGCCTGTCTCATAAAATTGGCTTCAAGAATTTCGCGCTCAAGCTTTCCGCTTACTCCTCAAAAAAATTTATGCAGTCTAGCAGGGGGCTACACTTGCATCGTTTGAAGTGCTCAAAGAGGTGGCCACCACCATTATTCGCACTTTTACAGTTGTGCTCCCTATTGCTTCTAGGCGTGCTTCTAGTTTGAAGCTCGGCACAGTTTTGCATCTAGGTGTTTCTGCTTGGTCCCTGTTTTAGCGCCGAGCAATTTTTAAGTTTAAATAGGTGGCCTGATTCTCTACTTCATGAATTTTCCTTGAGTTCACCCTAAGTTCTTACAACGCTGTACATTAAGGCACGGCCGAAGCGGCAGACCTGATGCGCGAATGACTCGGTAGCCCGAAACAACAGCATCTAAGCATCCCGAATTCCCGCACTGGGAATTGTGGTCTCCTGTCAGCCTGTGTGCAAAGACACTGCCCGCCCTGTAGTTTCTGTCCTGTCGCAGTGGCATTCAATGTCAACAAAGCGGAGTCTTACCTTTGCGGGGGCGGGCACGGGCTGTGGGGATCATTTTGATGCCTGGGAAAGTGGTCAGAGCCATAGGTTTATTGAGTTTTCTTTTTTTCTAAAGCAAGATAGCGCACAAGAAATAAAGCTTGGATAGATACACTTTGAGGACGCTTAACAACACTTAGGGCAAATTCATGTGGTGTTTGTCAAGAAAAACATAAATTAACACATTTAGGTTCCAAAAGGATACCCGGGCCATCTCCACTAACGTAAAACCTTGTTAGGGGCGAAGCAGGCAGTGTATAAGTATTCTTGGTGCCTTGGCGTTTTTGCCCACGGAGATGAAACCGTTGGGGGCAAGGGAGGTAGACTTATACAGCTTTGCTGTAAGTTTTGTGTCTGAAGCACGAAGCGTTCTAGCGCGAGGCGTTGGCAAACAAGTCTCCCGATGTTTTATTACCGTCACTACATGATACTACGACGACATCAGACGACGACGGCATGAGACGCCGGCAGCCCCAGATCGTGAGGCACTTCACCCCTAAAATAAGTATAGCCCTATCTTTGATCATTCCAAGCCTAAACAAGATGTGAAGGTGGACAGTGATGAGGAACAGGTGTGCCCTGCTTTTATGCAATCATATCCGTACACCTTGAAATGGAAAGCTTAAAGGGGCTCTGTAACACATCCCATAAACGCTTTCACTCTTTCCTTCAGATAAAAAGGATTGTGATATCTACCGTAATCACCGGCCCAAAGCGGAACTGTGTGATTTTCTCGTCGCATCAACTCCGCATTTCGCTTCCGCTTTGCTTTTGTGGCCATTTTTTAAGTGGCTACCGAATGCGTATATTGCTGCAACTGAAAGGATCTAATAGCAGCTACATCACTCTAACGTAAATCAGGCGCTCAAATAATGGCAATACCGGGAAAGAGATAAAAATCTTTTGAACACGTTTTTAAGGGGTTTTTTTTCATGGGCATAGATGAGTAATTTTTGGCTGAGCTACTCCGCGATCCCCTATTCTAAGTACTGGATGTGTTTGTTGACTGCGTTCTAAAAGCAGTTAGAGTATAAAGAAAAGTCGAGAAAACTGTTGCAGGGTCCTTTTAAGAACAATTAGCTTATCGCGATTTTTTTAGGGGTAGGGGTAAATGCCGTTGAGCATGGGAACGCTTACAAAGCAACAGAAATAACTAAACGCAAAATCCGACATGAGGCAGTGTACTGAGGGCTTCTTTGATTGGGCGATGAAGGCGACACTTGCAGTTAGCGGGAAGTACAAAGACAAGAGATATGTAGGGTAAACCGGAAGTTCTATCACAAGGCGTTTGCAGTGTGTGTGCACTGTTTGCTGATAATTCTTAAGCGCTATTACGTCCTAATCCCGTATGAACCAGATGCCTTTGAAGCCTTTAAAAAGTACCTGGGTTTTTAACACGAATGTGTTTTATTCCGGGATACACAACGATTTCAGTCACGTCATATCCATCAAAGAAATGACGACAGTACAACGAAGCAAGTGGCCTGTAAAGGGTGCACCTCTGCACACAGGGTCTCCTTGCGGGGAAGCACCATTTAGTACTAAAGAGTACGTTATACTTATGGTAGTTCGTTTTCCTGTTTTATACTTTAACACGAGAGTGTTTTATGCCGGGATTAACCACTATTTCACTGACTTCATATCCATCACGTAAATGGCGCCTGTACACCTTTGTGGAACCGACCCGCCAGCAAGACGTCGCTCGCCAAGCACACCCACAAGACAGCCTCCAACCCGAAAATCATGCTCAGCTGCAGGTTTCGCTGCACATTTCACTTTCGTGTTTTACCGATTCCTATGACAGAGGAATTAACCACAGTTTTTTCTTCTAACTTTAGTTCTCCTTATTTTAGGGGGCGTTTCTATATGTGGATTTCATACGTGGTATTGGAAGCATTCCAAACAGTACGCGGGGCTCTCAGCATATGACAGCCATCGTGCTTACTCACCTCCCACTATTTTCTCGGCGTCCTCATCATAAGCGTCGTCTTTGGCTGGCTCCTTCTCTGCGCGTCCACCTGCAAGGTTAATGGCCAGTAGGAAAAACTATCATCACATGAGTGGTTTAGGGAGACTGAAGGCTTATGAAAACGGTCTACCAGTGGTGGTCATAATTTCGTCAGGGAAGTGGAGTGGAGTGGCAAACGTTTCTTTATTATCCCTATCGTTTTTTTTTTATTATGAGTGCTACCGTAGGCGGTGGGGGAACATCCTAGTCAGGTAGTCCACTCCAAATTAGGAAATCTAGTCGTTACAACGGGGCAAACGTAGCTTATTGGTAGCCTAACAGTTCGCGAGAAACAATTAAAAGAAAGAAATTGGCTCCAATCCACGCTGTGAAGGTGGTTGGAAAGCAAAGCTGTTAACGGCACATACAACGATTGCACATAAGATATCACTGTAATTCACACACGTGGCTTTACAAAGAGTGAAACCAGAGATTCTGCCAGCCGTTACCGGGCATGCGCGCGGCCAGCGTCCGCAACGCAGGAGCATCGGCCAGGACCAGGCTAGAGTGGCGGATGACGCCGTTCTAGCCCGGCTGTGCGTCGACAGAAAGAAAACGGAGGAGCCTCTTTCGAAGGGTGAGTATACTTAAGATTTTGCTTTCTTCTATACAGTTCTTCTGCCCAGTAACGACTAAAGATCTTTTTTACTAATTTTTCCGTTTATTTGTTTCCGTTTAATTTGCCCATTTTTGGTCATATCGGCTGTCTTCGATTCTCCACGTCTTTTCATATATTTCACCGCTAATACTTTAATTTTTCTAAGCCTTCTAGTCTATCTTCCTTTAGTTTTTCGTATCCCACGCTTTTTATATGGGCGTACCTAAACGCTTAAGATATACACTTAAGTGGAATAATCATTGTCTACATCTTTTTAAAACATATTTTTTTATGATCTTCTCAAACTGCACACGACGCCAAGCTCAGTGCTTCCTGCCTACTTTCGTTGGTTGTTTCACAGTCATCGCCTAAAGCAGAACAGAAGGGCCAACCATTCCATGGTATACTTTTCGGCGTGATAGCGAGTCTGGTTTTAATCAGAACACTGCATTCATAAACCTGAGGTCGGGAAACAATATGCGTGTATCTGCGGCGCTTGAAGTCCGAAACCTTTTCGTGCAAGACACCGTAAGTACAACGCTGAGATATAAATCATTTCTCTCATTTATTGAAATGAGGCCCACAAAAAAATCAACAATCTTCAGTGAGGTGCAAAAGCACAAGAAGCCCGAGCAAAACAAGACGAAGAGCGCGCGAAGTCACGATAAAGCACCGCACTCGTAAGACTGCGGTGAACATACAAAAGCAACAAAAATGCGAGCTGTCGTTTGTTATAACCAAAAAGCGGGCCATCTCCACTGACTTGGTACCTGGGGAGTGGCGAAGCATGCAGGGTATAAGTGTATTTAAAGACTGTACGTTTCTCTCTTGCCACACGGCGTGCGCTCATTGGGCGCCGGAGAAGCGCCCGTGGAAGGAGCAATCGCGCGCTTGCTGAGGCGGTGGCGCCCTCTCTTGCGTTGAACGTGATTTAAGCAATTTGCATGCCCCATCTGACCCAGGTTGGGTAGGGGCCGGGGTCAACGCGAGCGCAGTACAATGCCCGTGCGTCACCCTGGGGACTAGGACAAGGAATTTTTATTTTCTCTTGTAACAAGAGGAAGTACAAAACACACGTGGTTACGCTTTTCCACGTTTACATACTCGGTCCGTCCGTTACACTGCAGGACGACATCTCTCCTTGCTATTAACAAAGTAGATACGAAATGAGTGAAAAACTAACATTGCATGAACACGAATGCAAATGACGTACACTTCTTGGTACATAAATTGTGCACTGAGAGGACAGCCTGTGTCCTGGGAGGGGGGGGGGGAACTACTCCCCCACCCCAAGCACCAGCTCCCTTTACACAAGACGTTTCATTTACTCGGGTCTTCCTTGCTACATACGCAACTTCAAAACATTCAAATGCAAAAACAAATACAAAAGAAACCGACCATTGGTTTGTTGACTGTACCACATACACTTATTTGGCCCACCTTCCCATTTGGGGCCACAAAACTTATTGGATACTCTGAACATGACCTCTGTTTACATAATGCAATTGGAACTGCCTTTGGCAGTAGCAACACAATCACGCGGTTTACATCCGCACCACATGGCTTACACCTGTAAAAACGCAAGTAAGCGGCTTACATTTGCGAGCCCGCTCACTTTGTAGCAGAGTGAGGCGCCAAGTGCACAGGTGCGGGAGGAGAGTCTCCCCCGCCCGAGGCGCCTGCGCCTTTTAAAAGCCTCCCCTTATGTTCCCGTAAACTTGACCCGTACGTTATTGGGGTGCAACTCAAGTGCACTCACCTTTATGATCCTCCCGTTATTTCCCTGAAATGTAGCCCATGTATTGGAGTGCGGCTCAGGCACACCCGCTTTTATAAGCCTCCTTTTATGTTCCCGTGAAGCGTAACCCGTGTATTGGAGTGCAGCTCAAGTGCACTCGCCCGTTTTGAACCTCAATGAAAGGACAAGACCATTTTCTCAAGAATTCTTCTTCCCCTAAGAAGAAGAGCTCTGCTTCCAGGTTTTCGGTTAGTTTTGTGTGCATGTGGATCAGTAAGTTCCACTGGTTACGTCGGGGGCGTGATTGCATAACAGCAATATACCTGTTTATCCACAGTACATAAAGATCAATCGTTATGATAAGCACAGCTAGAGGGTTTCTTGGGCACCGTCTGCCCTCCAGGAAGTCCCGATTGCGGAGTTGTCTATATGCCCTACTCACTATGAGCCAAAATGTTTTGGCGACTGTACATTACCTCGGTTATAAACGAGGTCCCGGCACCAGGTGAGTAGGACTTTTCTTGCATCGACCGACCACCCGACCCGATCAGGCCTAGCGTCGAGAGCCGTTGTGTATTTGAGTGTAAAACAAATTGTAACCCGTCTACAAACAGCTTCTCATTGCGCTTCACGATTGCTGAAGGGGGCAGCGAACGTTCCACAAATCTTTAAATCGTGTTAGTTTATTTTGAACCAGTTTTATCTACTATACACTTTTCTTTTATTACGCGTTACATTATCGCGCGAGGCGTTGGGAAACGAGCGTCCCGGTGTTTCAGCACCTTGACTACAGGAGACGACGACCGGAGACGCAGGCAGCCCGAGCCACTCAGGAGCTTCGCCCCTAAAAGGTCATATTGCCGTTATTTCCCCTCTTTCTAGTAGAAGATTTGTGCTAACAATCAAAGTTGGACTGGCCACGAAATGTTATGATGAAATGGCTAAAGTGGCAACCAATTGACCACTTAGGTAATAGAGCGGCTACTGAAAGACCGGACCAAAACTAGCGGAAGGCTTCTAGCTTAGTGGAGATCAGGTTGAAAAAAATTTGGGTCAAACAATGGATTCGGGGAACCCAGGAGAGGAGCGATTGGAGGTCTATGGGTGAAGTCTTTGCCCTTCGGCAGGCTCAGGCTGATGGTAGTTATGATGATCATCAAGATACGTTGACCGTATGCTAATGACCGAAATATTTACCGAAGTATGGTAGTGTCTTGCTGCTGCTCTTTTCGCACGAGGATTTGGGTCTGACATTTTTCAGAGGCGAACGTTTCGAAGAAAATGGTTGGCAGCAGTGCTCTTGTAATAAAGGGACTCTGAAACACTTCGGATGAACGCTTTCACACTTTCCTTCGCGTCTCTAAGCATTGTCAAAACTAGAGATATCATCAGCACGGAGTGACACTGCGTGATTTGCTCGCCGTGGCAGAACTATCAGCCTTCCGCTTCCGCTGTTATTCGTGGCTTTTTTTTTTTCTAAAGTAGCTAATCGAATGCGTTTATTGCTGCAACAGAAATGAAGCGGCCAATAGCCGCTACATTGCTGCAATGATGTGAATCGTGTGCTCAAAGGACGCAAAAACTCTCGAAAGAAAATTCTTTCTAGCGGATGTCCAAAATATCTGATAGACATAAAGCAGTATTTTTTGGCTGAGGCACTTTGTGACCCCTCATTATAAGTACTAGATGAGTTTAGCAGATTTTAGAAGACACTAGAACATGTAGAAAAGGTTGACCAAAATTGGTTCCTATCCACACTGTCAAGGTGGTCGGACTGCAAAGTTGTAAACGACACCCACAACGATTACCCATACGGCGTCACTTGAATTCACACACGTGGCTCTACAAAGAGTGAAACCAAAGACTGCCAGCTGTTTCCTGGGGTTGGCCGCGTAGGCCACGGCCGGCGTCCGCCGCTCTAACCCGGAAGTGTATCGGCAGAAACAAAACGGAGAGGAGCGCCATTCCAAGGTTAAGGAGGAGGTCGGCACGCGCGACTATGGCGTCACCTCTCTCACTGCCTCCCTTCTGTCTTGTTTCATGTGTCGCCTCCAATCAGCGCCCTCTTCCTCCTCCTCAGGCGCTGAATACAAAACCACCCTCTGCCCCCCCCCCCCCCCCCCCTCCATCGCCACGTGTGGGTGTAGCTTGGTCGGCAAGCCGACGAGCTCTCGCGTCCCTTCTCTTGGGGCCGTGGCTTAATCCCTGGCGGTGCCAGTGGTCTGTGCAGCGTGGATGTAACCTGTAACCAGTAGTAGCCTTGGGGTTTTCTGCTGACGCAGACACGAAAATATCCTTGGCTGGTTAGAGGTACACTGCTTTGCAGTAAAATAGTTTCAGGGTCCCTTTAACAAGTACCTGGCTTCTCGTCGGCGCGCTCCTCGGCGCTTGGGATAACTCCGTGGTCGACGCCATGGTCACCCTCCTCGGCGACTGGCTCTCCCTCTTCAAAGGGCTGCTCGTCGAGCCCCTCGGGATTCTCAACCAAGTTCGGTCCGCCACCTGAGCGCCGTCCCGCCCCCGGCTTTCGCGAAATCTCCGTGCTCGACCTGGCCTCTGCCCGTGGCACGATGGATACCGTGGCTAGAGTGCTGGTTCCTGTCTTGCCCCGACTGGTACCACCCTCCTTGCCACCCTGCATCACATAGTGGGACAATTACAGCCGCTTCATGTCAAGATACGTTCGCAGCTGTACCGTGATGCCACGAAGTTCGCCTCAAGTAACGTAGAAGCGACGCCGTTTACAGCTCATAGAGTTCGTTCATGACATCATGGCAGCACAAAACATCCTGCTTTTTAATGATGAACGTGGAGTCTAGTGTAACAGTTTATACTTGCTGTTTCGACGTAGATTACCTGAAACATTCCCGCTTTCCAGACAGGAGTACTAATCGCATTTAAGGTACAGTGCGGTACACCGTTAAAGGGAAACTACGAACGCGTGGTCCGCCGCGTTCAGCGAGGCACCGACGCCGAGAAGTGGCGATAACCTGAGACGGGCCGGCACATGCGCACTGACCGCTCCAGACGGGCGAAGCCCCTCTGTCGTCTGCTACGGCGCTCCGCTGTGTCGCTTAACTTGCGATAATACTTAATCACAGAGCGAAAGACGGGACAGACAGAAGAATAACCACAGGACAGGCGTTGTGTCCTGTGGTTATTTTTCTGTCTGTCCCGTCTTTCGCGCTGTGATTAAGTATGAACACCTACCAACTCGCGCAACTTGCAACTGTCTAACTTGCAATAGCTGAGGAGTTTCGCACTCGAAGGATGCTGAGCGGCACAGCTGAGCAGCGTAGCAGACGACAGAGCGGCTTCTCACGCCTGGAGCTGTCAGTGCGCATGCGCCGGCTGTCTCCGGTTCTCACCACTTCTTGGCGTCGGCGCTTGCTGGTGCACGGCAAGCCACGCGTTCGCAGTTTCTCTTTAACAGTGTACCGCACTGTACATAGTAATAAACCCATTCATAAGCAATAAACAAAATGCAATGATCCAGAGCATGAAGACAAATTTAAAGAAAAGAGCAATAAGACAAAAGCTATAAACTCAATCTATTCAAGCCCCCGTACACAACAAACTCTAATTCCTTCCTAAAGGAAGTCTAGAGAAGAGCGGAACCTCTCTGACATCAAAACTGCGTCAAAAGCCTGTCGAAAGCTTCAATAAAAGTGAGTCCAACCTTCGCCACCCGCTGCGGTGGCTCAGTGGCTACGCCGTTGGGCTGTTGAACCCAAGGACGTAGGGTCGATTCCCGCCTGTGGTGGCCGCTTCTCTGATGGAGGCGAAAAGCAAAAGCGCCCGTGTGTTCGAGATTTTGGCGCACGCTAAAGATCCCCGGGTGAACAAAATTAATCCGGTGCCTGCCACTACGGCACGAGTATCGCCTGTGTAGCGTCGGTGCCTTAATCCTCATGTTCAATCAACCAATGTAACCTTCGCCGAAAATGCGTCAAATCGATTGTCAAACCTTTAAAGACTCAAACCGCAAAAAAAACGAACCCACGCGGCGATTTTTCGGGCACTAAGTAAACGCATCTACGAAAGATCTATATGTATACCGATACGTGGTTTATGAGATGAAGGTGTGCTATTGTACGCCTTCTTCATGACAGACGCGTGAGAACCGCTATTTTCGCGATTTTCAGGTAACCGTGACACACGCGCAGCGTGCCCAGGGATCTTATCAGAGCTTTTCGGGCGGCTAACCAGTCTATCGGGAAATGCGTTAGGGGAAATTTGCGCCAATTTATTTTTGTGAAAGGATGCCATTGGTTTCACAAAGAAAGCTTTCGCTTTAACCCCTTGATGCCCAGTGTTGCTCAGGAGCAACAACTCAAACAATATTTTTTGTTGCGTAAGCTACACTGGCCGAGGTTGAGCGGTTTCGCGTGTGCCGTGAAGGGCCGTTCTGCGCAAGCGCGAGAAGCATTGGATTGCTTTGGATCGTATCAGATTGGCTTGGATTGCGTTTAATTTGGATTGAATTGGATTGGATTAAATTGGATTGTGTTGGATTGAAATCCAATTCAATTGCAGTACGGGTGCTGAACCTTATTAGCTCACTCTAGGTATATCCTGGCATAGCCGAGCTAAGCCACTGCTAATTTTTTTCTTTCGCCCTTTGTGTTTTTTTTTCATATTTACCACCATCTATCGACACAGCAAAGGATCCAGGATCTTCAAAAGTTAAAGAAGAGCGGTTATCACGTCCTTCCGTGTGCTAAAAAAACGTTGTTGGCACGTGTCAACTCGCATCGAGCCCGGGTGGCTCAATGGGCTAGTGGCAGATAACCGAAATTGTGCAACTTCGTTGTTATTACAAATAGCATTACAAACGGTACCTTATTGTCTTCACTTCAGCCATAAATCATGGTGATAAAGGTAAGTCTTTTGTTCAAGTGATATATGGGCAGCCGGTTCCCAGCGTTTCCCAGTGACCAGTGTGTCCTTGTCCGTCCTAATGAACCAATTTTTTTCCTGACTTCATATTTGTGATGTCGGAAGCCCTTTTAGATCATAAAAAACTTCTCACACGCTTAAGCAAAATAACAAAGTTTTGGGCATCAAAATGTTACAAATTGGCCTGCGGTGCACTACTGAACTAGCCGAAGATCTTCTGGATCTCTACACCAAGGTGCATTTTCAAAATTTAGGGTTGCAACACAGCTTCCACTGCATAAGGCCCCTGTTTTTGGACTATTTGTCTTCTTCAACTATTATCTTTCATGGCGGCGCGACAGAATCACTACGCAGCAGCTGTTTGCAGTGCCACCTACCGTCTTGAAGTCAGCCTGACGCTCGCGCCCCGTTGTGGTCTGTAGGTGAACGGTCCACTGTCGTGAGCTTGCTGCGGAGCTCTTGGACTGCTCCGTAGGCTTTGCACGGTTAGCACTGGTGCCCCCAGTGGAAGGACGCGTTGTGACTGGGGGAAAGGTCGTTTTCGCCGTCGCTGCCTTAGTTGCCGTGACCTTGGCGGCAGGCCGTGTTCCCCCAGTGGAAGAACGCGTTGTGACTGGGTGAAAGGTCATTTTGGCCGTCGCTGCCATAGTTTCCGTGACTTTGGCTGCAGGCCGTGTTCCCCCAGTGTAAGAACGCGTTGTGACTGGCGGGAAGGTCGTTTTGGCCGTCGCTGCCTTAGTTGCCGTGACCTTGGCTGCAGGGCCTGTGCCCCCGGAGGAAGAACGCGTTGAGACTGCGGGAAAGGTCGTTTTCGCCGTCGCTGCCTTAGTTTCCGTGACCTTGGCTGCAGGGTCTGCATGATCGCGTTCAGAAATCCGTTGTTGCTCTGCCGTAATGTTGACAACCAAATAGTACAAATTGTTAGCCTTCTTTTTTGATACCATCGCATATCATAGTCACTGTCCAAGGTGCCATTTATGCGTTTCGCAACTTCTTTTGAATATGTGTTGGGTGAGACAAAATGTCAGTGGTCAGTTCGTAAACGTGGTGACGTCATCAAATTTCACTCAGTCGACCAGGAATATGTCTCAGGGAAAGGAAAATCTTTTCTGCCATGCGTTTGGGGCTTATCGCACAACCTTTTCCACTAGAGGGCGCAGCGGTGTCGTAGGAGCGGTTCCTCTTCATTCCACTAGCGGAGGAAGAGGGGACAAAGGTTCCCGCTGCTGACGTTTACTTTCATTTATTTTAATTTTCATTTATTTGCTTCTTAAATGCCCGAGGCTACCGCATTACATAAGGGCATTACATTAAGGGCATTACATAAGGGAATTGCATTACATTAGGGCATTTCATGAGGGAATTGCATTGTACGTTTAGCTGCCCATTATTTTGCGCGAACCGTAAAATTTGCGCGGCGACGGCGCTGCCGTTCCTCGGCGGCCGTCCGTTGATGTTCGAGCAGACACAAGAGGACGACAGCTTCGCTGCCTCAGCAGATTTCCCACTGGGTGGAACTGGGTTTAATTTTTTTGTTCTGCATTTGATAATACGAGCTTCGTCCTACTGGAGATAAATAAAGTTAGCAAGTGCGAAATCAACCCCTTATCACGGAAATGTGTACACTTAGGCAAGTGTGGCAAGTCCTTGATGCGTAAGAATAGACGCAAAGGAAAGAAAATGATTGCTGTCGTTCGCTCATGTTCTCTCAGCTGTATAAGAAAGCGTGGAGTGCTGTGCCCACTTGGTCGGTTCACGGCAATGTACTTCACTCGAACGACTTGTTGGTGGGGGATGAGCAAGTGTTGCCTACCAAGGAATAAGGACTGTCGTAAGGCTGCGAAAATTTGGTCTCACTTACTTGCCGCAATTGCCCCCGTCCGACGTTGGCTGGTTTTGGGCTGTCTGCGGGGCTCCGAGGTCTTCACTGTGAGAGGCGAGAGGCGACGCACCTGATTGCGACACTTTTCCCCGATTGGAATCCTTGACATTGATCCCTGACATTGACATTGATTGACATTAAGTTCAAACTACAGCAGATGTTGAGAAAGAGCTATTATGCATGGCTGAAAAATACAGTGAAAAACTTTCCCTCACAGATACAGTCACTGCGACGTAAAGCTCGTACAGTCAATTTAGCCCAAGACTTTAATAGTAATGGCGTCATAGTAAAACTGTGTTCGTTTTATAGAATCACCTGTTTCTGCTTCACGCTTGAACATTTTCCGTTAAAAAGGGCAACTACGTACATGCGTTCATGTGACTAAAATTCCCACTTCCGCTGTCCAAGTGAAAATACAAACACCAGGTTCCAAACACTTTGATTCCAAAGTTCAGTGACACCGCATAAATTCATCGACTATTCGTGGGCATCGAACTAGAATGAATATTCTGGGAATGTCTTCACTCATTTATACTCACGGTCTCAGTTCTCACAGTTGGTAAGAACACTTCCGACATGGTGTCATCGTACGTGTTTTTTTAGCTATGCAACGCTTATCTTGGACAAAGTTACATACTGAAACTGCACTGACCCTCTAGAAAACTCTGCAACACCTTCGAGGAACCAGTGAGCACACATGGTCTAGACGAGGGAGGGTCGAGTCAACTGGCAGGTTCAGCTTATTTCGACCCCTGCCGCGTTTAATGAACTCCATTAAAAAAATCGAGGTAAGGGAGGGAGGTGACCGAGGTGACCGAATGGAGGTGACCGAGGGAGGTGTGCAGAAAAAAAATTTGTCGTCCCACTCAACGTAAAAGCTACTGCAAGTGCAGAGCAGTGATTCACCATAATGGTGTGTAGCGCCGTTATCCGCTCACTGTTACCACCCAATTCAATTCAAATTTCCCGCCTCCGCAGTGCGCGCGCGCCCCCTGCCTTAAACAGCGCAAGCGGGAGTTCTGTCTTTGATTGCTGTTCCTCCCGCGCGTGCCGGTGTTTCGCCGCCACTTTTTTTCGCTTACTATCGTAAAAACCAGCTCAACCAGCGTTCCAACTAAATGAACGCGGGTGCTGCCGGTTCATTACGTATATTTTGCCTCAAATGTGCCTGAAATTTTCTTTGCGCTAAACAACGGGGAGATTTGTGACAAGCGCCAGCGTTTACGAGTTTCGAACGCTTATGAACATATAAACCACTTGGCTTCCAAAGCCTTGGCTTCCAAACGCAGGGTGGCTTTTTTTGCGTCCGGCGAACGAGCTACGACGACAAGGGGAGTCCCTAAAGTGTTCTGCACTTAAAAGGACCATTTCAGCTCCTCACGGCCAGCGGACTTAGCCCGACGAGCTAACTAACCCACGCCCTGCCTGCGGGTCGAACCAACTCGCTCTGAAGCCTTGTCGACTCTCGCCGCCCGCTTATCTATGCCTGGCCGAGCCTAGTCGAAAAAAGCCGTTTTTCTCGGCTCAAGCCTGCCTCACCAAGTCCATGTATTTTCGGTTCGCAAACCTAAATTACTTTTTAATGCGTTGCATTCTTTGCCGAGTACCCCCCACAGCCAGGACTGTGTAACGGCCTCTATTTTACAAAAAGGCAAATGTTGCGGAAGTTCCAGCTGTAATCGCTATGATGGCGTAAATGGAGATAAGTCGTAGCACAAAATTTAGAAAAACAAAAAAAAATATCAATTAATCACCAAAACTGCCGAACACCCTGCATTTCAACAATAATGCAGATTTCGCGAAAGTTTCAAATGTTACCGTTATAATAAGGTGAAGACAATAATTGGTCGGACAGGATTTCGAAAAACTAAACAATTTGGCTCGTAAAAATCCCACTCAAGATAAGCGGCATAAGAACGCTGCGCATTAGAGATAATTCTCCGAACCTCCGCAGAATTTTATGGATAAAAGGCCACATTAATAAAACTTTTATTACTTTTTGCAATGTCCAATCGCATGCAGTTATAACCCCTTTTACTCTTTGTACGTGGCAGAGCAAGAAGGTTACACAGCCACAGCTTGATTCAATAAGATAATTTTCCAACCACTGATGATTGGCCGATCCCCTAACTAGATATGCGCCACGCCTGCCCGTTTAGAGCAGCTCTGCCGGGATTATCCTCAACTCAACTCTCTCTCGTCGAATCCATCTATACGGCGCTATTGCCACCTTTCTGACCACAGTGAGATTGACTCCCAAACTGCGTCCTCTGTCCTCTGTGTCCCCTGCGTCCCCTGTGTCTCCTGTGCCCCCTGTGTCCTCTGTCGTTTTAGGGGAAAAGCTCCTTAAGTCATGGCTCTGTCCATCCCTTGTGTCTCGTGGTACGTGACCGCCATATGCTTTCGGAGATGTCGCAAAGTGGGCCGCGTTGCACGCGCAAGAACCGGCTGCAACCGGCAGCGCAAACTCGGCACCGGGAGCGCGAGCTTGTCTGTGTTCGCCAACGGAGGCGCGAGCGCACGTGCACTGCGAGGGGGAGATCACGCAAGAGATCACGCCACGAACGCAGGCAGTCGTTCTCGGAGATCGAACGAGACGCAAGGACCTTTGCTCGTTTCCTCTCGTCTTGTTCGGGCACAAGTTCGCCCTAAATAAAAGTTCTTTCTTTACCGCTGTGTCCCATCCTACGTGACAAATTGTGGTGAGGTGCGGGGTAGTCCTCGATGGCGCGGGGTCTTTCACCAGTTCTGGGCCTGGGAGCATTGACTCCGAAAATAAAAGTTGATTTGTACAATGTACGCACACAGTTTTACGTCTTTCTTAATGATGTAATGGGCGAACTTTCACGGGAGAGTTACGGTTACCGATGATCTCCCCCTCTCGAGCTTCGCCCCACTTATCATCATTCATTCCGTGGATATGGCGTGATTTTTTTATTTTGCGCTACTCGAAGTCATGGATTACCGCTACCAACTAGCCCAAACCCAAACTCTGATATCCCAAACTTTGAAAACCGATGCCCCAATAACGAAAACAGGCGCTGCAGCTTCCTTCGTATACGTCACGCAGTTTACGTTCCCCCGGCGAACCATGCACGATGCACTCACGCTTGACAATCTTCTTCTCGAGTAGACGAGGCGTCTTCGTGGTCTTCGCGCTGCTCCTTGCTTTCCCTGCACGTCGTACAAACCAACGTTGCTAAAAACTGTCTGCACCTCTTCGTTCCACTAACCAACATTTAAAAAAAATGGCCGCGTATCTGCTCCTTTCGTTGCAAATGTCGATGAAAGACGATAGTCGACTGGTGCCCCGGGCAAGTAAATTCCCCCTGCTCTCTACCGCTCACCTCTCCCGTCTCCTTCCAAGATAACAGGCTAGAGGTTTGCACAAGTCAATTTAAATTTACCGCGTTCCACTGCTCCACGCCGGGTGCCTCGATCCCAGCGCTGCAGTACGGCAGAGACGCGCGTGAATCGAGGCACCCTACTACAACCTTTGTAGAACCACTTTGGCGTACTCGACGAGCGTTGTAAGCGGAACGCGGAACCTATCTAGTGGAACCTTTCGTTGCTGTTGCCGTTTAATTTTTTTTAGATGCCGCCAGGTAGCGCGGGGAACACAAGGCGACGGTTGCCGCAATTGATGTAGTATTTCATTTGCTTTAGCAAAAACCAACCAACCGCGAATTTATCAATAAAGGAACACTTGAAATATCACTCTATATTTGCGTAATGTCTTGTTCCTGTTCAACAGTTTTGACAAGTAAGAACATTAACACCGGAACTGGTATCAACACTAGATCACAAGTTCGTTAAAGCCTTCATTGAAAGTGCGTTCAGTCGATCGTCATCCTTAAGGACCAAATCGCAAAGCGAGGTACGAGAACATGCGACGACTTTTCGCGGACTAAGTAAACACATCTACGAACGATCTAAATGTATATGGTTTAAATATCGTCTATATACCCATATATGGTTTGTGAGACAAAGGTAAACTATTGTACTGCTTGGTCAGAATCTTTCGACGTGTGTCTTGTACTAATCTAGAGCCATTCCTTTTCCGCAATTTTCAGGTAACGGATATGACAAAGCGGAAGTCCGGTTACATGCACGCGCGGTGTATCCAGAGATACTATCATAACTTTTCGGTCTTCCAACCGGTCTATGTGCAACGCATTAGTTTTCTGGCAGAACGTCATCGGTCTCACTAAGGACGCTTTCGCTTTAAAAAAATGACTGATATCATTCGGCCATGCTGTATTAGCGGTAGGAAAGAATGCACTGCTATATAAAGCCTTTTTCTACAGATATTTTTCCCCTCTCCGCAAGCTCATACATTTCGTTCCCACTGAAAGTGTGGGTGGGGGCAAGCAGTGCATACGTTGAGCTGTGGCAATTCAGAAGGCTCGTTTAAGTTTGTCCCACTCACTTCTCCGTTCCGGACGAGGGCTGGTTTTTGGCTTCCACACGGGCTTCGGTGCCTTCGCTGCAAGAGGGGACCACGCAAAAAGGTCGACAGTTTTCCACGCTTGGAGTCTCTGAGTCTCTATAACGTTCATCTTAAGCGCGCAAAAAACACGGACATAGAAGACAAAAACAAGCGCTACTACTTCCAACTGAATTTTATTGAACCAGGATGAAATATATACCAGTAAAAAGGCAAGAGATGCAGAAGAGGTTAACATCATACAAAAGACTTGAATAACGGAAACATTTGGTGCTGTCCCACGCGTGTCAGCAACTACCATGACCAGTTCTTTTTCAAGAACACTGCCCCCCTTTTCCCGACAAGGCTATCGATGTCGTACTGACACGTTCGAAATAATCTAGTTGCACTTCAGCTCCGTCTACTATCTCACGCGTGCGCTGATAAGAATCAGGAAACAATATGACTGCAGTTTGAAAGTACGGCATACACCCGCAGCATTCACCGCACTGAGTTGGCAGGTTCCCTTTTTTTTTTCTGTACAGTATTCTGACGTCTGCATAGCCTGGAGTTGAAATACCATGCCGTCTATCCAGCATATATACCTTCCAAAGGCCAACGTAACACGGTACACTACGCCGCAACCACATTAGACGACGTACAGTCTTTGTCAAAATTTTGTGGGTCAAGCCGGAAACACGCAGGCTGCAAAAAGTTCAAAGTACAAGCTTACATCCCGAGCGAGGATGAAACTTTTTATGCAGGAAAGCTAGAGAAAACACCTTTCTTTCTTGCTGCCATAAAATGTTTTTTTTGTCACAGTCAAAGGGAAAGCCGATTCTTTGAATTCTTTGTTGTCGGGAAGGCTTAGGATTGGCCCAGAAAATTTTGGCAGAGGGTGTACTTGTGCTGCCCGACGCTACAGCCAGCCTTTTCTTTTTCCACTGGACATGTGTCTCTGCAGATCCTCGCAGGCTTCAGTGGTGCGGAAATGACTACCCGAACACCAGCTTTCTGCCCCAATTTCTTTAGCCTATGAGCGATGCCACGCAGATACGGTATCTTGCGGCGCTCGCTACCGTCATGCGCACTGGCTGAAACCAGTGAGCATGACGGCAATCAGCCGTTATGCGCACTGAGCCGTCATGACACCATTGAGCCGTCATGGTAGCATGAGCGAGCGCCGTCTTCCTCTTCTTCCTCTCTTCTACCTCTTCTATTTCTTCCTCTCTCCCCCTCTCTTCCGACCCTCTCCCCCGTACACGTCGCCGCCTCCGCGCTCCCGCTCCAATACTTTCCCCCCTCGCGCTGTTCTAATACACTCGGGTCCTCTTCATGTTACCGGGATTTTCTGACTAACTCTTACGCCTCCAGTTGCCCCCTCTGAATATCCCCTCCCTCTCCGATTTTCTCTCCCTCGTGTTCTTCCACTGATGTATCCCCGCTTTTCCTCCTATCACTCCTAAAAAAAGAAAAGCTGAAAGTGTTTCCCTCAAACATTTCATGTTTTGGAAGCATATGCCACGACGGATTCGGCACAATGTCGTCGTTGAGCCCCAAATGCTGAACACTTACTTCGCTACGTTTCAGAACCGCACCGAAATAAATGATCACTGACCTTTGTCAAGAACAGCTTCGGCCAGTTCTTGGGCAGTTCAAAACTGAACCCCCAATAGAAATTCTACGGTCAAATGGAATACGGAGTTGTCCCAGGTGGCATTTCTGGCCAGTCCGAAATGGCAAATAAAAAAGGCCCACACTCCAAGAGCGGAGCAGGACGCATCACCGGTTTTTCCACAACAGTGCTCCAAACTACATCGCAGCCACGTTATCACCCTTCAACGCAGTCTCGCACAGCTGTTTTGTTGGTGCGTTCATGCAGTTCACTTTCCGCCCCGAACGAAGCATGTGCAAGGACACTCACGCTGGGTTGTCTTCATCCTGACCACTTCACGTCTCCTCTTGGCCGTCGCCCTGCCGGTTGGCTGCCCTGCGCGCAGCGCAGAACGCTCCTAAAATCCTGTATATTTTAAGTGCAGAGAACTTTAGGAGCTCGACTTGTCCTAGCTCGCTCGCTGGAACCAAGCATATCGCCACGGCGTTACGGTGTAGCCTGTCATGATCCTTTTGCCGTGGCTTAACCCAGAGGCTTCGAAAGCCAAGCGGCTATGCCAGGATATACGTAGCGTGAGCTAAGGTTCAGCTGGTTATTCTTAGCTATCCTGGTTGTCTGGGATTAGCTTACTAGGATTAGCTTGTCTAGGATCATGCTTACTGCTTCTTATCATCCAACCCAAATCCAATCCAAATCCAAATCCAGTCCCAAACCAATCCAAGCCAAGCCAATCCAATGTAGAACTCCCGCTGGTGCAGTTTCAGGAAGGGGGCGCGCGAGCACTGTGAAGGCGGGAAATATGAATTACATGGGGTGGTAGCAGTAAGCGGACAACGGCGGTACAGCCCATTACGGCGAATCACTGCTCTGCACTTCCGACAACACTCACATTGAGTGGAACGGTTTTAATTTTTACTTCACTTCACTACTGTTACTTCACTATATCAACACCGGAATGTCATCCCGTTGGATAAGCTCGGAATATAGTATCGAAATGGCCGCCTATCGACTTGTTACTGATAAGAGTGTTCTTATAATCGGCAGAACCAATTCGACTAACCCCAACGTAACGCGGTATTCATTACAACATATTTTTTTACTCCCCAAAGTCAGAACAAATTATGCTAAACGGATCGTTGTATTTTCCTCCATTAAATTGTGGAACGACTTATCTATTTATGCTAAAAATACCTTAACTCGCTCATATTACAAACAATCAATTCTTTGAAGTCATCCTCGGAGAACTTCGACTTACAGCTGAATAGTTCATATGGCTTCGCTCTTCTGTTTCTGCTTAGTTTCTTTTTCTTTATTTTTTCGCTATCGTTTTCTTTCGCCATACGTCTTTGCACTTATTTGTATATCGAGATATTTGTGCTATTTTTATGATTGAACTGATGCAGTTTGATTTTTTGTGTAATGTTAAAATATCATGGTACTATTTATTTCGTAAGTTCCTTCCATTGTGATTGTTAGTATGTAATATTTTACTGCTCATTTACAAGAGGTCCCACCACAGTGCCCCACTTCGTGACCTCTTTTTGAATATCGATAAACATGAACTGTACCCTTGCAATCGGTTATAAGAAGCTGAACTTAAGAACTGTACTTAGCCGTGTTTTGAGTGCGTCAGCCACTCAATATGTTTTCCCGACTCGGCTGAGCGGAGGATAGCGCAAGCTCTTATAGCCCTGCTACACTGGCATCCGAATGCCATTTGAACCAAACTTCATTTGACTCAAATGCGAAGTTGTGCTGCTCCGCTGGGTTTTTAAATGCCATTCGGCAAATGACCATCAAGCCAAATGTGCACCCAGAGAGACATTTAGGACTCTCGAATGCAATTTCTAGCACTCTGGCGCACAGCGTTCCAAGTAAGCATAAACAAATACATTACTGGCGTACTTAAAACAAACAAAATATTCTTATTTGTGGGACTTTGTTTACTTCTCGTTCACCTAAATCATGATATCGAATAGTAATAATTCCATACTCTCAGCGCCAGTGCGCGCAAGCGACAAACCAGTGTGATCAGGCAGCCCAAAAAACCTCAATTGCGATTTAGAATTAAGCAAAAACCTAGAAAACCTCACGTTATTTATAATCTGACATTTTAATGCCAAACACTGCTGTGAAATTCGATTTTTGCATTGTGTAAAAACACAACTCGACAGCAGCAGCACCACGCAGCAAGGCGAGCGATTGTTAAAGCTTTCAAATGCCATCGAAATTGTAGTGGAGCACAGCAGATTCTGAGTCGCATTCCAAGCCACTAACTTGCGTCAAATGGCATTCAGTTCGTATGATATTCGGATGCCAGGGTAGCAGAGGTATTACATGTAAAATAGATTTCAAGGATCTCCCCGACTGGAAGGTCTAGTGGAGCAACGATTCAGAATACGAGGGTGACTTTGCAATAAGTAAGAATGTATGGAGGTGGAGAAGGACCGAGGGAAGGGTGATAAGAAAGAATTGTAACAAAAGACATTCGCCATCTCTCTTCCCGAACAGATGAGGCCATTAAAATACCTAGTAAGAGCGATGTGGTTCTCAGGTGGTTCGGCTTCAACCGTTTTTGGTGAAGTCAGTTTTTTGAGTCTCCGTAAATTCTTTTGGCACACGACCCAGCCCGCACAAAATCAACCGGCCAAAAAGGGGAGTTTATCGGGTGAATAATAACTGCGGTGGCCGAACCTAGCGTCACTAAATAAGCTACGCTTATAAGAGTACTGCCACTTCGTGCACCCGGAAGGGTCCGGGGGCCATTTTGTTTCTGGCTTGCAGTGTTGCCATCTCTCCCAACGAAACCGCGTCCGATTGTGACGGGCAGTGTGTAACCGGCCGCTGTAGCGTCCGCGTAGCAGAGAGAGAGAGAGAGAGAGAGAGAGAGAGAGAGAGAGAGAGAGGCGCCCAGAAACAAAATAACTGCGCCCATATGTAAACAAATATCACGTGGTTCCGACCGACCAATGGAAATTTTGGCGGCCATAACAATGAGAGAAAGGAGTGTCGATACTCTAAAAGCCTTTATTTAGTGACGCTAGCCGAACCCAAGGACTCTGCTTGTTGGGCTGTGTAAACTTACTGCGCTAATTAAGCTAATCACTTTACTGCGCTAAATGCGACGAGGGGAGGGTTGAGCTGAGATAAACTGGTTTCTTACAGTCACAACCCAACCATGTATAAGCAGACTGATTGCTTGGAAGGAGTGAGTACGTTCGGCTGGCAGACGGATGGGGTTTTGCGTCGACGGGTTGTGAGGCGTTCAATACACTCCTTTCCATGAACCCCTCCGGTCTGAAGCTAATCGTGCCATTCTTCTGCTTACTGACGGGAACTGGCGAGGGCGTGGTCAAGATAGCGGTGACGGGAAGTAGGCCCGGTGGTCGTAAAGAGTAACAAGATGGCGTGACCTGAATAATTTATCGACGCGAAACTCAGCTGCCATCGCCTCTAAACTCGATTGTTTCGATTTAGTTCATATATATGAGGCAGGGTCAAAGAAACCTCAGCTCGTCAGTCCGCTCAACCTTAACCCGTCGGCGCCATGCATAGAGAGTACTGAATACACGCAAGAAAGCGAGCCTGTTTTTCCTTCGCAACGTTTTACTAGTGGGGGGAAGCGGTGTGCCAAAGCAATTCGTACTACAGTATACGCTGCTCTGGCTTCCTCACTACAGTATACTTCCGTCGCACGAACTCTGGTGGGTGAGAGCAGACGTATAAAGCGCGTCCTATGACAAACCGCACCTGCAGAGAAGGTTATTGAAGTTTGTCTCACTCACTTGCTCGTTTCGGACGCTTGCTGGTTGACGGTAGCACGATGGGCTTCGAGTTCTCTGCTGCGAGAGCGGACCACGCGCACATTCGACAGTTTCCCACGATTGGAGTCAGTTACATGGTTCCCTAACTTTATTTCCCCCTACCTTCTCCTGGTCCTCTCATAGCCTCTCCTTCATCCCCTTGGAGGAAAGAAAAGCTTAGGAGAGGCCCTGGCGTCACCTGTACTAAATCCGGAAACGCAATTTTCGGAGAGGACACAAATGTTTTGCTTGCATTTTGCCGCACGCGCCACATCCTCTGCTGTCGCTCGCTCCGCTGTCGTCTGCTTCGTCTCCGCCTTCCGGCCATTGGCTACCCGGAGGGATCGCGCTGTGACGTAGGGCCTCCGTGGCCCGGCCTTCGGCGCGCCATTGCTACGATGCGGATGCCAGCGACCCCCGATGAGCGTGAAAAAAAACCACGTGACTTCCTACACACTTCTCTCAATGCACCGGTGGCCACCGGGGCCTCTCCTAAGTTTTCTTCCTCCGTGTTCATCCCCTTTACTTCATAATCACGCGCTCCCCTTCCTCTCATTGGTCCTATCTTTTCATAAGAGCCGCTATTCTTCACCTACTCCATGAGGCAGACAAATATTCAAGCAAGGTTAAAAACAGCAGTCCGACAACCCTTAGCCACCTGAAGATTGAGGCATCATATGATTAAAACCGGTTGAAATGCCACCTTAAAGAGCAGTCGTTTTATCCTTCCAGAAGGAAATTTTGACCTAACCTTTGAACATAAGATTGACTTCGCGCTTTTCGACGTGTCTTAAATCGCACATAAGGCATTCGATAACTTAAATCAAGAAGGGATTTTATGTTAGCAAGCGCTTGGTTTTCCCAGCCAGCCAGGCTGGGGAAGTTCCGCGAGTATAGGCCGGTGGGCCTTCACTGCAAAGGCTGTGATTTTTCTTCGCCCCATTCCACCGCATGGCCCATTTTACTCCTGTCTTCGCCGACATCTCACATTCCCCGTTCCCATCATCCCCCTTTAGCACAACTCCGAATCCTTAACGACTGCTTCTCTCCCCATCTCTGCCCGCCGCTAGTCTTTATCCAACCGAGTTTTTGTTCCCCTCTACTTCCCCTCACTGCCCCTATCCCAAAATCACTCCTTTCCTTTCTCTCTCACAGTACTGGCCCCCTCAACTACATTCGAACGCCAATTCCCAGCGTAAATAACCCACGATAGTCAGCCGGCAACCCTGCCACATATTTGGCTGGTTCGAGCAACAGAGACACAGACCGAAATTTTCGCGTTCGGTTCTCCACCAAAGGCAATAGTTTTATAATCCCCGCTTAAACTATCCTAGCGCTGTCGTAAACGAATACATCCGGAAGGAGCTCTTGCCTTTATTTCAGAGCTTTCCAAAACCACATACATATTCATTATACTTTCGAGGGCACAACCCTATTGTAGGCTGAAAATATAGAGACATGTATCACTACACTAAGAGAGAACGAAGATAACGCCAGTAAGCGCAAAAAAAACTGGCACATTATGAAATTAAAACGTAAATCAGTGATGCAACCGGCACAGTAAATATGGTGTGTACACACGAATATTAGCCATTAATCTTTGGAGCAACGACAGCGTTCTATACTGTGAGTTTGTAATGTTCTGAGATGCAGATATTGGTATTTAATCGAACCGATGTGCGTATAACTGAAGCCGCGAAAGAAACTTTGGGAAGCGTTTTCTTTAAGGCATTACAGTTAAACCTGGATGTAACGAACCTCGACTTAACGAGGTTTATTGATTTCGCATTGCCAGCCCCATAGAAACCCACATGCTTTCGACATCTGTGTAGCGAAGGCGTTGCGGCGGTTAACCTTAACGTAACGAATCCGCTACGCTGATGAGCCATTGCTTTTTGCACTCTTTTTGAAAAATCGGCTGGAGAAATGCACTAATTTAGCGAACTTCGCCCGCACCGCAAACTACAGTGCGTCTTCAGTGTGAGCGCGGAGTCGGTTAGGTCCTAGGCCCGCCTGTCGGCGTCTTGTTGCCCGTGTAAACTGCCATCTGCGGCGTTAGTTCGTCTGTGACGAGAGTCATGCTGTCAGAAAACGAAAAGTTTTGTATTTTCAAGACGAACTCGCAATTTTAAACGCCGTCTCCGCCCGCGAGAAAGCAGAACGTCGCCGCGCGGTACAGTATCCTAGCCAGCACCCTCTCAAAAGTGTTTAGTGCCGAAAAGAGCATCAGGTTCGCGAAAAGGTGCCCTTCCCACAAAAGTTTAGTTCTTGAAACGGGTTAATGCACCGAAAAGAGTCAAGAGGCAAAAACGATGCTTAAAGGAGCCATGAAGAGAAAATATAACTTTGTTTAATTTGAAAGAACCAGGAATCAGTATCTCACTCAGCTCCATTACAGCCCCAAAAGATGTTTTTTAACGAAAAAAAAGCAAGAAGTATTTAAAATTTTCAAATTTTGCGCCACAGTGACGTGTATAAGCAAGAATGACGTCATACGGGACGACAATAAAACACAATTTTCAGTGCGTCAACTGCACGTTAGCATTCAAGTGATGCGGTCAAATGGAACTGGAGGCCCCATTACAGACGTCCAGTCATGTGTCGTCGCGACAGGTCAGTTAGGCGGCCGCCAATCGCGCAAACAAGGTTCCGTGACGTCATAGAGAAGTTGCGGGAAATTGGCTAGGGGGTCGCGACTGCTTCCCACGTTTTCTTCAATATCTCCGTTATTTGTTCGAAGATTGCGATGATATTGGTATCATTGTTATCGGGACTAAGCAGTCTTTCTAATAAACCCAACTTGTATTTTGTCTTCATGGCTCCTTTAAGTTACGTTTGTGAATACG
This sequence comes from Haemaphysalis longicornis, assembly GCF_048455015.1. NCBI lineage: Eukaryota > Metazoa > Arthropoda > Arachnida > Ixodida > Ixodidae > Haemaphysalis > Haemaphysalis longicornis. The sequence goes on along the minus strand of NW_027526204.1, from coordinate 101,279,217 downwards.
GGGGAAGTGACCTTGCTTCTTTGAAGTGCCACGTATAGTTACAAGTTCGTGGGAAAGCATCAGGCTCAAATCACAGTTTTTCCCTGTGAAATTTCACTGATCTGGCATTTCTGGCATCACTGGCATCACTGATCTGGCATTTCGGTTTCGTTTCTGCTTTATTCGTGCGAGCCTTAACTCAAAACCTGCATGTAACGAAAACCTACGTGTAACGAAAAATTGCGAATTTTCGTTGACTTCATTACATCCCGGTTTAACTGCACGCACATCGGCGAAGACGAATTCGGAGCGACGTCGTCATCATCGGCATGTCTCTTTTAGCCCTACGGCGCTAAACCTGGGCCTCGTCACGTGTCGAAACTGCTGCGGCTCCCTAGTGTGGCTCCCTTCAACACGCTCGAGCAGCAAAGCAGCACTCATTGTCGACTTTGCGGTGGCATTTCTCAGGGATTTACCTATACACAACTCCCAGCACTCCCCCAACACCACACTAGGAGGACTTCAACACTCCCCTAAAACCAAAATTCTGGATAAACTGCTTATTTTGCCATTTGGTGACCCATGTACGCAGGTTGGCGCTGCTACTGCTGCTTGCTTGATGCGCCCACTCAGTTCTTTAGCCCCGTGCGAAGCACGTGCGATGCACTCACGGTCGGCCTCCTCCTCTTCCAACAGTTCTGGCGTCGTCGCGGCCAACCCCCCGGTCGGTGTTACGACGGGCCCTGATTCCAGCCCTGCGCGCCGTACAGAACAACCTTTCTGAAACGCTGCGCGCGTCCCCTTCCCTTTATTCCGACATTAAAAAGAAGAAGTCATTTAAGTCGAACAAACTCAGAACGGTATCGCTATTATTGGATTTCCAGTAACTTCGGATATTTCAGGAAAGCAAGATAACGCTTCATAAAAGGGAGCCTGTATGGCTGGCGTTCCTTGTGTTTTAACACACAAGTGAGACCTAACTGACGTCATACCCGTCGCGGGAATGACATCGCCAGAAAAACTTTTTATTGACGCGGATGCGCCGGGATTCGAGCCTCGCCACAACGGGAGGTACTCCCGACTGCGCTATAAACAAATCCGTGAATAAGGACGACGAACGCGCCTTATATCTTTCCTTTCAGATGGTGCTGCCATCTAGGAGAGGCGAAGCGAAGTAGTACATCATGACGCTAATGAGCGCCGGCAGTTGGCGCCTCGGTGCCAGCGCCTACATGTACGGCGGACGCGCAGCGTAAGCTGCGGAGTAGCCGACTTGCGGATGTAGCGCTCGTGATACGGTCCGCTGCTCCTTTTGCTGCAGCGGTTCGTACGTTCACCAAACGATTCGCTGACAACGCGTTTGGTTTGGTTCGCACGGATGGTTTGCGAGCCTGTGGTTTCTGTCGGATTTACGCGATGCTACGGCGCGTGCAATCCAGTGTCTAACGTCAATGCGTATAACAGTACCATGCCGACGAAATATAAATACCGATGTTCAAATTAATAGGGAGTTTTAGCTGACCGTTTTTCACGGTCCGCTCCGCTCCGATAGCAAGCGGGAGCGCTACTCCGCATGCGTGGCGCGCTTGGCTGCAAACGGCATTGGCTCCAGTTGCGCCGAGCGGGCCGCCGATACCGGAGCGGACCGTCGAAAACGGTCAGCTAAAACTCTCCATTATCGATGCACAATAAACATTCAACTGCTCCTCGGAAGGCACATTTCACTTCCGTGTTTTACCGGTCCCTAGGGAAGAGGGAACAACGAAATTTTTTTTATGTCCACGAACAAAACTTCCGCCACGTATATGCTTGTTATTCGCAAACATTATTGAAAGACGATAGTTTCCTGCCACCCTACAACGCAATGGAGCCACCTTCCCGGACCAACAGCCACCATTGTCTACCACCAACTTTTTCGTACCGCACTAGCTAATATTGTATACCCGGGAACCTAACAAACCTGTACTCATCCAAACAATTTTGTACTTGACCTGTATCTTTGTATCCACTCCCCTCTTTAATGCCTCTGGCCTTGAGGGTAAATGGAAACAAATATGGTCCCCCTCCCAAGCTCTATACCTCCTCTTTCGCTCCTCTCCGGATTAATACAATGGCGCGTTTTTCAACTCAATTCAATTTTCCCGCCCGTGCACTGCTTGTGCGCCACTGGTAGAAATGAGTGCAACTTCCTTACCTTTTTTGGAGTGTAGTTCACTTCCTATCGCAAAACATCTGCAGTAATTCAGAGAATTGTCTACTAATGCGTAGCATTCTTCCGCTTGTCCTGAGTGTGAGTTCTTTCCGGCCTAATATGGCTATAATTGGCAAAAGACGTTGAATTATTTTATTCTTTTTAAGTGTTCTCTTGTTTCTTTTTGCCAATGATGTAAATTTCAATTATGATAGCGATAAAGTGTCTTTACATCATTAATTATGTCTCTTTTTTTTAAAGATCCAAGGTATACTGCAGAGTTGGTCCGTTTACGTTATATTTCATTCGTTTTTCCAACTTTATATCGCGGACTTCTTTTGCTTAGTTCGGTTTTCGGGGGAGATGCATAAGGTGCATGTTCTTGACCTTGTCAGATGAATTTTGGAAAAACTGTATTCTTCCTATTTTTATTTCTTGTTTTTTTTTCAATATTCTGTTCGGCACATTCTCAGCATTTATGTTACCATAACAATTAAAGGTGTTACCTTTGCAAAATCTGCATTTTTGTGGAAATGCAGGGGGTTAAACGGTCCTGGCTGCGGGGGTACTCGGCCAAGAAGGCCATATATTAGGAACAGTCCGATGTGCTTTGTTAATTACGAGGACGTTACGTGTTTTATCGGTCCTGTATGCTTTCTGATTTGTTCTCTCGGCTTTGTTTTGCGTTCTTCGGTTATGTGTTGGCATTCTGCCTCGCCTACGCCTGAAGCTCATTTTTGCTGCATAAACTGACGATGTATGACTCATGCCAGTGGTTTTGAATAGTTTGGAATGACCTTTCATATATACCATTTTATGTCAGATAAGCAGAACCCAACCGCCTTCTTTCTGGACTGTTGCGCGCATGCGCAGAAAATTTCTCCACTCACTCTCTTCGCACTTTTGCGTGCGCACGCATGAAACAGTAAAAAATGGGCACGTCGAGTGGTTTTGAGTTGTAAAACAGTGCGGGAAACAGGACTACGGAAACGGCACACAGAAAGGGCCCTGACTAACAACTGAATTTACTGTCACTGAACGGGCAATAAATAAAAAAGAAAGAGACACGTGACGTGAAAGAGACACGTGAAAGAAATAACTAAAGAAAATAAAAAATTAGCAGCATCTCCACTCCGTGGATAGTGGCAAGGGTGCGGAGTACGGGTACTCGAAATAACATCCAAGTTGCGCCCCGACTGACATCCGATATGCAGCCCGACCATCATTCAATTTGAGCCATGAGTTGCACCTTGATTATTCCCTAAATGAAGCTGCTACTCACGGCTCAAATCGAATTTCGCTTGATTTTCGCTTGATGGTGGTGTGCGCACGGATGGACGCGGACGGACATTGGGAGGTCCTAAGGTACCCCTCACCGTTACAGGCGAGGGAGTAAGCCGTTTGACTCTCGGGTAGTAACTCACAGTAGTAGTCCAATGGGTAAGAAGACTCACACTAACTTTGTCTGGTCTACCAGACACACGCTCGAATCCTGGCGGTGCCTGTGTGATTTTTCGCGATTGTGAAGGCTATGCACACGGATGCGGATGGACATTGTGCGGTCCTAAGGTACTCCGCACCTAATAAAAAATACAAAATACAATCAGTTCTAAAAGGTAGAGTAATCTCCATTACTAAGACATTCGTAGCAATAGCAGAGATTAGACCAATAGGTAGCGAATAGCAGTAATACTGCTAATTATCAATACTTACTGCTAATATCAATAATGATGACATGCTAATAGCTACTCACTGGGAATCCATCTGAAGTTTTCCACCTCCGGACCGGTCGAATCGCCGCCTGCAAACAGTGGCCACAGGTGTTTGTGAAGTGGGAGACGTGTGGTAGGCTCTCTGCAATGAGTGCCAGGACGTGTGCTAGGGCTCTACTTCTGGTGCCAGGGGAAAAAAATGGCTAGTTTGAAAAAAGACACCGCCTTACCACCCCTGTTGTTCTCTCAATCGGGTTTAGAGTGACGAGTGGGTTTCATGAAAACCGACATTATCATTGGTTGCCAACTGACCTCCACTCAAGGCTTTTTTTTAACGAGAGAGTGTTTTTATTCCGAGATACACGAAGACTTCACTGACGTCATATCCGTCACGGATATGACGCCAGTGCAACGAAGCAAGCGGCCTGTAAAGAGTGCACCCGTGCATACAGCGTCTTCTTGCGGGGAAGCAACCTTTAGAACCATAAAGTACGTTATAGTGAGGGTTGTTAGTTTTCGGGTTTTATATTTGAAGACGAAAGTGTTTTATGCCGAGATACACCAAGATTTCCCTGACGTCATATCCGTCAGGGAAATAACGCCAGTACACCTTTGCCGAAGCGACCCGTCAGCAGGACGTCGCTCGCCAAGCACACCCACAAGACAGCCGTCGACCCACAAATCATGCTCAGCTGCAGATTTCGCGGCACACTTCGCTTTCATGTTTTACCAATTCCTCTGACAGAGGAATCAGTCACAGTTTTTTTTTTTCCGGTATATACAGCTGCGAGACTCTCCATAAGAACCACGTATCAAAACGTTCCAGCCCGACGGAAACATGAACTGTATTTGCATCTGTAGGCATAACTGTGTTTGCGGAGTTATGCGGTATGTTTAACCATTGGTCCCCACACTAGCCAGCCAGGCTATGGGACCAAAAATGTTTGTCGAAGTTATTTTTGTATCAAATGTTCCAAATGACAATTAAAAAAAGTTGACTTAGTGAACGACACACCCCATTGTTTGTAACTTTGCCCACTAGCCTAACACTTTTTGAGATAACCGAAAGAGCCCCGTTCCCTTGTTGCACCGGACGGCCATTAACTCTCAGCGCAACCATCTCAGACACATTAGCGAAATGTGCAAAATTACTATAGTACTCAGTAATTCATCTCTTATGGGCTTATCCCGTCGCACACCGATTCGAAAGGTTTTACAAAAATAATAATAATGTTCCTGCCAGCCTACTTTGCTTCATTTAGACATACAGTAATACCTCGTAAACTCGAACTCGCATTCTCGAAAAATCGGCTAAGTCGAAATTTTCCGTGGCACCGAACCATTTCTTATATACGCCGCATTTATTTGTTCCCTTTATTTCGAAGTGTTTTTGGGCCCAGCTGCGGATATCTCGAAATTTTGACTGAGGGCGGAACTAAAATTTCGCCGCCCCGGACCGTTTCACAAGATTTGCGCGATGCTGCCGCGCCTATCTCCCTCGATTCTTTTCTCGTTTATCCGCGCCTACCACAAAGCCGATGTTTTCCCCGAACGTGAAGTTTCCTTCGAAAGATTCCCTGTTTCATAGTGAACACAGCGCTTGTCCGGCAGCAAACGATGCCGTATTCACTGAGAAATATCTCAATTTAGGTAAAAAGTGTTATTTTCCCGCCAAATCGTGTGTTTTGGTCATAAGAGCGGGTATTCAAATGAATTTTAATGCGTCAGTGGGCTCTGCCACGGCCTGACTGCGCACCGCGCCCCCCGCTCCTCCAGCCGTGGCCACTTGCTCTGTGGCCGTGGCTCTGCAGCCTTGCTTACCGTCAGTCGTCCCAGATGGCACTGCAATACTTAGCCGTGGACCGTTGTCCGCTGTTGCTTTGTTTTTGACAGAATTTGCCCCTGGCTTATTCTTGTAACGGTAGAAACTAATCCTTTCGTGAAAAATAACGTATGCTCGCCAAACAGGGTCACGTAAGACACCGTCGCTTACGCCAATCGGTCAGGGTCGTGTAAGACAACTCCAGAGCGGCGGCCTGCTGTGCAGCTAAAACAAGCATAGCGCGCCCAGTACCAACAGCAGTGCGCATCAACACTTCAATGTGTAACGTGTATTTCCGTGACTTTCATTGTTTACCCCACAGTTATCACTGCTGTAAAATGAAGGTGCATTGTATTTAAGCACAAATAGCTCGTTCGGCAAGCTTATAAGCCCTGCCTAATTGGCGTTTGCGTTTGCCGGCCTCAGCCATTAGCACAGCTGGGCATATGACGTCATAAGTTCAGTTGCGGGAAATGAGCTAGTGGGTAGCAGGCCATTCCCTTTTTTCCTAATTATATAGCTTATGTGAGCATAGTGTGCGTTAATAGTGATGTCAGCGTGATTCTAACGACGCCATCTTTCGAATGAACCAAAAGTTGTGTTTTGTCTGCTGGCCCAGGGTTACTGTGACCAAAATATTTTACCACAGTAAGAAAGAAAGTTGTTTTCTCCCGCTTTCGGGCGTAAAACGTTTCAGCCTCGCCCAAGGGATAACTTGTACTTCGAGTTTTTGTGGCATAGGCACTTTTTTACATTGCCTAAAACATTTTGACAGAAACTGTACTTTTTGCCAAGGCATGCTTCACGCAAACAATTGCGCCATTCAAATGCTGTCCCACCATCTCGACTACCAATGTTTAACCTTATCGTAAATTTGCAACGGACTGCGCTGCAGTGAATATCAACAGACAAAGATGCACATTTACTGTATACTGCTTCAAGTGTTCGGGCGTTTTACGGGGAAGAGCACTTATGGCACACCTTGATGCGCGGCCTGGAAGGAGTGGACGAGCGTGAGCGATGCCAGGATCACGACCACGGACGCGGCGCTCACCGCTAGTGCTGCGTACAAGCGCCTGAAGATCTGAGCATTCTTCCCTGTCAGGTCAGTTTCTCTGAAAAAGAAGACAGTAGTCTCATAACAGCCCTGCCCGTTTCCGCCGACAGGGCCGTCCAGCTCTGCAGCTTGCAACGTCCACGCCTTCCTCACGCACGTAATTCGCACCCCTTATTATTGTTGGCGACGTTAAAGTTCCACACTTAGCATGGGGTTGCACTAGTACAACGCGCGAAGGCCGTCTACTTCGGTAAATTTCAAACAACCTCCGCCTCACCTTAGAAAGAGACCCCCCAAAGCCCCACCCGCATAGGCAACAATGTTCAACGGAGCACCACCCCCGACCTAAACTTCTCGTATCGAGTGCCAAAAGTGTTCTAGCAAACCCTTCCGGACACCCGGGGTAGTGACCATTACACCATTCAGAGCACACCCCATCCTACCCATCAATTTGCCCACACGCCACCACCCAAACACATCACTGATTGTGAAGCGTTCCGTACTGACTGTGCTAACCTACCTGCCCTCACTCACTTCGATGAAGGCGCGCTCGAGCAGTGACTTCGCGACATCATGGGCATAAAGCAAAGTCACGATAAACCCGTTGACACAGAGGTATGCGGATTCCAACCTCCTCCATCTGTAAGAAGCCTACCGCAGTATCGAAAAGCGCTGGCGCTCCCGCAAATGCCCAATTGGGCGCTCAAACACGAACTTGCTTGCCTACAAGTTTCCATGCATGCTCATGCCGCCACGCTCACCGGGACTCACTGGTACCAGATCTGCAACGACATGCTCCGAGGCCTTTAATGAAAAACAGCTTGGCCCTCCCTCGCCCCCTCATCGACCCCACTTCGTCAAAAACCGTCACAAACACTCGACTGCACTCGTTCATACACAGCTACCCAGACACGTCCTCTGAGCTTCTTGAGAAGCTTCGATCCATGTACATTCCCACTTCCTCATCGCGGCACCCTTCCCATTCCATTACTCCGTATCTCCAAATGTTTCTATCGACCAGGACATCACTGTCGCTGAGGCCAGGCCCAACTACGTCGACAAACCACTCCAGGCTGCGACGAGCTCACCAAAAAAATCTTGCAGCAACTTACCGGCCATACAATAGATCTCAGGAGCACCAAAAAGTTGAGAAGTTGGTATGGAGACATAGTGACTAAAAGCGCAGAAAAACGCAGTACAAAAGAACTACACAGGACGAGCGCAATAGATTCCCCCACAATAAATTCCCTCACAGCCCTTTTCAATCACCACTGGTCTCGAGGCACGCTCCCATGAACGGGCGGCATGCTGACATCTCATTAATTTCCAAACCCAACAAAGTTATAACATTGGAGCACCTCCGCTCGATATCCCTCACCTCTTGCCTTGGAAAACTGATCGAGCATACCATCAACACGCGGATCACCACCTACCTCAAAACCCAATACCTGCTCCCACACACTATCACTGAATTTCGCCAAGGGCTGTCCGTACAGGATTCGCACCTCCGTATCTATCATGACATTATTAGTTCTACCTTCCAAGATGGACAACTCGGCCATCCTGGTACTTGATCTCTACAAAGCATTTGACAGAGTCTCTCACGTAACCATTCTCAACTCTATAAACTCGCTTGGACGTGGGGCGCGCACCTACTCCTACATCTCCGTGACCCCGCGGCCACTCTGCGATTTGGACCCCTCCAAACATTTAACTTACACCTCCCTGCAACAAGCACACCTCAGGGTTCGGTAATATCTTCTCTTCTTTTCCATCTCGCTTTGATCCCCATGGCCACCGCCTTGTCCTCCATCACAAAATCTCCACGCCTCTATCTATGAAGACGATATTACGCTATGGGTCAAATCTGGCAGCGATGCTTTAATTGAACACACACTTCAGCAAGGCGCAGACATTTTCCAAGCAACTGCTTCTCAGTCAGGCCTTCAGTGTTCCTCGCACAAATCCGAGCTACTTCTCTTGCACTTCCCTCGCAAGCAACCCCCCACAGAACCTCCCATCTCAGTTTACGCCGACGACCACATCGTCCCTCATGTCTCCTCCCTCCGCTGGCGGGGTCCCACCATTGAGGCCAACCGGGGCAACGCGATCATTTTAAGTAAACTCCGATCGCACGTATTTAAAACTCTCAACCTACTAAGAAGAATCACCACTCAGCGTCACGGCATTTCCGAACCTGAACGCTTGCAACTTCTTCATTCCTTCGCACTCCCTCGCTTTACGTTTTACCTCCCGTACTGTAAACTCAGTGGCTCCGACAAAACAAAACTAGACTGCCTACTACGACGCATTAGCGGCGTTGCACTCCTAATACTGCAGCAAACGGGAAATTTGGGCCAGTTGGTTTGGAATCACCTTGACTCGTCCCCTGTGCTGTTTACCATGCTCCTAATATCTCCAGCGCCCCCACCCACCCCACCCCTAACCTCCTATTACCCCTGGGCATTCACAAAACTGTTCATGAAATCATCAAAGCGCACCAGGCTATCGCGCCCGCATCCCGGCAGCGCCCTTCTGGCAGCGGCCCACTTGACCTCCCTTTCCCCTCACGTATGGCCTCCCTGATTCCCATTTCGCTATGCATCAGCTCTTGCATATACGCCCACTACCGTGCAGAACGCACCCCCCCCCCCCCCCCCCCACCACGGCGACCGCCGACTTGCCAGGGCAAGATATCTGCAGCGCACATTCCCTGCTTCCCAGTATCATTTATACGTCGACACCGCTAGCTACCACGACAAGCCGGCTTTCGTCGCAACCGTCATTTCATCACTCGACAGCCCCCACTTGGGTTGAGTGAAGAGAAAACTGAATGTTCGCGTTAACACACACACACACACACACACATATATATATATATATATATATATATAAATATATATATATATATATATATATATATATATATATATATATATATATATATATATATATATATATATATATATATATATATATATATATATATATATATATATATATATATATATATATATATATACATACATATAATTACTATATTTAGGGGAAGGTATCTCTACTAGAATCTGTAGCCCGTGCGCCTACAGTTTGAGGGGTTTTTTAACACGAAAGTGTTTTATTAAGGGATACACAAACATTTGAGTGACGTCATATCCCTCGCGAAAATGACGCCAGTACAACGAAGCAAGCAGCCTGTAAAGGGTGCACCTGTACACAAAGTATCTTCTTGCGGGGAAGCTACCTTTAGAACCACAAAGTACGTTATACTTAGGGTTGTTCGTTTTCTGGTTTATTATTTTAACACAAAAGTGTTTTAGGCCGGGATACACCAAGACATAACTGACGTCGTATCCGTCACGGAAATGACGCCAGTACACCTTTGCGGGAGCGACCCGCCAGAAGGGTGTCGCTCGCCAAGCACACCCACAGGACAGCCGCCGACCCGAAAATCATGCTCAGCCGCAGATTTCGCTGCAAATTTCGATTTCGTGTTTTACAGATTACTATAACAGCAGAATCAAACACAATTTTATGTTCTGTGGTTTGAACAATAGAAACATTACGTCCAATTTTAGTCAAAAAGCAAATAGCTGAATTCAGATCCCACCTCGAGCCATTATTCATTGTCCTCTTCGGAAACACTGTTGCCTCAAAAGAGCTTTTCGTGACGGACCAACGTCTGACGATTGGGAAAATACTTCGCAACGTAGTTAATAGGGCGCTAAACTACAATACCATGTTGAAGTTGCACTTCTGAACATGTTATGAAGTTTAAAGCTACTTACAGAATGCTGCCGACCTTGGGTGATCTAAAACGAAAGCTGAAAAAATTTCCAGCATCAGTTCGTTTTAAAGCCGCGTGAGCTTAAGGATATAGAACGCTTTTTATAAACAGGTAACAACTAGAAGGAAAGATATAATAGGTTGCAAAGAACAATAGCAGTAAATTGAACAAAATTTCCCACTAGAAAAGCAACCTTTTCATCACCATCATCGCCATCGTCATCGTCTCCAATGTAAGCTGCATTTAGAGTCACAACAAAGCAGGGTAGGCTTGCTGTTGAGCAATTCGTGTGTACTTGCGATAACCCGTCAAGAAATTAGAAAAAATCAGGCCTTTCTTATTCCTTGGTTTATCAAACTCATGTTCGGCTAATTATCTATTTTTACGCTTCTTGTAGCGACCACACGTGTTACTTCCGCTACTGAAGAATTTTTTCAATCCAGGCGTTACACGTCCTGGTTTTGGGGGTGGTTACGAATGAGCGGGCCGCTGTGCTGCAAGCTTCATGCAGGGATTATCTGATATGCGGCAGAGCCACCACTACGTGCTCCTTCCACGTGTGCGCCTTTCTCTCGGTTACTCAGGCTAGCAGCGACAGCCAACAGATCCCAACATGCCGCAACGTGCTTGGGAACAACCGGATCGCGGACGCCTCTCTGCCGGCGCGACTCAAAATTCGGCGACTGCAAACGCGACGTGAAGAAACATGCCCGAAGGACGCGGACGCCGTTGCGGAGATCTCTCTCCCCTCTCTCGGACTCAGCGTGCACCACAACTACCGACCCCTCACGAACTCTGGAAGAGTGTTGTGTGTGTCCGTACTGTTCGCGCCGTGTGCAGAAAGCAGGGGAACGTTTGTTTGACCGTTAGAGCTTTGGGTATAAATATGAGCCCCAAGCACCCAAGTGCATTCCTGTTGGAGGAGCGATCGAATCAATGCTGTCACTCTGCTCGAGTCGTGTACTGTAGTACTGCTCAACTCATGTACTGCATTCCGAGAGATTAGCTTCGACAAACCTCTTGCAATGCAGTAAACCAGTTAAGCTTGCCTTCGGCTTCTTGTCGTTATCTCCCAGGGAGCAACATTTGCTGGCCGGTCACTCCACCACGTTACCACTCGACTGGCGGAGGCGAAGGAGCTCGGCTCGGAAACGGCTGCCCGAATGCAACAGGGTACTTGGCAAAGAATACTACACATTTATAAGGCAAAAAACGCGAAAGTTGCTCTTCCAGGGTTGCTGCTAGACGGCTCCTTTTTGCACAGTGGTTTTTTTGCTGCTGTGGCTGTTTTATTTCATTTACTATCGCAATGCTCAAGCATCAATGTAAGTTTTGTCATAAAGAAACATTGCAAATGTCACTTGTGAATTGCTCTTCTGCCTCATATATGCGAAATGTTTTGTTTTTGCTCAACAATATTGAAAAGCATGAACATTCCCACCATATTTATACGTTTAGAAATGGTTGTGGGTACATAAACGTTTTGTTCCGTATCTTCTCTAATTTTGGCCGGACGGCTAAATCGAGTAACGGACAGGCAGACAGACAGATAGACAGACCAAAATTTCTACGTTCAAGTATCCCAAGAAAGAAAAGGAAGTTTGTTTAAACCACCAAGGAGCCATGCCACTGGCGTCCAGGTGAGAAGTCCTACGGCAACGCTGCCACTACTCCTCAAGATGGACTTGCGGGTCGGGCGGATTTTCTCTTGCTAATAAAAACGAGTACTGAGCGTACCAACTCTGTGCAAGCGATAAAGGGGGTGAATCAAACGAAACCGGAAGCAGTTATACAATCACCCAATCATGATTATTGACGGTAGGTGTTGCCGACGGCCTCCAACCAAAGAAATTACTCCCTGTGGCTTGACCATAGGTCGGTAAAACAGAAAGACCTCACTCAAACTCAATCCCAATTTTTTTTCATTCACGCTGTACTCACTCATGCTCAGACTCAAAAAGCTCTTCTGTTCTCAAAATCACTCGTACTCGCTTATAACATACTCATTTGTAATCGTACTCACTTGTACTCAAACTCATTTGTCCTTACGAGTATTCGTACTCCATCCGCACTCATGAGTACTCAATCTGTACTCATGAGTACTCAATGTGTACTCATGAGTACTCAGTCTTCAGTACCTATGAGTACTCATGAGTACTCAATCTGTACTCATGAGTACTCAATCTTCTGTACTCCTGAGTACTCAATCTGTACTCATGAGTACTCAATCTTCTGTACTCCTGAGTACTCATGAGTACTCAATCTGTACTCATGAGTATTCGATTTGTATTGCTCACGAATACTCAACTTATCTGAACTGCTAGGTCGTGGCTCGAGTGAGACTAAATAGAAAAGGTAAAATGTTTAATAATTAGAAAAACTGAAGTTACATATAGATCCGGACATATGAGCACGGAAAGAAAACGCCTGATGCGGTGCACTGTCGTAGGGCGACTCATTGCGCGAAAGCACGTACACGTGAGAGAGCTAAACGGAACGTAAGCACTCGCGTTGCGTCTGGCGTCTCCTCTTGTTCTCAGGAATAATGTAACGAAGTCTGGGCCGGGTCGAGCTCTCGGGGAGCTCGGGGCTTCTAAGTGTGGCCGTGGCTGTAAATTGCGGTTGTCTGCGTGTCTTCGGGTGGCAGCTTTTATGGTCCGTTTTCGTTTCCGGGCGCGCTGATTTTCTCCGAATCGTGCTCCGAATCCGAATCCGAATTGTGTCTGTCCCCAGACACAATTTAGTGTCTGTGTAGATTGACATCCGTTCGTATCTAGATATAACCCTCCTCACGAGGCGCAGGCGATCGTGCGCCTCATGAAGAGCCGCTGGCAACATTCAGGCTTACGCGTGGGCTTACGCCCCGTGAGGAGCTCGTACTAAATACAAAGAAATAATGACGAGCGCACTTGTGCTTCCGCCTTCAGAGGAGAGCGCGACGTCGGCCAGATCGACCTTCGGAAACACTGTCCAGCGTTCAGGGCATCATCTCTCGCGTGCTGTTCTCCTTGCCAGTTCACGTACGTTTGTGTCTGATGTGGGGAGCACAGACGCCGAGTTCGTGCTAAAGATGCCGAGTTTGCGAAGCCGGTTGACGTGGGTGGTAGCGCGTGCTAACGCGCTCCAATCCGAGAGAGATGTGAAAGGCTGCGGAAAAAACGGTCCGGGCCTGCCAGTCATAAAGAACTTTCTGCGGCAAGTTCAAAAATCCCTGTGAGGTGCAACAGCCGGGCCTCCGACGAAAGGAGAGGGGATGCCAGATCTGCTGTTTCTCAAACCTTGCACCATGCACTAGTGCAAGTTCCGCCAATTTTTTGTGTTTATGTTCAAATATTGCTTTTAATATTTGAAATATCGATATCGTTTGAAGTATCGTTTTTTTTCTTTGCGATCACAAGAATTACACCCACGTCTATTGTTCACTAAAAGAACAGATCGAATATCACTTTTGTATTTATGTTTGGGTTCAAATATCCCTCATGTTTCATTTCTGTTCAACAATGCGCATAAATAGGAAGCATAGTAACAGATTTAGTATCTGGGGAATATTTTGCCGATATGAAGCTCTCGAAGAATGTCTAAGATTTTCGGTAGGCCGATCATAACGACGTTGAAGAGGAAAGGCGAGAGGACTGCGCCTTGCGGCGTGCCTCTGCTCCTCAGCTCCAACTCCCCAGATTCAACTCCTCCTAATGTTAGGGTGGCCGTCCTGTCAGATAAAAAATTGCTTCTGACCCACGTGTTTTGACCCGCTTCTTATTCTTCTAACTTTTCCAGAATTGTATTGTTTTACATTATCTAATCCCTTTGTGGGGTCGAGCCCCACAATGACCTTGGTGTCTAGGGGGAGCATCCATCTTCATGTATAATTTAATGTTTAGGCCTCAGCGTGAAGTCCTGAGTCAAGAGCCTGGGCCAGAAACCTATCATATTATGGGGAAAGAGTCCCTTCTCATCCATGTACGTATTTAATCTGTTTAAGACTACGTGCTTCATTAACTTCCCCACGCACGAAGTAAGCGAGATAGGCCGCACATACTCTAAGTAGAGTGTTTTGCCTGGTTTTGGTATCATGACCACCTTACGATTTTCCTTTGTCTAGGGATATTGCCCTCGTACAAGCATTTGTTCATATACTCTACGAGAGCCTCGATGGAATCGTTGTCCAGATTCCTCAGCATCTTATTCGTTACCCCGTCTGGTCCTGGGGCGGATTTGGTGCAGAGCACCTGTACTGTTCGACTCCTTTTTGTAGAGTAATTTCGTCACAAACATCAATAGTGCCCGAGCTGTCTTTCAAACACGATTCAGACTGAATGTGCCATGTGCGAAGCGACAACAAGATGCTTTCTAGCTAGCCAGGCACACGTACTTGGTGGAGTGAAGCGGAAGCGGAAACTGAATGTCAGCGTTAACATATGTATATATATATATATATATATATATATATATATATATATTCCCCTTTCCGTGCACGTGGACTGCATTACAATATTCAGGCATAGGTATCTGTACTAGAATCTGTAGCACATGCGCCTAGAGTTTGAGGTTTTTTTACCAGGAAAGTGTTTAATTTCGGGATACACAAACATTTGAGTGACGTCATATTGTCGCGGAAATGATGCCGGTACAGCGAAGCAAGCGGGCTGTAAAGGGTGCACCAGTGCGCACAGCGTCTTC
>NW_027526204.1:100643794-100663889 GCF_048455015.1 Haemaphysalis longicornis | reverse complement strand
CCGCCACTTTTTTTTTTTTTTAGCTCACCTTACATAATGTTGGAACCAGCGTCAGTTCGCGTGATGACACATTTGCCCGACACTTGATGAGCATGGCTTCTGCCGAGCCCAACATCTCATGGGAAAATCTCTCAAACCCCTAATAATGTGTCAATATTATGACTGCCATCTCTTACCTGTTTGACAGTAGTATATATGACCTTTTGTGAGATGCGACCACTTGCCACATGATTAGCTGCTGCAATTAACGCAGTTAGATGAGGTGACATCACCAGTTTTTTTTTTTTGTAGCGATTTTGCAAATACTAGCTGCTCTGATTCGAACATCTAGAATCGAACCTCCCTGAAGTATTTTTCAGGCAATGTAAGCGAGTGCTAGTGTTCCTTTGGCCAAACGTCAACCTTCCCATAACCCATAACTCTTTCCGAAAAGAAAATCAAAGCAGTTCCACTCCACACGAAAGCTGTCGGAAGTGCGCAGCCGTCATTCGCCATAATGGGCTGTAGCGCCGTTATCCGCTAAACGCTACCACCCATCACACTCTTCGTCACCCTGCCTCACTCCTCTCTTGATGAATGGAACGGAGGTTTGTCCAATTCAATTCAAATTTCCCACCTTCACAGTGCTCGCGCGCCTCCTGCCTGAAACTGTGCCAGCAGGAGTTTTGTTCTTTTTGTGCCTGCTTTTCCTCCTGCACGTGCTGGTGCCGCTGGCGTCTTACTGCGCAGCTTGGAACGCGGAATTTTTTTCTTTAACTGCCACTTTTTTTCGCTTACTATCGTAAAAACCGACCCAACGTGCAATTTTAACTGAATGAACACGGCCGCTGCCGGTTAATTACATATATTTTGCCTGAAATGTACCTGCAGTTTTCCTTGGGGTAAACAACGGGGAGATGTATGACAAGGGTAAACGGTTCAGGAGTTTCGAACACTTATGACTATAAAAACCGCTTGGTTTTCGACGCCTCTGTGGGACGCCACTATGTCGGTACGCTGTGGGGCTCTACTTGGGTCCAGCGAGCGAGCTACAACAAGGCGAGTCCCTAAAGTTTTCTGCACTTAAAAAAATTTCTGGGTAAGGCCCTGTAGTGGTGCGATAACAAACAGATTCATAGTGGTTGCACCACTATGTTCCTGACGGGGCCTTCGTGTAGAGGATTTCGGACTCCATTAAACATCCCAAGCAGTAGGCTGACAGATTGGAAAACCAGCGAAAAGAAGGACGCAACAACATGGAGAGACGAGATGAGACAAAGGTCCAGCGCTATGTTGTTTCGTCTCTCCTTGTGTCTGCGTCCTTTTTTTTGTAGCATAAGCTACACTGGCCGAGGTTGAGCAGTTTCGCGTGGACCTTGAAGGGCCCTGCTGCGCAAGCGCGAGGAGCATTGGATTGGCTTGGCTTGGATTGGATTAAATTAGATTGTATTGGTTCCTTTCTTTTTATTTATTTATTTATTGGTTCTTCTTTTTATTTTTCTATTTGTAATCCAATTGGAGTACGGGTGTGTAGAGCATTGGGTCTGCACATTGGCCGGTCTGCGCAATCCAGAGGAGTGACGTCATAGCCGCGGCAGACGCACTGGCGCCGCCGCGTGCTCAGCTGTGCGCCTCCGTTGTGTAGTAGTGAAGTCTGACGCTGTGCTGGAGTCACTTGATAGCCGTATCACGTGGCTCCTGGAGAGCCGTGCTGCGCATGCGCGAGGTGCAGTGACTGGACTGGACTGGATTGGATTAAATTGGATTTGAAATCGTTTTAGCAGCAGTAAGCATGATAATCAGCTAATCCTAGGCAACTAGGAAACCTAAGAATAACCAGCTGAACCTTAACTCACGCTACGTATATCCTGGCATAGCCGGGCTAAGCCACTGCTAATTTTTTTTCTCGCTAGTTTTCCCATCCGTCGATACGTACCAAGCTGCACTTTAGTAGGCTGAATCAATCTGCAGCAAACATCAAAACCTAAGCGCAGCCTCAGTGTGTAAAAGCCCCCAGTTTGAAGTCAGAAAAGAAGAGAGCGGGGCGTCGCCAACTGACTGGTCCAGAAGTCCTCCTCCTGGTGCGGGTAGTCCCTGGCGAGGATGCAGATCTGCAGGATGAGCTGCGGGGTGGCCTCCATGAAGCACTCGAACAGGCGCAGCATGCTGGCGTCCACGTCCTCCTCCGCACTGCGCCGGTAGAACTCCCGCTGCTCCGACTTGCTGCGCGCGCTCTTGAGGCCGTAGATGAGGGCGTCCACATACCTGCACAGGGGGGGCCAACGGTGGCAGCATTCGGGTGTTCGGGACGGTATTGGTAACAACGCAAACGAAATGGAGACACAAATACACGGACATCAACTTACAAAAAAAAATCTTCGCGGAACTTAAAGGGGCCACGAAGACAAGGTACAAGTTTGTTTTATTCAAAAGATTTTGTGTTTTATACAGCCCCCAGTGCTTGTCCGGGAGCAAACAATGCCGTATTTGATACAAAATTAAATAATTGACATTAAAATTTTGATTCTCCCGCCAAATAGTGTGTTTTCGTGGCGTCTGCCATGAAGTCACAGAAGCGGGTATTCAAATGAACCTCCAGTGCGCCATGAGGCTCGCCAAGCGGAAGGCAAGCGTTGCAGGGGTGGCAGAAAGTTAGGTGGGCAGATGAGACCAATAAGCCTACGGGGATAAATTGGTCGCAGATAGCACAGGACCGGGGTAATTGTAGATCAATGGGAGAGGCCTTTGCCCTGCAGTGGGCGTAGATAAGCTGTGGCGGTGGTGGTGGTGGTGGTGATGATGATGATGAGGTTCGCCAGCCTTGCTTACCACCAGCCATCCCAGATGGCGCTGAACATTGTCTGCCATTGCTTTATTTTAATTTGACTGTATTTGCACCTGGCTTGTTTTTGTTACGGTATAACATAATCGTTTCGTGAAACATGAGGTATGCTTGACAAACAGGGTCACGTAAGACAATGTCGCTTACGCCAATCGGCCAGTGTCGTGTAAGACAACTCCAAAGTGGCGGACAGTTGTGCAGCTTAAACAAGCGTAGTGCGCCCAGTATCAACAGCAGTGCGCATCGGTACTTCTATGTTTATGCGTATTTTCGTAACTTTCATTGTTTACCCCACCATTCTTACCGCTTGAAAATGAATATGCATTACATTTAAGCACAATTAGCTGGTTTGGCAAGCTGATACGCCCTGCCTAATTTGCGTTTGAGGAACAGCATAAGAGGTGAGCGGGAAAGAGAAGGGAGGCCTTCACTTGGCAGGGGCGCCAGTCGACTCGTCTTTCGGTGACATTTGCAACGAAAGGAGCAGATACACGGCCATTTTTTTCCTCATTATATAGCTAATTTGAGCGAAGTGTGCGTTAAAAGTGTAGGCAGTGTGATTCTAACGAGGCAATCTTTTGAATGAACTAAACTTGTGTTTGGTCTGCATGGCCCCTTTAAGTCTGCTTACCTGCGTTGGAGGGAAAACATTTTGGCTTCCCCTGGCAATACTTTTCGAAGACTTTTTTACTGCTACATTGCGCTAGCATTGCTTTCTTCACTTCTTTTTCTTCGTTTTTTGGTGCAAAACACTTCAAGTACTGCAAAACACTTCACGCCAGAGCTTCCAAAGAATTCGAGTTTGCCATGGCCTGCATGTGCCTGTTCTGACGGCCTGTTCTGACGGCCTGCACTGACGGACAACAACTTTGCTCATCAGCAAGCCTGCACCCTCCTCTCCAGGCTTCCGAAGAGACCACATCATCCATCCCTCTCATCACCTATCAAGACATAACGCAGTATTACTGCTCCGACAGACTACACTTTCCTCCCCCTCACCCCAAGGAAGAAGGATCACTACTCCGCAGAATACAAACTAATACCTTCCCTAACCCAGTTCGCCTGCATCGTACGTTTCGAAGTCAATACTCTGCTGAATGCCAGTTCTGTTCACAACCCGGAACTCTACCTCATATTATAATACAGTGTAAGCGCAATCCCAAACTTCCGCTTCTCCAATCCCCTCTTCCCACCACTGAGCTGTGGGAGCTCTAACCTGGTGACCAGCAGCCATCTGGACGTACAGCAACTCCTGGCATCTAGAGCGAAGGCTCTCTTCTCACCTCGTGGATTCCCGGAGTAAGAAACCACTCCCACTTCAGAAAGCTCAAATAGACGTTTCTCTCTCTCTCTCTCTCATGAGTACCTTCCTGTCATAGCAGCCGCCTTGGTGTTTGCTTGTTCGAAACCGAAACTGGCACAAATAAACGAGGCTGTAAATAATCATTTACACTGTGATCGACCATCTAATGCGCCATTCTATGCTTACTGAGCTGGTAGGCACCCATAGCAGCAAAAAGAACCATAACAGGAAAATTTCCTGCCAGAACTCCTTAATTAAAAGTAAAAAGGAAAACCAAAGTTACGGCTCCAAGCAGTAAAACGATAGCTTGGTTGTGGTGCGTTTATGTGAGCGATAATATTAATTTAAATTTATAATTTATTTAGGTTCCCTGTGCACTTACTTGCCTCGTTATTGTGCTACGTTCACGATGAATGTGCTTCAACTCACCTCACTTGCTACACTTTGTGCCTGTAAGATCTGTCCCGCCCATATTTAGCCTCACTCAAAAAAAAAAAAAAAAAAACGCTATTTCGTGCATCAAGGTTCCATTTGCATTTTACCTCTTTCTGGCAGCAGAGTACAGACAGTTCTCCTTTGTGTGGTCCGTGCTTCTTTAATAAGATGAACAGTGTGTCCCGCTATAAAACACGACATAAAAATGTGGTCTGAACACTGCCTGCTAAAGTTAGTGCACAGAAAGGAAAGGCCGCGCGTTGAAAGTTTCCCTTTTGGCACGACTTAAGCGCATGCAATGCGCAAATATGGCAGTTTGTCGTCTTTACAGTAGTAATCTGTCTGAGATCCAAAATTTTACTTCGGCAATACCAAAGGGGCTAAAGTTGAAAATCCAATGGCCGAAAGTAGTCCCAAAAGAAATAAGCCACTTTCGGCTAGTTCGAAATAGACGCGACTTTGCTGCACAATAAGTGAAGTGCACCGAGCTACGCACATCCATGTTTTTAAGTGCTTTAATCATTGCTGAAAGGACCACACAGGTGAAATACAAGTTCAAAAAAAAAAAAATATGGGGTTTAACACACCAAATCTGCACTTGCACTATGGGATGCACCATAATTGAGGGTGCCAGATTAATTTTTACCAGCCGGGTATCTTAAATGTGCGCCAAAAGCTCGACTCAGAGGCGTTTTCCCTTTTCGCCTCCATTTGAAAAGTAGCCACTGCTGCCAAGATTAAACCCGTGTTCTTGGGCTCGCTCAACAGCACGACGCCTTAGCCATGATGACGACGGGTGAAAAGTACGACTTGGTTTGCTCTATCCAAAGACTGGTCAGTCATTACAAGAATCTGTTCACTTCCACGCAAACTTCACATGGATAATAAAAAAAAAGCAGACGAAACGGCGGCAACTCAATCACCAGCCACCGTCTCGCACTGCTCCTATGATATCAAATTTAAGGAACAAGACCGTGTTAATGGTGGCTGCCGCAAAAAGTTGCCACATATCAACATGACTGTGATCGTATTTGCTGTTCTCATTCCATATGATAGCACTGCTCGAATACTAGCATGGAGTGATTGCTCTGTTTTAGTGCCTCGATCTCCAATGACACCACCGCTGACGTCGTCCAGCATGAAACTTCCCATTTATCAATATTTGTGAGTTTTCTCGTCGAGAAAACAGTCATCTTCGATACCGTAATAGAGTGGATCATCAAGTTGTTTTTATCAAACGGCTGTTCTTTAAAATGAAACAAGAAGGTGTGTTGTTTTCATGGT
Organism: Haemaphysalis longicornis; assembly: GCF_048455015.1. Taxonomy (NCBI): domain Eukaryota; kingdom Metazoa; phylum Arthropoda; class Arachnida; order Ixodida; family Ixodidae; genus Haemaphysalis; species Haemaphysalis longicornis. The sequence goes on along the minus strand of NW_027526204.1, from coordinate 100,658,046 downwards.
TCCTTTAAATTGTATTTAAGTTGCATGTATTTTGACATTGAGGTAGCCTTTTCGCCCTTGTAATTTACCAAAATATATCCGACGACACGAAGTTAGTAGATGTTTTACAGCACACTAGATGTTTTACAACACAGCTCCACGGTGAAATCACACGCGGGCGCGAAACCCGAGATAAAAACCGAGATAGCAGGGAAAGTACACTGCATTGTTCAGGCGACTTATATCAGCGAGACAGCCAACAATCCGTATATGCAGAAGGCATTGTTTGGCCCTAGAGCAGATCGTTGCCAGGCAGTGAATTACGGCTGTCAATAAACAGCTGAAAACAATCAAAAGACGATCAGGGCCGCTGCGACGTGCACTTGGCAGCTATCCGCACACCCGGCCTCGCCTAGTTTCTGTGCGTAGTTTCACAAAATGCAACCTTGTTGAACGCAGAGCGCGCAATAACACAGCCAAACACTGCCACAGCAAACATGACGTCGCTTCACTGGCGGACAAATTTCGCCCGCTAATCTCACCTGACGACTTGTCCGAGCTGCAACAAATGAAAAGCCGTCCGCACACACCACTGCAACTTGGACGGATGCTTGCCGTGCTGCTTGAGATCTAGCAGGTACCAGCGAAAGCTGAAGCACATCATGATGGTCGCTGGTACCAGAATAAAGGCCACGGTGAGCCCGAAGTACCAGTAGCTGCCGTCATTGTAGTGTCGGTACGCGACCCAGATGTCCGAGCCGGTGTCGAACAAGAAGCTCCCCACGGAGCACAGGACGCACAGGCCGTCGAGAATGGTGTACTTGCGTTGCTTGAAAGCCGTTCGCATCGACGACGGCTTGACGACCGTCACGACGGGCTCGCAGTTGCAGTTCGAGTCCGTCGATCCGTTGGCACCACGCACCTCCGCTTTTTCTGCTGACATCGCTCCGTTCCGCCGCTGCCATTAGAGCCACGGGGACGTGATCTCACTCAATTCGTTGCTGCCTGATGTCAGCGGCAGCGCAGGGCACTCCACCGCACATCGCGGTCCACTGGCACGGAACCCTCGACGGGTCATCATCTGACAACAGGACCGCAACCAGCGCAACACGCATCCTTTTCGTCCTCGGCTGAGCGTGACGTTTGACCGGAGCACAGTGACGTACTCCGCAGGGATCCAGCCTCTCCCCCCTGCTTTTTATAACACTGCTCGATCCACGCGGGTCCTTTTGTTCTCTTCACGCGTCAAGCCACAGCTCGCTGGTCGCGTTGGAGGCCTCGTCGAAACGGCGGAATGTGAGCGACGACGTGAACTTGCATGCTTCAGTTATTTTGACGGTTTCTGTTTTCGGTTTCCGCGCATTCCGTACTCCTGCACGCCACGGAGAGACTCCGAGCCGGACTTGCGTGAAGTGATAACGGGGAGGGAATTCGTCAGCGCTTTTGTGCGAGGCTGAGAAGCCGAGCGTGGCATTTTCGGGCAGCTGTCCCAGGCCTAAGCGAGCTGCGATCGACCGGCATTCGCTCTGAAAGGAACTGGAGCAAAAGGTTGTCGTCTGCTCCGGACACCGGAAGTGATCTCGCCTTGCACTTCCGCCCTCGAAAGATGACCGCCGCTGCGTCCTGCCGCCGCCCGCCTCCTCGGCTTCCGAGGTAAACAAACCCGTTCGTTCGCCGACAAGTCTTTGATCGGGAGTGGCCGACGTCGGGCGGGTCGAAATGCTGGCGACGCCGGCATCGCCGAGCCCGGCGAACGGTGGGGCATACTCGCCCGCGACGTCGCCGCCGGCGGCTCCCACGGCGCGGATGGACGGCTTCAGGACCATGGATGACGACGTCGAACTGGACGCCGTGTCCGAGTCGCTATCGTTCTCCCGCGTGGACAAGGCGGTGCTCGTGTTCTCCATGCTGACCGTGATCGGCGACGTGTTCATGGACGCCTGGGTGGCGTACAAGTACTTCCAGCACGGCAACATGCTCTACTTCGGCCTCACGCTCGTATTCATTCTCTTGCCGTCGTGGGTCGTCACTTGGATCAGCCTCAAGTGGTACGTCATTCAGACCCGTCACCCCGAGAACGACCTGTACAGGCAGAAGACGTGGCTGACCATTGTTCTTCACGTCTTCCAGCTCGCCATACTCTTCAGGTAATGTCCTTGTGTTGTTTCTTCTCTACTTTTCAGTTGGTTGCGTAGATCGTAGGACGCGCGCACTTTGAACGTGCTCACACTACAATCTAATCTGCTGTGCGTTGATTTACCGCCCGACGGTGAATCAAATAGCGACTATAGCAGCTTTATCTGCTGCCCATATAGTAATACTGTAGGCGTACGTAGATCCCTTTTCACTGTGGCGCTATCAGCTAACTTCAAAGGTTGAAAATAGCGCTCATACAAGCTCGAAAGTAAAAAAAAAAAAAAAAGAAGAAAACTCATACAATTAGCACGAATAAATTCTCATGAACCGAAATGTATTGATTTAGCTTCAGATATCAAGGCCTGAGCACAATACTCGATAACTTAGCTAATCGTAGCACACAGAAAATTTCGCAGTCCACTAGCATTAATTTTTCCCAAAGTAACAATTTAAATAATTCTAAATACAACAACATCAACAACAAAGAAAACGCGCATGTTAGTCAAAGTCCTGTGCAGTAATAGTATGTGGGAGTGATTATATGTACAACAAAACGTCTGACGCGTCAACTTACATTTTCTTTTGGACCCTCCGCAGCCATGCATTTAGATACATATTCTGTTCTCTGATTATTTTTCTAGCATAAATGCTAGGCAGTGCTCTGTTTTTGTGCAAAGTTTAACCACGCCTCAAGGCTCTCCTATTCTTCACGTAATAATATCATGAACTAATCCTTTTCGTTCCTCCAGGTTCGTCCTAACGTGATACGTCTGTGTGCATTACCACATATTTTTTGTTTTACTGTTCAACATGACTTGTGCCGCTTTTGGTTTTGTACGTACACTAAACCGTCATTGTAAGGGAATCACTTTAATCAAAATCTCGCTTTATTCAACGTTTCTCATGGTTTCCACTGCAGTACACTGATAGCAAATCATGTCTGCTTTTAACAAAGTATTGCTTATAATGAATCCATTCTCTTGTTCGGAGGACTTTGCCATAACAAGGTTTTACTGTAATCGTAACAGCATTTACCTGCACAAGACAAGGTTGCTGTCAGTGGTTCGCAAGACCCTGCAACAAAGTAACAAATGCGCGCATATGCGTCTGGTAGTTCTTTCTTTTTTCTTTCTGCAGATTAAAAACTTTTAAAAAGCTTATGTGCTGTTTAGGTGACTGCGTGCAGTGCTGTAGTGTCTGTGAGGTATGAAGAGGCACTGATGATGCAATGTGTCAAACAAGTAGTTCACGAGGGTGCTAGTTTGGGCCTGTTCGTAGAACATGACAATGAATCGAAGTCCTAGGACAACAGGACAAGCATTTTGTGTGTTGACTCACTTGTCCCGTTGTCCTAGCGCCTCAATTCATTGAAACAAATAGTCCCAAGGCATTTCGTCTGCGTCCTCTTGATTGAAGCAGATGATGAGAGTGGCGACAACTTAAAGAACAATTTTTTTGGTGCATCTGCTGTACTCATTGGCCGATCTCACTGCATCAGACCCTCCTATTGGCTGATGCCCGCTGTAAGCACAGCGTGAAGTTTGTAAGAAGCAGTCTGCTACACCAAGTTGCAAACGTAGCCCCAGCGCATCTTCTCCGCCATCGCTGAAAATTTGGTTCGATAAACATTTAAGGGCCACTTAAAGGCCAGACGACTTTTTGTTTCAACTGAAAGGTCACGCCATTTAACCTGTTCCGGTCCAACACTTTCCGGCCGTCCTAGTCTGAAACTACTTTTCCAATTTCTGGCACCGTAAAGAAAAACACAAACTGTGCAAGAAAAACTTGCCGGATATTTAATTTTTCTCGTGTATTCTGCTTGCAATTCCTTTACCGATATTTCGGCGGTGTATGAAACCACTCGAAGCTATCTCCTGGGTTCAGGCCGGTGTTCTTACAGCAGGTTTTGCAGGAACACGCGATTTCCCTCCTGCCTTCTTTTTGTTTTCTGTTGTTACAAACAGCACATCTGATGGAGGCAGGCACGTTATTCTCCACCTCACAGAAGTCATCATCACTTTCGCCAAGTGTACCACCACAAAACGCACGCAATGAGAAAGTAGCCCCGCTTCTCAGCAAACAGTGCGCCCGTGAAAACGCTTTGGGATCCAGAAGCCCCATGCTGAGCATTGTTGATTGATTGATTGATTGATTGATTGTAGGGTTTAACGCACTGACGCAACGCAGGTGATGAGGTGCGCCGTAGTGGAGGGCTCCGGATTAATTTTGACCACCTGGGGATCTTTAATGTGCGCCGAAATCTTGTACACACGGGCGTTTTTGCTTTTCGCCTCCATGAGAAAAGCGGCCGCGGTGGCCGGGAATCGAACCCGCGACCTCGTGCTTAGCAGCGCAACGCCTTAGCCACTGAGCCAGGGCGGCGGGTTGCTGAGCATTGTGCTGTGCCCTTGTGCAAAAGGAAGTAAACTTGAACAAACAAAGTTCACCTATCCCTCAAGAGATGGTGCATCATGTACACAAAGAATGCGAAAGCATCGAAGTGGGAAAAACCACGAAGTTGAACCTTGAACACCCAAGTCAGGTGGAACCCAATAGCAGACCGCTACGGCTGTGTTCCGTTTTCGGGCAAGGTCCGACAACGGACCAGACTGGGCTAAAGCTGTTCTAGCTTTTATTCAGCAGCAAACGATATTGTTTGCTTAGAAATAGATTGCCAAAACTCTGATTTTAAGTGCAGAGCACTTTAGGGGCTCGTTTTGTCGTAGCTCGCTTGCTGGAGATAAGTAGAGTCACACAGCATTCTGTCGTCGCGGCGTAACCCAGAGGCTTCGAAAGCCAAGCGGTTTATGTAGTCATAAGCGTGCGAAACTCATGTGCCGCTGGCGCTTGTCATACATCTCCCCGTTGTTTAGCGCAAAGAAAACTGCTGGTACATCTGAGGCAAAATTTACGTAATTTACCGGCAGCGCCCGCATTCATTCAGTTAGGAACGCTGGTTGGGATGGGTTTTACGATAGTAAGTGAAAAAAAGTGGCAATGCAATGCTGGCGCGTGCAGTAGGAAATGCAAGCACAAAAAGAACAGAACTCTCGCTGGCAGGGGCATGCGAACACTGCGAAGGCGGGAAATTTGAATTGCATTGGGTGGTAGCACTAAGAGGATAACGGCACTACAGCCCATTATGGTGAATCACTGCTCTGCAGTTCCGACAGCTTTCGCAGTGAGTGGAATGCCTTTGATTTTTTTTCCAACTTCTCTCCATTTTTACGTGACTCTAAATTAGACCGCATTGCACATCAGGAAGAGGGATTGCCTACAAATTCTTTGAAGGCATTTCCAGCAAGGGGGATCCAGCCACTGAGGAGAACCAACAGAAACTACCCGCACGTTTTTCCAGCGTGGCAGCTGTTGGCTGGACAGTCTGTTTTGCCGACTGTGCCAGTAATCTCGGAGTATTGCCAGTAGTCATTGCAAACAAATAAATGCAGACATTGAGAAGCACCAAGAGCTGGCGAGTTCACTTGAATAAGTCTCGTGACAGTACTGACGACTGAGCAAAACATGGGGCTGAAATCGAAAGTGAAATGAAAACTACCAGCAGTTGTAGCGAAGGATCATACTTAAAAATATTTAAGAGCTAAAGTTTGTGCCTTCTTCAAACACGTGTGCTCAGCAAGAGTTCTTGCGTACATTTCTTTCACGCTTACGCGTACCCACTGTGACAAATGCTTCAGGAAGCAGTTAAGCCAGGCTCCATCATTCCCGTTCCACCATTCACGATTCGCGAAGGTGCAAATTGGAGTGCAAGAAAAGCATACAGGATGGTGGTGGACTGGTGGTACCTCTTTTCAAGCTTTTGCCATCACCTGTGTTAACAGGCAACTGCCGTTTCCTCTAGTAGTATAGCTGCATTTATGGCACTGTAAATACTGATAGGGACCAACTTGTTTTGGTATTTTAGTACCGCCTTGATGTGTGCTGTAGCACTCTATTTACGGAAGTATCAGGACCATCGTGGACCTCAGGAGCAGTGGTATCGAACCCCTGTTATCACTCTAGGTGATAATGCAGAAGTCTTAAACCAAAAAAGTTTAGTTTTACAGTTATGATGATAGAAATTGGGGGGCATATGTAGTTTTCCTTTCTGATTGTAGATATAAAATTTTCTTTCGTGTAAAATGACTATATTCAAATTTATTTTGATTTTTATATTTGATTTTTTGACAGCATTTGTAAAATAAACTGCTGGAGGGTTGCAGCTGAACTAGGTACCGGTGAACTGTGCACAAACCAAGGAGTGCTATAAGGCTAACATTGTCATTCTATCTGGTCTGTAGCAGAAGTTATGACAGTTAGAAGATTGAGCTTGAAAGGTGGAAATCAGGAAAACCGGTTTTGCCTTCCAGGCCCAATCTTCAAAGTGTCGTAACTTCTGCTGCAGACCAGATAGAATGACAATGTTAGTCTTACTGCACTCCTTGATTTGTGCACAATTCACCGATACCTTGTTCAGCTGCATCCCTCCAGCAGTTTATTTTACAAATGCTGTCAAAAAATCACATAATGCTGTCAAAAAATCAGACATACAAATCCAAATAAATCTGAAAATAGTCATTTTGCACCAAAACAATACAAATCCGAATAAATTTGAATATAGTCATTTTACACCAATACAAATGTTAGATATACAATCAGAATGAAAAAATTCATATGCCCCCCCCCCCCCCCCCCCCCCCTAATTTCTATCATTATAATTTCAAAAAAAAAGTTTCTGATCAAAGACCCATGTGCCCCCTTAACTTTCGTGTGGAACACCTTGCAGGTACCTGAGCTCTTTGATCTTTGGCATCAAGAGCCAGGACAAGTCGCGGACCAAGACGGATCGTCGCGTCTACTACCAGTTGATGCTGTGGGAGGACAACGACGCGTCCATCCTGCGGCTGGTCGAGTCCTTTCTGGAGTCCGTTCCTCAGCTGCTGCTGCAGGCCTACGTGCTGATGACCACGCCGGACCAGGCAAAGACTCTGGGTGAGGGGGGCTTTCCGTTTCGACAGCTGTACTCGCAGTGGGCGCCGATAAATTCATCCTGTTAATGTGAAAACATCAAAAAGGCCCATTCATGGAAAAAATCCCGGGCCATCTCCACTAACGTGAAACCTGGGAAGGGGAAAAGGATGCAATGCATAAGTGTATTCTTGGCGCCTAGGCGTTTTTGCCCATGGAGATGAAGCCGTTGAGGGGTAGAGGTATACAACTTTGTTGTAAATGTCTCTTGTCTTTGAAGCACGAATTGCTCCAGCGTGAAGCATTAACGAGTGTCTCGGTGTTTTTTTAGTACGCGTTACGAAGCGCTCCGGCGCAAGGGGTTAACGAGTGTGCCGGTGTTTTTTAGTACCGTGACTACATGAGACGACGATTACGACAGCGACAGGAGACGCCAATAGCCCCAGCCCCAAACGGGCTTCGCTCCTAAAATGAGACTTTGATGTGGGAAGCCACGGAATGGTTCCTTAAGAAGTGTTCCGTAGCATGAGGTGTTCCATAGCGCTTGCTCTAACTCGGCAGTAGGGAGAAGTGGCCGTCTGCGCCAGTATACTGGCAGATGACGGGAAGGGAGAATGCAGCCAAACGAGTGAACAGAAAGCTATGAAATCCATCATCATTACATTATCAACTCTCCCATTACATGGTAGCGGGAGTGAGTAGCAGTGCAACATGTAGGGGGCAGACAAAAGTTGTTTGAAAGCACTCCAGCAGATGTGAAAGCGCGAAGTCCCAAACGGCAAGATTAGGAGGTCGTTCGAGAATGTGAGGCGGGATCAAGGCATCTGAGATGTTCGAGTGGGCATTAGTGCTTTCGCACTCACAACCCATAAGAAGTGCTTAGGAACCTTTGAACTTTTAACGGCTGAGCTGTTTAGGCTCGAGCTTGGTCTGCCTGTGTTCGCCGAAACAATACCAAGAAGAAATACCAAGTTGCACGTTAGCGTGTGCCTCGTGAGGGGCACCCGGCGTCGGCCAGCTCGACCTTTGAAAACACTCTGCTCAGCGTTCATGGTGCGATCCCTCGCGTGCTGTTCTCCTCGCCAGTTCACGTGGGTTTGAGCCTCAAGTGGGGAGCACAGACGGTGAGTTCGTGAAGCTGGTTGCCGCGGGTTCTAGTGCGTGCTAACGTGGTCCACTTTGGCAGAGATGTGAAAGGCTGCGGATGAAACGATCCGGGCGTGCCTGTCGTGGAGAACTTTCAGCAGCAAGTTTGGAAATCCATGTGATGTGCGACAGCCCGGTCTCCGACAAAGGGAGAGGGGCCGCCAGCTCTGCTGTTCCTTCAGCATTGCAGCACTAGCGCAAGCTGTGCTAATTTTTGTTTAAACTGGCTTGCTTGTTTCTGTTGCTCCTTCTTCGCCTAAAGCTGGAGGGGTGGGAGGCTACAACCTCACCCCTCCCTCCTCTCCCTATGATGTTATAAATGTGGTGCTGGCTTTGCAGTAAGTTGTTCAATGTAGAGCTTTCGGGATAGAGCCCACTTGCGAAGTAGAGGGAAAGAAATTTGGAAGAATTTTGTGGCGAACAATTTTGTGTGCGGAAGTTTGTCATCCGTTTGCTTTTGGAATGCTCGTACGGCCTCTTCGCATTGCAGAAGCTTTTTGGGGGCTCAGGTTTATGCTAGTGCAATTTAGAAAGAGTGCATTTCGACTTACTTGTATCATACCTTTGTTGAAATGCACGTGGTGTGTTTTAGACTCCATGCAGTGACTTCAACACATAAGCTCGCAAAATGAAGAGCATGCCAGCCAAACTGAGCCGTGAAGAACAGTGAAGGGTAGACTGGCGACATTTTACGTTGCATTAAAGAAATTCATGCTGGAATGAAGCTTTTTTCCTTAGCACGTAATAAGAAACTGATCAGTAATCAATCAATTTGAAAACTCCAAACTATCTTTCCTGTCAGAATGACTGCAGGTTTAGAATTGATTGATTGTAGGGTTTAACGTGCCGATGCAACGGTGGCGATGAGGCGCGCCGTAGTGGAGGGCTCCGGATTAATTTTGACCACCTGGGGATCTTTATCGTGCGTTGAAATCTCGTACGCACGTGCGGTTTTGCTTTTCGCCTCCATCAGAAAAACGGCGCCACGGCAGGGAATCGAACCCGCGTCCTTGTGCTCAGCAGCACAACGCCTTAGCCACTGAGCCACCATGGCGGGTGCAGGTTTAGAACTGAGGAGTACTATGCTGTTCACAACCACTGTATTTGCGCAATTCTAACATGCACCTTTTTTCTCTGAAAGTAGCCTCCAAATTTGTGTGCGGGTTAGAATCGCCCTCGAAAGTGAAATTGCCTGCAAAGCGGCTAGTTTGACATTTCCTGGAATCCAACTTCATTCAATCCGGAACGTTCCGTCAGCATTACGTGGGTAAATTGGGACGTACCTTACCTTTAGCCAGATGTTACACAGGTGTCTGCTACTGCTGCTATTGGCACCTCGCACAATGTTACGGCTTCAAAAAGGTGCCTCTCTGAAGGGCAATTCAAGCGAAAGGATTTTGAAGTGCCATTAGCGAAAGGAGATAATGGGCATCAGGCTCACTGGGCGTCCCAGAGACGTGTGTGATTGGTGTAAACAAGGAAGTGACAGATAGTCATACAAGGCCTCGAGGAAAGTATTCTCTGGCCCCAAGTGCAAACGTTTTTCGGAACATTAAGACTCCCAGGCAGAATTTGTAAAAGGAGCAACGAATGAACCGACGGCTTCTAAAGTCAGAAATTACGAAGGTCGAGATGTTTCAAATAACAGATGCTTTCAACGTTCCCCACTCTAGCGTTTATTTTAGCCGGAGCTTAATAAGCAATTTTATGAAGCGCAAGAGATGCTGTCTGTTATGTGTGTCATGTCTTTTACAGATGCGCGGTAGAATTGGTGTCAAGGTATTTCTAAAAAAACTCCCAAGCATTTCCCCGAGGGTGAACATGGTTAAGTGCGAATGCACGGGGTGATGCTATGAGGGGGAGTAAAGTTAAAATCCGTTGGCATTCGCCCGTGAGCGCGCGCGAGCCGACCCACGGAGGTCTGGCAGTTTATCGCTGCATATATAGGGGGGTACGCCGCGCCGAGCCAGGTGGCTGAGAGAGGAGGCGAGCGCAAGGGGAGAGGGACAGCGGCGCACGGCAGCTGCAGCCGAGCGAGGGGGAGAGGAGAGAGTGTGACGTCACGGTGGAGAGAGAGGCGCGCGGCAACTGCTGGGGAGAGGAGGCGCGCTGTGACGTCATACCATGACGTCACGGCGCGAGGAGCGGTGCGGGGAGCGGCGCGCAGCCACGGCGAGGAGGCGGAGCGAGCGCGGTCACGTGGTGAAGTGACGTCACCGCGCCGTTGCTACCGACGCTCCTCTCCGCTCCACGCCGTTGCTAGGGAGAGGAGGACTGCGGACGCCGCCGCCGCCGCCGGCGGTGGAAGGTTTGGGGTCGCTTATAAAGGGCATTCGCACTTAAAATTTTCCTGAGTAAACTTACGTGCGTGTTACAATCTGGAGTGTGTTAGAACATGCTAACACAATGTATTTTTTAATTCACTTTGTTTTTGCCTACCCATTAGAGAGTTGAATGATCAGCAAAAAAAGCACGTGCAGTGCCTGAACGAAGACTTAGAGACTTACTGAACGAAGGATAGAGAGAGAGAGAGAATAAACTTTAGTTGAATCCAGAAAATGCATCACAGAGGCGTCCTCATTCCAGGATGCCTTGAGCTCGGGCTGCGTCGACAGACTTTTCGATCAGGCGCAGCTGATCTTTGAGGCCGGAGCTGGCCAAGGCTCTCTCCCAAAGCTTCGTGGAAAGGTGGATGTTAGGGGGGTCTAGGGTAGACTTATCGTAGCTGCCCACTATGTGTCTGAGAGTCCCAGGCTCTCCGCAGAAGCGGTAAAGTGGAGAGAAGTGTGTCCGGTCAAAGAGGTGAAGTCTGGTAGGATGTGGGAAGGTGTTGACCTGCAGTGCACGCAATAATCTTTCCTGATCCCTCGGTAGTGATTTTTGGGGTGAAGAGTAGGTTTTATTGGACATCCACAAGCAATGTGATAAATTCCCAATCCGGAAGGAAGTAAGACAGGAAGATACCATCTCACCAAAACTGTTTACAGCATGTCTGGAAAGGGTGCTTAGAAAGCTTGACCGGGAAAAAATAGGATTAAGGATAAACGGGGAATACCTGAGCCATCTGAGATTTGCGGACGACATAGTCTTGCTGAGTGAGACTGCAGAACACCTGCAAACAATGCTTGAGGAAGTACAATCAGAAAGTACGGCTGTGGGGCTAAAACTGAATATGAATAAATCTAAAGTAATGAGGAATAAGTATGTCAAGAACGTCTTCTTCAGCTTAGGAACGAAACCATAGAAGAAGGAAAAGGATATAACTACCTCGGAACAGTTGATTAGTGCTGACCCCAACCACGAAAGTGAAATGCGGCACAGGATAGGCATGGGTTGAGGAGGACTCGGCAAGCACTCCCGAATAAAGAAAAGCAAGCTACCTCTGTCTCTTCAAAGAAAAATATATAGCCAGTGCATACTGCTGGTGATGACATACGGAGCTGAAACTTGGTGCCTTACCGAACAACTAGAAAGCAAACTTAGGTCGTCTCAATGGGCCATGGAACGAGGAATGTTAGGAGAACACTAAGGGACAGGAGACGAGCTACCTGGATCAGAGAACAAACTTGAGTTGACGATATCATAGTTCAAATAAAGAAAAAGAAATGGACTTGGGCCAGCCATGTAGCGAGACAAAACGATAACCACTGAACAATTAGGGTAACAGAGTGGATACCAAGAGATGGATCTAGAGGAAGAGGAAGGCCACTAACCCGATGGAGGGATTAAATGAGGAAATTCGGGGGTGCAGGACAGGAGCAGTGCAGGACAGGAGCAGTTCGAGGTCAATGGGAGAGGCTTTTGTCCTGCAGTGAGCCTGAGTAGGCTGTTGATGATGACGATTATGACGTTTCTATGTTTGTATTTTGGTTCACTGAATGAAACTGCCTTACTGCAGGTGATATCACAGCTGTCCCTGTGCTCCTGGCAGAACAAATGCATGCTTTGTGCAAAGTAGAAGAACAGCGCCAGGTCGGTTCTTGAATGACAGCAGCACTTGCATGGAACCAGGGGTGGGAATTGCCGGTGGAATCAAATGAACCTAATGACATCTTACTCATGCAAATGTCGAATTTGCTTGCAGTATGTGCGCTTTGCCACACCGCCTCCTTGCCACGAGATGAAGTCAGGATCTTCCTGAATGCTTTTTGACCAGGGGCAGCCCCTTTCTTAAAAAATGTGGGGCCTGTGGAAAGCTTTTGCACGATCTGCTAGCATTTACTCGGCTGTCTCAAAGGCAGCAATTTTGAGCTATAAATCAAGCATTCCCATTCTCTGGCCATCTGGTGATGTAGCACAGTTTGAAAATATGCATCTTCTGCGTGGTTGTACGTGTTTGGCTTCTTCAGCACAACAAATTTACGTGAGCACCCAAACACCATTTTCCGCCCAGGTCGTTGAGTGGCGAACTGCGTTGTACAGTTTATTTTGTCACCAATAGATGGCACCACTGTACGGGAAAAATCCAAAACAGTGGACCAATCGTAGGGCCACTTTTTGATGCATGGGGCCTGTGGGGAGTTTCACAGCTCCTACATCAAGTAACTCCGGTTGTTCCCCCCCTGCATCCACAGTGCTGGCACAGGTGGTGTCGGTGGTATTTGGGACGTGCTCGGTGGCCTGGTCCCTGGTGGCGTACGTGCGGACGCTGCGCTTCTCGCTCGAGGAGGCCCCCAACGTGTCGTGGCTGGGCACCCTGGTGTGTTACTGCTGGCGGCTAATGGTGCTGGCCCCCCGCCTGGTCGCCGTGACCCTCTTCGCCTCCGTCTTTCACTGGGCCCTGTTCATCGTGTGCGCCGTGCGCTGGCTCCTCATGTACGCCTGGCTCGTCAAGGGTGTCCGCATCGGGCAGTACGACAAAAGGTACGGAAAAATACAAGCAATACGGACAGGAATTACAGAATACGGGTATGCGTGGCCATATGGTAAGATTATTCATATGCATGTGTGTACGTCACAACGCTGTGCGCTGGCTCCTCATGTACACCTGGCTCGTGAAGGGTGTCCGCATTGGACAGTATGACAAAAGGTACGGAAAAATAGGGGCACTACGGACGGGAATTACGGAATGCAGGTATGCCTGGCTGTATGGAAAGATTATTTGTATGTATGTGTGTACGTCACAACGCTGTGCGCTGGCTCCTCATGTACGCCTGGCTTGTCAAGGGTGTCCGCATTGGACAGTATGACAAAAGGTACGGAAAAATAGGGGCAATACGGAAATCATATTACGGAATACGGGTATTCCTGGCCATACGGAAAGATTGTATGCGTGTGTGTATGTCATAACGCTGTGCGCTGGCTCCTCATGTACGCCTGGCTTGTCAAGGGTGTCCGCATTGGACAGTATGACAAAAGGTACGGAAAAATAGGGGCAATACGGAAAGCATATTACGGAATACGGGTATTCCTGGCCATACGGAAAGATTGTATGCGTGTGTGTATGTCATAACGCTGTGCGCTGGCTCCTCATGTACGCCTGGCTTGTCAAGGGTGTCCGCATTGGACAGTATGACAAAAGGTACGGAAAAATAGGGGCAATACGGAAAGCATATTACGGAATACGGGTATTCCTGGCCATACGGAAAGATTGTATGCGTGTGTGTATGTCATAACGCTGTGCGCTGGCTCCTCATGTACGCCTGGCTTGTCAAGGGTGTCCGCATCGGACAGTATGACAAAAGGTACGAAAAAATATGGGCAGTACGGACGGGAATTACGGAATGCGGGTATGCCTGGCTGTATGGAAAGATTATTCGTATGTATGTGTGTACGTCACAATACTCCTGACAGAGAGAAATTCAAGGACGAAGAAGAGCATTAAAGGCCAACTGCACTCATTATTTCGATCTCTTGGAAACCTTATTTTCGTATAGTCTGCCTAAAAAGACTTCAGGATATAAAATATGACAGCTCAAATATGCGTGTCTACTACAGCGTAAACAGCCATCGAAAATCGGCGATTTTGAAAAGAAACTGAGAAAAACGCGGCCATTACAAGTGACGTTGCAGCTGGCCCACCGGCA
>NW_027526204.1:100570129-100643694 GCF_048455015.1 Haemaphysalis longicornis | reverse complement strand
CCACCCGGCATGTGGTCGCCTGCCGGTGGTTACTTGCACGCAACATTTCCCCCTCGCAGTAGCCCTAGGAGAAAAGCGCCCATCAGAGCTCGACCGGTTCTCGTGGCTGGCCGAAGGAAAATGCATCCGGCCAGCCACATTGTCACTTCTGCTTTATAGCTGTTTGCACATTTCACCCCGTTTTGCTGCGACGAAGCTATTTCAAATGCTTTTAATTAACTAACCATGCATTTCACAGGGCTACCAGTTATGTCCCAGTCGGTTTGGTGGTACGTACTGGATGTTCACGGTAAAATCGGCCGAGGTGAAATTTGAGTGCAGTTGGCCTTTAAACACAGTGGGCACACAGGTCCTTGGATTCCTTGAAAACACTTAGTACGTTTTCAATGCCCTTGACAGTCCTATAATTTCTTCCTGGAAACTTCTTGAGTTCTTGGAGTTTTTGTGGGGGCCCGATTGTGCGAATTGTGTTTGTGGTGGTCGAGCATGGTTGCAACAAATGTTCATTCTTTACCGCTTTCTGCAACTCCTGGACCACAAAGTCACTCTTCCTGCACCAAGAGGCGAGCTTGGGCGTGTTCTCCACTCAATTTTTTTTTTTCATCTAATTTGCTTTGACTTTGGGGTTGGCCAAAAGCCATAAGTTGCTGGCCACAATGAGGCTAAAACATCTAGACCTCCCCGTTAGAGATTGTTGGGACAGCATGCTTATTTGTAATGGTAATGCAGCTATGTGAATCGAAAATGAATGATAACAGTTGAATGTAGCAGTACTTTACTTTTTCTTTTTGCTTCAACTGTAGCTGGGTTTATTGGCTTTTCTACGTAAAAAAAGTAAAGCCTCATGGCCTGAGCATTGTCCGTTGGCCGCATTGGGCTTTATGTCAAGTGCGTGCCTATTTCAGAGCCATGAATGCTTTTTTTGCTTTATTTTTTTCATGTGTTGGTTGTGGTATGCTTGGTGATCAGGTGATCCGTACATGCGAATGAAGCGTGAAGAAGTTGTTGCCTATTTAATCCTTTCCCTGCCACTGGTGAGATTACTTAGGGGAACGCACATGCACAACCACTGCCACCCCGAGGACAACTCGCATAAAAAAAATATGGCGGGCATGCCGTGCCATCTAAGAGAGGTCACATAAACACGCAGAACTTGATTAATTTCTCAGTGAATAAAACATCTTCTGTATCCAGACAAGCGCTGGGAGCACTATAGAACACGAAATCTATCAATAAAACAAACTTGTATTTTGTCTGCATGGCCTCTTCAACGCGCATGTGTAGAACAGATTGCCGCATCCTTGAGGCCAGCACTCAACGCAATACTCCTTAAATGTGTTAATCCTAAAAATAGTACAGGTGCTTCCACTAAACAGGCATTAACTCGAAGGCTAGGTACGACCACAACCATCCGTCGTGGGTATGACGCAACCGCGCCCCGCACTCTACTGGACTGCATTGGCCATGCAGATTGTATGAAGTACGTAAGCCGGAATAAGAAATACGTGAAGAATAATGACCTTTTAGCAAACTGAACGTTTTCTATTTAGAAATTTTCCATTGGTGGTAGCGAATATTGTCCGTGTGTTGAGGGCGTCAGGTGGCACATGTTAAAGAAGTCGGATAGCTGCAATCGTGGCTAAAATAAATGGATTACCAGGTACTGTGAGTCGCTTTGCATCCATAACATCAGCTACGCTTTATTTTTATTGCGATACGAAGCGCGATAGTTGACGAAACGCCATTTCGAGGAGCATCGCAGCATACACGGCTTTCGTTTCAACCATCGGCTCCGTGCGCCACGGTGCGGCGGAAAACGGCGAAAAGGCCTCTTCAGAATTACGTGCTCTCTGGGTGATTGGAATGGCTGGAGCAAGGGCGCGTCGCCGGCAGCCGATCGCGGAGGCCGTGGCAGAGCCTAATGACGTACTGGAAGTTCGTTTTGAATACGCGCACTTATGACTTCATGGCAGACGTCACAGGAACACACGATTTAGCGGGAGAATCAAGTTTTTAACCTAAATTGATTAATTTCTTACTGAATATGGCATCATTTGCTGCTGTACAAGTGCTGGGGGCACTATAAAACACGAAATCTTTCGAATA
The DNA here is from genome assembly GCF_048455015.1 of Haemaphysalis longicornis. Lineage (NCBI taxonomy): Eukaryota > Metazoa > Arthropoda > Arachnida > Ixodida > Ixodidae > Haemaphysalis > Haemaphysalis longicornis. Next base: position 100,641,588 of record NW_027526204.1, on the reverse strand, counting down.
AAACAATATGTCCAGTGCTTCGTACTCGAATAGAAGTGCCGGCAGCGTGTTGGCCACCCAGTCGCTCGCCACTGAGTTACCCACCTTCTTTCCTTTCCTGCACAGCGTTTGTATACAAGACCATGCCGCTGCTTGAAACGGTGAACCACCCGCTGTAGGCCTGAAAGTTCTCAATTCGAAGTGAAAGGGCAACGTCATTGGCTTTCTCCCAGAGCACGTTTCCACTGACGTTCACTTGAGCTGTAGTCACTTCCTTGAACCATGTCAGGGGATGTTTTGAAGCTCGACATGCTGGGCTGTTCTGGCCTGTTTGATGTTCAGGCCAAAACGCTGCACGTTTTGGAAAAGCACATCGTGTTGCTTAACAATGGTGCACAACTTCGACGGTGACAGGCCGAGCTCTTTTGCCAAGTTGCTGCGCTTCCTGCTTGGTTCACTGTCGACTCTATTCAGAATGTACCACTTCGCCTTGAAGGAATGGGCTTTCCTTTTACGCAACATAGCTGGTAGACTGGTTTATTGCGTTGGGAGAGAGGGGGGAGAGGTAGAGAGAGAGGGAGAGAGGTAGCGGGTAGAGAGAGTGGGGAGAGAGAGAGGGAGAGGAAGAGAGATATGGAGAGTTTTATAGAGAGGAAAAGGAAGTTAGAGAGGGAGAGAGGAGGAGAAAGGGGTGAGTTAGAGAGGGAGAAAGAGAGAGATCAAACTTCATTTTTTTTCTGCAGGTTTAGGAAGGGGGGTAGCAAAAGCCTTGAACATGCATCACAGCAACTGAACAACCACCGTGAGGAGCTGGTCAAAAGTCCCTGCATTCCTAAGGCGCGGCACCCCACCAAAGACCGGTGAGATGCCAGCAACTTAGTGACGTCAAGTCGCTAGCCAATGCATCATAAGCGCCTGCCTGCGCAAGGTGATCAAAGCGTTCCGGAGTGGCGTTGCCCAGAGCCCGCCAATACAGCCGTGGTAGACCCGTTGCACTGTGCGTGCTTGTACAACAACAGCCCAGCCATTGCCGGAGGAAGAGTGACGAAGTACAGAAAGAGCACGTACACTAGCGTCGCTTGCTCGCTCTTTTGTATCATCTGCCACGCCTCGGAGGTCCATTCGTTAAAGCCGAAATTTTGCCCATTGCTATTTCGCCAGGAGTTCTCAGGAATTTATATCATCCCGAAATTCGTATCAGCCAGAATTGTATCATCGAGATTCCACTGTAACAGGAAAAAAGGAAAGCGGCACTGAAAGGGTTATTGACCTCTGCAGACGAATTTAATTGAAATGCTGAAACCATGCACGTGCTGAAATCAGAAAGTCTCAGAAAGGCCGCAAAAGCTAAGGCTGAGCAGCTCAGCAGCATTAAGACACAAATAAACAAACCGAAAGACCATTTTTGAGCCTTAGAAATTTATCTAGTCCAATTGCACTGTATGTGCAACCTTCACAGCTTTATCTAGTTGAATCAAACTTTATGCGCAATAAGTGAAGTCACTTCCCTTTGTTCTGTGCAATATAATTTAACATGAGGGAACTGTCATGCATTTTTTCAAATTGTTCATAATTTTCTTGAGAAGTTCAAATTTTTTTTGGAAATGTGTTCAAACCCTCTGAAAAACCCATTGTCTTCCTTTCTTTTGTCACCTAGTTCTCCTTGCCATGTCTTACGAGTCTTTTTTTTAGATTGGTCTCTCCTTGGCAGTTCTCTTTGCTGTTAATTATGTATTATGTCTGGCTTAACATTAAGGGACAAGAAGAGAGCGGAGAGGGTCAGGGAACAAACGCCTGTTAAGGACATATTAGTAGAAATTAGGAAAAAGAAATGGGCGTGGGCAGGGCATGTAATGCGAAGGAAAGACAACCGTTGCTCGTTAATGGTAGCAGAGTGGATCCGTAGAGAAGGCAAGTGTGGCAGGGGGTGGCAGAAAGTCAGGTGGGCAGATGAGATCAAGAAGTTCACGGGGATGAATTGGTTGCAGTTAGCACAGGACCGGGATAATTGGAAAAATATGGGAGAGGCCTTTGCCCTGCAGTGGGCGGAGATAGGCTGATGGTGATGATGGTGGATGCCTGTCTACCATTCCCCGCCACACATGCTTACCCATCAGCATGGAAAAGGTGGATGGGCGCATCTTGCCTGCCTTTTGCACGACGCTGCAGGAGCGACAAGCTGTGCTTCAAGGCCGTGCTGGCGGCCATCTACATCTTCTGCTTCATCGACCTGGCGCCTGGGAACCGGCGCTTCCGGTACGCCTTCTTCTACGCCTTCACCTTTGCGGAGAATGCCCTGCTGCTGGGCCTGTGGCACCACTACAAGCAGGGCAGCCCCTGGTACGAGACGGTCGCCCTGCTGGGCAGCTTCTGCAGCTACTCCATGGGCATGGTCTTCCTGGTGAGCCCCCCACACTTCTCTCTCTCTCTCTTATTCTTCTATCGCTCCCTCCTCTTTCTTTCTCTTCCCCTCGCTCACTCCCCTCTCTCTCCATCTCCCCCTGTCTTTACTGTCCCTCTATCTTCCCCTTTCTCTTTTCCTCTCCCTCCCTTCCGATCTTCGTCCCTTCCTTTCTCCACTCCTCTCTCATTCTCTCTCTCTTCCCCTCTCTCCCTCTTTTGGGCCCCCCTCTCTCTCTTCTATCTCTCCCTCCTCTTTCTGCCTCCCCCCTCTCTCTCTCTCTCTCTCTCTCTCTCTCTCTCTCTCTCTCTCTCTCTCTCTCTCTCTCTCTCTCTCTCTCTCTCTCTCTCTCTCTCTCTGCTGTGGGTAAGAACATTCATTGGTGTGTCCCATCCTGCAGAGATATGCTTCGTGACAGCCAAGTTGGCAGTCACACCAGCAGAGCGGACTGACTACCAGTTTGTGTACTCGCCACTGGCAATGCTAATTATCTTCCCGCGGTTCCCTTTTTGTGACTCTTGCAACTACCACAGCCATTGCAAATGGGCTGCTCTTGTGTTATTGCCTCATAAGTCCTGTCGCCTTTACGGAAGTGGTTGTTTAGGAGGCGGACTCTTAGCCTTCAACCCAGCGTCCGGGCTAATTGCGACTCATGCGGCATATTCTCCCCTGGTGAGCCTCAGGAAACATTACTGCGTTGTTGTTGCCCTAGCAACGCCACCGCCATGTTGGCCTTGCAGGCGTTATAATTGCCATGGCAACAATGCGAGGGCGCGCAGCTTGCGTGGGGGAGAGGTAACGCTCTCCCCTCTCATGCCGGTTGGATTCCTTCCCCCCTCCCCGTGTCCCCCCCATTCCAGCCCGGCAACCGCCGCTGCCACCGCCACCCCGCTGCCTCCAACGGGCAAGCCTCGCCGGCCTCGCTCCGCCGGCACGAAGCCACGCCGCTTGAGCAGTAACGACGCCAGCTCGAATATCACTTGAACACTTTATTCGCGTTACGTGCGCAAACGCGACGTGCGGCGAGAAACACCGATGACCAATACAACACAGACAAGGTTGTCTGTCTTCAAGCACAGCACACGCACAACACAAGTCCCATCCTTCAGCTCAGCTTCACGTACGGCATACGAACGACGTTCTCACCTTTTGCTAACAGCACTCAGAGTCTTCGCGTTACGATTCATCCTGGTGTTCTTGGCGTCCCTTTTGTAGCACCGTAATGTCCGAGGGAGCACATACGAGAAATCGCCCACTACATGAGACGTGCGCCGGCACGCTGGCCTCGCTGCTCGCCGTGCGGAAGCAGCAACTGCGGTGACCATTATCGCGCATGCGCGCCGGAGAGAAGCGAAAAGAAAAAAAAAATGAAAGGAGGAGTGTTTCCTCAGCGCCACTGCCCCTAGGCGCGCAATAATAGAACCGAAACTAGAAAAAGTAGCATTGGCCTGGTTTAGTCATCTTAAGCCCCTGTGTCATTAAAATCACAGATGCTGCAGATGGCATCAATGCACCTACCGCCGTAAAACTGTGATGACCGCTATGGGAAATGTCTTTCTCGGCTCTCTGCTTCCTTGTTGCAACAACACTGGCACGCAGCGTGTGTCAGCCTCTTTCAGTGTCCGTATCATTACCTTAAAGGGACACTGAAGTGATATGTAAACATTGCGGAATTACTAGCGCAAATTGTAGTCCGGAGTCCCCAGGACATGTTTCGACCACTCTAGGCGCGTTTACGCGATTTTATTTAGTAGAAAAACTAATTCGAAAACGCTGTCCTCCTCTCTTTACGCTCGCCCATTTTCTGTGGCGTTTTCGTGTGACGTCAGGAGGGGATGAGCTGGCAATTGGCTGCGCCACGGCTGCGCTACTGCACGGCTCCCCGGCCGACAGAGTCAGTCGGCCCAGCGTTTCGTCCGCCGGCCGCTGGCGGGTCGTCGCAATCAAGGAGGTTAAAAAAAAATTGCTTGGTCGCAATTCGTTCGCTTAGTTGAAACGAAGCCAGGACACGTTTGTGAATGGAAGAATGTGCCTTTCTTTACTTGGTTTGTTTGTACACTGTATCTAGCTCCAAGTCAAGGTCGCTTCACACAAGCGCTGCACATGCGACGCTTCGCTGACTGGTACGCCAGTAGGAAAATATAAGGCCTCTTGAAGGCGGGAGAAGAGTCAGCGAAGTCAATATAGGTACTAAGCAAATAAAATCAACTGATATTTTTACCGTACAGCGTTAAACTAGGGCGCGGGAAGCACTTTTTTGCGCTGGGCGAACAAGCACAGCGGTCAGCAGCACGACTACGCATCTGCGAACGCTTTTCCGTCTACGAAATGCAATTGCTAGACGTGAGCTACTGTGGAAACTCGGGCGACGCTTACTGCACGATCGCAGTACAACAAATAGTCACCTAAGCGGCTTGAAATGCCAAAACTAAATAAAAATGTAAACCGGTTATACAATATATACCCTATATTAGCAATGCTTCTGCGTCCCGCTCCGTAGCCTAGCAGTCTGGGGCGCTAGGAATTCACCGTAGATGTTTTGCGAGTCACGAGTTCGAATCCCCGCGGGTACGTGCTTTTTTTTTTTTTTTTTTGTAAGTTAACTTTTTTGTTTTCCGCCGATGTTTTCTATATTGAGTTCACCTTTTTTGGGGCCGCAACGTTCATGGCTACACGAACTAGTTCACAAAACGTGCACAGGCTGGCACTGGCGCGCTAGCGAGTTCTCGTTGGCGTGCTGTTGCCATAAGCACCGACTGCTTGCAGGCAGTGGGCACAGGCCAGAATGAACAGACCCTTGGCCTGGTGCGAACACGCTTTTTACGATACAGGCATGAGGGAGGCAAGCTCCAAATATGGGGGAAAAGTGCATGACATTTGGGCGTCTGCGGGTACGCGGAGGGCGTTCATGCACTGCGTAGGTCTCGGCTAGTGAATGCTACGACTACAAGCCGTCCTGGGAGGCTTATCTTGTGCATTTTACAGCCGACAACATGGCAGAAGCGCGGTACGATGATTACTGAGATATTGAGAATGCCCATCCAACAAAGCCATTGGTTATGTTTTACAGAACCGAAACCGAAACCGAAACTTGTGTGATTGCTAACCTTGGGCATCGTCCAATGACGGCGCCCCTCCTCTCAACGTCACAGCCTTAGTTGGTGCGGCCGCCGCAAACCGCGCATGGTAGTTTTTCTTCTTTCGCGCTTTGTAAAATAATTACCGATTTGTCAACCGGATAAACGATGAAAAGTGTGCTAATTTGAGCCAGTCTACGCAGTGCAAGCAAAAACGGGAGCTTGACAAATTCACTTCAGTGTCCCTTTAACTCTGTTGCTACTGTGCCCATTCAAAATCGTTCAGTTTGAATGATACGTTGGAAGCCCCTTTTCATAGCATTCTAGGCATTTCTGGAAGAAGTAAAGCTATTTGGAGTTAGCTCATAAAAGGCCCTTTCAAAATTAGTTTTGTTTTCATTTTTGCAAAAAACAAAAAAACGTGATTTTTGACACGTTTGCATCACCTGGGTGTGGAAAAGGGGTGTGGTCGTCGTGCGACACTGCTACTAACGAAGAATGCGTGCCACTCATAATTACTCTGCATCAGCATTTGGTTTTTGTTATCAGGGCACGAATTGTGAATCAGAAGATGATTTTCAATCGTCAGGTTTGCACTCTGACATGAATAATCTCTGAAATTGGCTGAAAATATCAATCAGTAGCTGTTTACGAGGTTACTTTATGATTTTAGGTAGTTTTATTGCCTTTGCGTGCGTTGTTCTAAGTTTTGTTGTAGTCCTACTTACCACAGGACCATTCACAAAGAGTTTGCAGCAGTTTTGGTTTCATTTCTGCATTGCAAAATTCATATTTGGCACTACTATGCAGTTAACCAACTACAAGCATACCTGCCATGGCACCTTTAGCGTCCGCTACTGATCCTCGAAAAATGCATGCCGTTCCTGATTTCACCCCGCCCTAACCCGATTTCTATGATAAGAACTTCCAATGCAAGTCAAAAGATAACACCCAGTTGCCAGATATCAGTTCCGATGAGGAGAGCGCTTCAAACCGGACTTGCACACCTCCAGCTGTTCGCCTGCCAGTTTCGTTTCCATATGAGGGTATCTCCTGAGGTCTAGTGTTGCTCCTTGATGGAACTGTCTATTTGGACGAAGTCTCCAACAGGTTTGGTATTGTTTCATTTCAAAAAGGTTAGGTGGCGCCGCAATGCAGGAGGCTCGTAGTGCTAAACTCTTTCATTGCACAACAGCTACTCAACCAAAGTTTGCAGGGGACGATTCTAGCGCATTGCACCTCATTCCTGCAAGCAAAGCTACAATAGTGATTCAGAAGATGATAATAAACTGCAAGTTTATGTTTTGAGAGATAACTGGCAGTGAACGTCAACAGGCATCAACTACGGAGTTTCGTTTTCAACTTCATGCATGTTTCTCTGCATCGCTTGTACTGAATACTGTGCTGGCCGTAAATTCAAAGTCAGTCATTGACAAGATGTTTTTACGTTACATGGGGGCAAATTGGTGCCTCTGATAATGTCACACCGCCAGATTTCTTCCAGGGAACCACCCGAAATTGCACATTTTGGCTTGGAGGTTGGGCTTCATCGCATGACACAAGCACTGCGCGGGCTAACATTTTTTTTTATGTCTGACAAACTCTTCCCCATTAGTGAACATTTTTTGTAGGACGTGGTTTTGAAATGTTTTTTCTACAAAGTGTGTATTCGAAATTTTTTCTACTACCAGTGGTCTGCTATACACAACTCCTCTTTTATAATTTTCTTAGACAACAAAATTTTCGATTTTGTTATTTTTTTCGCAATGGTGGTGTATGAGAATATTTTAAAAACTGGCGTTATTGGAAAGAGCGGTAAATCATCTGCATTTCGTGTTTCTGTAATTAGTGCCTAACCAAGTTTTTTAGCAGAAAAAAAAAAGCAATGTTTTCTGAGGCCTATACAAATTGGTCAATTTCCCGCAGTAACGAAAGAGTTGCGCACTGTCATCTGCCGCGGGGGCTCAGTGGCTAAGGTGCTGTGCTGCTGAGCTCAAGGATGCAGGTTCAATCCCAGCCGCAGCAGCTGCTTTTCTGATGGAGGCAAAAAGTGAAAATTCCTGTGTGTTTATATATTAATCCCGTGTCCTGCACTGCGGTGTGCTTCATAGCCCAGGGGTAGGTTTGGTACATTAAACCCCCCCAAATTTGAAATTTACCTTAAGGGGGGGGGGGGAGGGGGGGGGGAGGGGGGGGAGGGGGGGGGGACACTGCTTTTAAAAAGCTTTTTGAATTTTTAAGTAAACTCCGTGAAACTTGCCAGTCCTGCTGCTTTTCCCCTACTGATTTCAAATATGGCATTATTTTTTCAGTTGGTCTATTAGTTCCCGAGATAGTTAGAGGCAATTAATCATTCTTAGAGGAACAACAGACAAAACAGTGTTGGTCATAAAACTCCAATCTTTACATTTTCCAACACTCCGAACCCTGGTGAGTGCAGTAAGACAATCAGTTTTTTGATGCACCGCTTGGAACTGATTTTACAGTCATTAAACCTTGGTGGCACCAGTGGCAAGGAACTATTTTGAGTGACCATTTCAAACACTGAAGTTTAATGAGCTGTAAAATCATTTCCAAGTGATGCATTAAAAACTGATTGTCTTACTGCACTCACCAGGGATCATAGTGTTGGAAAGTAAAGATTACAGTTTTATGACCAACACTGTTTTGTCTATTGTTTCTCCAAGAATGGTTAATTGCCTCTAACTATCTCGGGAACTAATAGACCAACTGAAAAAATAATGACATATTTGAAATCAGTGGGGGAAAAGCAGCAGGTCTGGCAAGTTTCATGGAGTTTACTTAAAAATTAAAAGAAATAGTTTTAAGGGGAGACACTGCTCTTTAAAAAACTTTTTTAATTTATAAGTAAATTCTGTGAAACTTGTCAGACTTGCTGTTTTTCCTCCACTGATTTCAAATATGGCATTATTTTTTTAGTTTGTCAATTAGGTCCCGAGATAATTATAGGTAATTAACAATTTTTGGAGGAACAATAGACAAAACTGTGTTGGTAAGAAAACTGTAATCTTTACATTTTCCAATGCTATGAACACTGGTGAGTGCAGTAAGACAATCAGTTTTTTGATGCGTCGCTTGGAACTAATTTTACAGCTCATTAAACTTCAGTGTTTCAAGTTGGCACTCAAAATGGCTCCTTGCCAGTGTTGCCACCAAGGTTTAATGAGCTGTAAAATTAGTTCCAAGCGACGCATCAAAAAACTGATTGTCTTACTGCACTCACCAGTGTTCATAGCATTGGAAAATGTAAAGATTACAGTTTTCTTACCAACACAGTTTTGTCTATTGTTCCTCCAAAAATTGTTAATTACCTATAATTATCTCGGGACCTAATTGACAAACTAAAAAAATAATGCCATATTTGAAATCAGTGGAGGAAAAACAGCAAGTCTGACAAGTTTCACAGAATTTACTTATAAATTAAAAAAGTTTTTTAAAGAGCAGTGTCTCCCCTTAAGAGCAATGTCCCCCCTTAAACACTGCCTGCCCATTTTGTCTTAACTAGGACGAGACCGGTGGAACCCCAATAACATGACTTTCAAGGGACCGCACGAAAGAGTCGTATGACTGGGGTGTCGTATGATTGGGGTAGGGGCAAATGCCGCCATAGTAGGCGGTGTCATGGAACAGGAGGGCTAAGAACTTCCGAACGTTGGCTCAAATCCCAGGTTTCAAAAAAAGAGAAAAATAAAAAGAAGAAGAAGAACAAAGAAACACCTTTTGTGTGCTCCCCTCCTCTTCACGGCGTCTGCGCTGGCCCACTAGACATGCGTCACGTGCCACGTGACCCCCATACGATCCGACACTAGCCCGCCGGGCCTGTGCCTCGCATGCGCTAGATAAGCTGGGAAGGCCAACGCGGCCAAGCGAATTGAGAGGAGAAAAGGCGAGAATGTGAAACTACCAAGGCCAAGTGAAACAAACAGTAGTGCGAGGCGGCGATGGAAAAAGGCGGGAAGGGGAGGAACGGAGCGACAACACGGCTTTGAAAGACACTGATAAGCAGAGAGACGAGAGTGGGAGAGAGAGAGCGTAGTGAAAGGAAGAAACTTGGATCGAGCGGGCAGGGGAAGTGGGTGTTTGGTGCCTCCCATGGGGTTGCGTTGTATGTGTTTTCACATTCGGGGGCTCGATGGGAGCTTCAAATTCGCGGTCCGCCGGTCCCCTGGACTTCAACTTCTCACGGTTGGCATGTTGGTGTTCTGCTGCCACGTGGGGCTGTCGATGGTTAACTCACGCCCGCCAGTACCCGCCTGCTTGCTTGCATGTGTTCAGAAAGTGGTCTCGCCCGCCTGTGGACCTTTGCACATCAAACTGATTCATCGTCGCAGTGGCTCAGTGGCTAAGGCATTGCACTGCTGAGAACGAGGTCGCGGCTTCGATTCCCAGCCGTGGCGGCCGCTTTTCTGATGGAGGCGAAATGCAAAAACACCCGTGTGCACGAGATTTCGACGCACGTTAAAGATCAACAGGTGGTCAAAATTAATCCGGAGCCCTCCACTACGGCGCGCCTCATTGCCTGCGTTGCGTCGGCGCGTTAAACCCTACAATCAATCAAATCAATCAATCAATCAACAAATTAGTATGAACTATGCCTCCTCTTCCCCCCTTTTCCAGGTCATCTACTACCTGCTGCTGCACCCCAACGCCTCTAGCATTGTGCAGCCAGAGATGTCGGATCTCAACACCCGCTGCGGCTACGTCTCCGAGGGTCCGGACGACTCGCCAGAAGAGAGTCCGGGGGGGCGCCGGTCGCCGCCTCGCGTGCTGCTCTCTGACGTCGTCCCCAACGGCGACTCCGAAGTCTCGTGCTATGAGAGCGGCGACTCGCCGTGCTCCATGCCGGGCTTCAAGGTGACGGCCGTCTGACACACGGCCCAGCCTCCTCCTTTCAACGGTGACGGAGGAACGCCCCACATTGAGTTGCGCGAGTCAGCGCCACGTGTCTCGCCTACAAGCGCGGCGAGAAACCTTCCAGCAAGCTTCACCGACGTGCTCTGATGTCACGTCAGTGCTCAGCTCCAAGGTGCAACCTGAATCCCCCGGGCGGGGTCGTTCGCCTCGGTGTAACGTGATTTTGGAGCGTGCAAGTGACGTCACAAACGTGCTCTGCTGTGAGTGAAGTTGGGGACGTGGCTCTGAAATACCCCGTGTGGGGTTGCGTGACTCCAGAACGTGGCAGAAGGAAAACTTTTCGGCGAGCTTTGCTGCCGTGGAAGTCGCACCAGCAGTTGCGTGACCCCGTGTCATGCGACTTGTGTGATGTGAGAAGCTTTCCTAATTGCTTTGAACACATTCTGACGTCGCCAAAGGTGCATGCGGTAAGGTTCTCGGAATGAAGCCTGAGTCTTTGTGTTTGTTTTTCCAGAATGAGCGATGATGATGAGCCGTAGGATAGCAAAAAATTTCAGAGAACTCATCTCCATGTCAAAAGTGGAAGTCAGAGTCCTCCTGGTATTACGCCAATCTTCGTTCTTCATGAAGTTTCTGGTATCTGTGAAGTGCACGGAAATCAGATTAGGTTAGAGAAGAACCACGACCTTTTGAATTGTCTCATCGGCGTTATAAAATGTGAACAGCCACTCTACTCAGCTCAAAGGTTGTTTTAAACAGGTTAATCTGTCACAGTGATGGGAAATCATTGAGAAAGCTCTTAGGCCACAATATTTTTTAAACAATTCAAAATGTCTAGGCTTTCACAGTTTATCTACTGCTTTCATTAAGGTTGCATGAGGCCGGTTCAGTGGGTTTGAAGTCTACCGCTATGCCGTTGAAGCTCAGTTTTTGTTAATTTTTTTCTTGTAATTTTCGGTTTAGCCATGTGCTTTCTAGCAAAAAAACATTCCACATTTTATGTAGTGGCTGCATTTTGTGAACTGTGGTCTAACTGTCAGCTTCGTCACCTGCAAACGTTTGCTTTCGAATGTTTCAAATGATCTATAAATTTGTACATCTGGAGTTTGTAGGGGTGTCAAAGTCTAAAAAGATCACTGCTCTGATCTCAAAACGTTTCTGTATATAGTTACTTCAGGCCTTAATTATTACTGATTCTTATACTAATCAGAATAAATGCAAGTATAGTGTTGCAAGCGCTCGAAGACCCAGCCCAGCACTTTTGGAGATGTTTTCTGTAGTGCAGCAAAAGCCTTGCTCTGCTTTGTATAAACTACATAATTTATTTTAGCCGGAAGGTTTCGGAGCAAGTGGAGGCATGAATCATTCATTGGATTTGACCTGGCTTGGATTTTAAACTAACCCTAGTTTATATTAACCAGATCATATGGAAGTAAATGGAGGCTCAAATCATCCGTCGGATTAGACCTGGCTTGGAATTTGTCCTTGCACGATTTCTTTTTTGCTTTACTAGCCGACTTGGAAAAGCTTGGGTCAACATAGGTAGTTGTATTCCAACTTACAGCAGCTATTTTTTTATAAATCAACTCACCTCGCCTCATTTCTTACTTAACTTGTCTCATCATGGGAAAGCTGTGACAAGTTTATGCAGTGTCTTTACACATATTGGCATGAGCAAATTGTGAAGGCTGTACGAATAGGCCTAAAGCTCAGCTTTTTTGGACAACTTTGCTTTGATTGCAAACGGGCACATGTATCCGAATGCAGTATCAAAATCACATATTAACTTGACAATTTTGGCAATACTAGACGTTTCGATCTGATGCTGATAATAAGTGAATAAAATCGCATAGCTACGAAAAAACAGCAACGGGAAATACAGAGTCTATCGTGGATGGCTTGATGAAGTGAGAATGTGCAAACAAAGCAACTGCATCACAAAAAGGTCACAATCTCATTAGGTTATAGAGGTATGCAAGGTTGGTCCAAAAGCAACGCAAAGTGTAGACAGGTTTTTTTGACTGGCCATGTTGGGTTCACAAGGTGGGTGTTTAGGGAAGAACATGTAGTTTAACAGTTTTATTGGTTGAGTCACGTTCATTGGAAACTGTAAGAATGTAGCTAGCTCACCTTGTTAAACAACTTGATGTCAGTCAGGGTCCACATACCAAAAAGAACCGGGCGCACATTAAAGATCCCGAGGAGGTCTAAATTAATCCGGAACCCTCCACTACGGTGCGCCTCATCGCCTGCGTTGTGTCGGCGCGTTAAAACCTACAATCAATCATTAGAAAATAGCTAGCTCACCTTGTTAAACAACTTGATGTCAGTCAAGGTCCACATACCAAAAAGAACCCATTGATTTTATGTTGTTCTATTCACTCGCATCGGCTGCAGCTATGATTAGCGTCATTCTTTTAAGTTTGCTTTTGGTGTCATGCTTTTGAACAAGGTATGGAACAAAGCAAGTTGCATTGTAACTAGTACCGTATGGCACAGACTCAGGGAAGCCTTGTGCATGTTTGCGTTCATGCATTTTAGTGACTGTTATTATGTGGCAGCGACACCGTTGAAGAATTGACTAAGTCGCTTGGATTTACTCTGATTGGCTGAGTCGGAAAGTTTACGCAGATGTTTTTTTGTGCCAAGCATCCGAATTTTGGCCTGAAACTCTCGGGTCACCACTTTCCGTAATATCGGATTTCAGCCCATTTAGGTGTACTTTTACGGCTCAAAGCCAAGCCAAGCCAAGCACATTCACTTTTCCTGTGGCACTGACCTGCCTGCTGCATTTTCATGTTCAATATGAGCTTTCTTTCTTCTGTTTTGTGAACAAACATACAGTAAGGAAAGTTCTGAAACTCGCCTCATCTTTATTGCCTTGTACTGCCATTGCAATGTCTCGAAGGACAAGATACTAGGCTCGGATTTTGTGAGCCGATGTGACTTTGTATGGACAGGCAACTTTCCGTCAGCATGTCTGAATTATGGCATGCGTTGCATTGTCTGACTGCACTGTGTACAGCCAGCCTTGTGCAAACGTTTATAGCCCAAGTTACTTGGTGCTTATGACACATTGCACAAACTCCCATATGCAACATGTTAATGTTCTGCTCGTATTACATAATTACCGTCGAAGAAGATGTGTTATGAGAACGCTTCACTTCGATAATGGTTATTTCATGGCCTAGGCAGTGCATTCATCCATCTTGGATTCAATTATGAGTGCATGTTACGGTTAACTTTTTTCTAGTGCTGGACATTTTTGCATCCCTGAACAACGCGTGTTACTATTCATAGCTGAAAAAAAATTTTTTGTTATCGTTGCTATCAGTGTTATTGGAAGGGCACTGGGGGATTTTGTACCATCCACATGTATGCTGATAAGACAGTGCTCTCTTCATATAAACAGATATGTATGATATCACATACATTGCATTAACAGGTTTCTCTTTGGAAGCCACTTTCATGTGCCCCTCTTTTACTGTTTGCCGAGATTTTTTGTCTTGACGTTTGCTATTTCATTTAATGTCGGAAACTGTCTTGAATTTTGCCTGCTACGTGTTGTTAGGATGGGGATGTATAGGCACTGTACATAAATGTTGCGAGATGATTGGGAACAAAACAGAACGACGTAATTAGAATCATGTGGCTTATTAGCGAAGCTGTGATGCTGGCCTGTCATGAGCAGAATGGTTCCGTGTTTTAAGCTATTTATTTATTGCTGTGCAGAAGCTCTTCCTCTACAACTACAAGTCATGTGATGATAGCAAGCAAGTAGTTTGGAGACTGAGATGTTCCTGAAGTGGTTGAGAGGTCAAAAGCCAAGCACACGAAGTTTAGCAACAACAGTTTGGCAAGCGGCCGCAGGTTTGACAGGGGTTTTTATCCACCGATTTTATGGTTGTTTGTGGCTCGAGGTTTTAGTTTATCTTGTCTTTGCGCATTGAACGTGGTCTGTCAACAAAGTTTATCGACATTGGCTGCTTACAGGGTTCTTACCGCATACAACATGTCTTTTATCTGAATTGCACTGAAAATGATTGCACCATGAGTGCCGCATTGCACGCAGCATAACTGCTGCCAGTCATTTTGAGGTTACAGAGACTAGTAGGGTAAGGGTAGGAAGAATTGCGAGCTTTGTGAGTCTTATCAGCTCCAGTCGATATTTTCTCTTAAGTTGCTGTGTTGGAGCACTGTAGAGGCGGCTGTTTTATTTGCAAACTTGCTATTCTAGTTGCCCGAAATTTTTTACCGTGGATTGAAGCAACTAAATTTCTCACAGGAAAAAAAAAAAAAAAGAAAGAAGAGCCCCAAATAGGATGCTACAAAATTAGCTTTTCGGCTCAAACGGAAAATAAGCGGCAACTATTATGCCGTGCCGTATTGCTCTTTACACCCTGCTTTTCTAGTCAGAAGCTAAATGGTTCGTGCTTTTTTTGTTTTTATCCACATATCCAGGGTTTATTTTTGTAGCAGATAGTGCTGCAATTAGGTTTAATTGATTCAAACTGCTGACGTCTGTGAAGGGTACGATCACTGTGCCAGGGAAGGTACAGTTGAGTCATAACACGGTATTTGTGTCACTACTAAACCGCTCACGATTTTTTGCTCTCCAAGAAATAGAGCCAAGTTTGTCTTTGTCGGTGGTTCTTTACTCGGATGCAAGGCATTGCTCATGTTCAAGTCTCGTCATCCGAGCTCGTTGGCAGGTGGTTGGCGCGAAGGTATAGTTTTATCCCTAGCTCATTATTTACAATCTAAACAGTGGTTTTCAGAATTTCAGCTAATCATTTAGCTGAAGAGGCTGTTAGCTGACACTTTGCTCTCTGAAGTGCTTGAAGCTTTCGTCGAGCTGCGTGCGTGATTTCTGTACATTCCATTTTAGGACGTTGAGATATCCGACTGGCTGGTGCGTGCTTTTGCTGGTGTCCGTTCATAATACAGTCTCTCTAAAATTTATAGATATTCTTATCGTGATCTTGAGGTGCGCATTCAGAGGTGCTTTCAATATCTAGCCAGATGTTTGGTACCGGAAGTTTATTTATCTAAGGTTGGACATGTAAATATGCATTTGCGAGGCTGTTCTTCGCGTTTTTACGTGTGTTTGTATCCACTTATCGCATAACATTCCAGTCAGGGTACCTCTGCGCAGATTTAAGAAGTGTTTTTTTTTTTCTCCTTGTTACTAACAAAATGTCACATCTTCTCCCAGCCGTCTTGTTATTAGAGAAGTCCTGCCTGGTTTAAGCTTCATTTTCCGAGTTCGACAAAGGGCAGTTGGGGCTATTGTGTTACAGTCTGAATGCAGACCTAGGTTTCCAGGGTATAAGGAGTTTGTGACTAACATTTGCTAATTGAAGAAATGATGGATGGAATTTTTTCACTTTTGCCATTTGTAGCCATAACTTTAACCCAGCTTGTTTTTTGCATGCAGCTTTACAATGAATTTGTGTATCTTATGCTGGGACTTGAGCTCTCCACCTAATTGATGTCACACAGTCTAAATGTACGTGCAGGCCAAATGGACATTTCCTTCAAGTTGTACGAGTTGTGAACGTTGTGTGAGGGAGTCTGGGGCAGTGTAAAAAAGAGCGGAACTTTGGTTCGCTTTTTCCTTTCCTATCAACTTGGGTTCCTAATATCTTTTGTCTTCACTATTCTGTGCTTACAGATACACCTAGCGCTGTTTTTGTCATACCCTTATATATCATTACCGTTTTTCCTATCCTTAAATGTGTTTTGCATTATCTGTAGTGCATGTTGACGAATTAATAAAGCTGTTTTATAAATCGCCGTTGAAGCTGTTGGTGTTGTTACCTGAGGTTGTCGTAGCGACATGACATGACCGCCGTCACTTTCATGCAAGGATCACTGTGGGCTTTAAAGGGTCATGCTGACAAAACATGAGTTTGGTTAATTCGAAAGATTGCCTCGTTAGAACCATACTGACACCACTTTTAACGCACACTTCACTCAAATAAGCTGATATAATTAGGAAAAAGAAAGAACTGCCATGCGACCCACTAGCTCATTTCCCGCAACAGAACCTATCATGTCATATGTGTCCAGATGTGTGATTGGCTGAGACCGGCAAAAGCAAACGCAAGTTAGGCACGGCTTATAAGCTTGCCGAAAGAGCTATTTGTGCTTAAATGTAACGCACATTCATTTTACAAAAGTAAGAATGGTGTGGTAAACAATGAAAGTTACAAGAATACGCGTAAACATAGAAGCACTGATGTGCACTGCTGTTGGTACTGGGCGGACTATGCTTGTCTTAGCTGCACAGCAGTCCGTCGCTTTGGAGTTGTTTCAGACGACACTGGCTGATTGGCGTAAGCGATGTTGTCTTACGTGACCTTGTCGAGCGAACACCATGTTTTACGAAACGATTACATTCTACTGTAACAAAAACAAGCCAGATGCAAATACGGTAAAAAAAAAAGCAACGGTGGCAAACGGTTCACAGCTGAGTATGGCAGCGCAATGTGGGAGGACTGACAATAAGCAAGGCTTCAGAGCCTAATGGCGCACTGGAAGTTCGTTTGAATACCGGCCCTTCTGACTTCAAGGCAGACATCACGAAAACACACATTTTGGCGGGAGAATCAAAATTTCGACCTAAATGGATTAATTTCTCAGTGCATACGGCATCATTTGCTGCCGGACAAGCGCTGGGGGCACTATGAAGCACAAAATGTTTCGAATAAAACAAACTTGTATTTTGTCTGCACGGCCCCTTTAAAGGAGCCATGAAGAGAAAATACAACTTTGTTTAATTTGAAAGAAGTAGGATTCAGTATCTCACTCAGCTCCATTACAGCAACAAAAGATGTTTTTTTAACGAAAAAAAGCAAGAAGTATATAAAAACTTTCAAATTTAGCGCCACAGTGACGTGTTATGAGCAAGAATGACGTCATACGGGCCAACAATAAAACATAATTTTCAGTGCGTTAACTGCACGTTAGCGTTCAAGTGATGCGGTCAAATTGAACTAGAGGCCCCATTACAGGCGTCCAGTCATGTGTCGTCGCGACAGGTCAGTCAGGCGGCCGCCAATCGCACAAACAAGGTTCCGTGACGTCATAGAAAAGTTGCGGGAAATTGGCTAGGGGGTCGCGACTGCTTCACACGTTTTCTTTAATATCTCCGTTATTTGTTCGAAGATTGCGATGATATTGGTATCATTGTTATCGGGACTAAGCAGTCTTTCTAATAAACCCAACTTGTATTTTGTCTTCATGGCTCCTTTAAGTACAACACAGGTTTTTACTCTCATAATAGTTGTCTGGTATAGAAAGTTTGTTCGAACCGCACCCTCAGATGTGTATAAATCAACACCTACCGATTTATTTGCGAGCTTCAGAAACTTGCTTCCAATGGCTGCTGCGTTTGGGATGTGAAAGACCAACATCTTGAGAAGCAAGTACTATATGCGAGTTAAATTTTCTTTACTGCTTGAATGTCTCATGTCTATCTTGTTGGTGACAGTTTTCAGTTGTTTGTATCTGTATCGCTTTCAGTCTGTTTCATGCTTAAATATGACAAAACAAATGTTTAAGTGAAGACAATCAAAGGAATTCACAAACACGGCGCTCATAATTGTGAATTCCTTTCTTTGTCTTCATTTAAGTGCTGTTGTTTGTCAGAACATGCGGAACCAGAGAGCCCAAGTTGAAACCTCTTGCTATTCCGTGAGATGCGTTATTGACTCGTAACCACACTCAGGAAAAAAAATCCAGTTCGTACTAACGTGGTTTTAATGCATAAACGTCACAAGTGCATTACTAACTCGGTTGGAGAAAATCTATCGTCCCAAGATCTGTGAAACCACACATTGTGGCCAGCAGCTGTCGGCAAAAAGATTGACCTTCAAGTAATAAGAGATACTCTTTAGAGCCTTTATACTTTGATATGACTGCTTATACTGCCGTTAATAGAATGTCTTTCTAGCAATACTTCCTTGTGAAGCAGTGAAACCGAATTTAAAAATGTATGTATGTATGTATGTATGTATGTATGTATGTATGTATGTATGTATGTATGTATGTATGTATGTATGTATGTATTGTCCATTGGAAAGGGAAGATCCACCAACAGGCGTAAATTGTCTCGCCTAGGGGGCGGACACCGGAACGCCTGCTGGTGTATACGGGGGGATAGGGAGGAAAGAATACATAGGAATAGTAGGACAGGAGAGAAGGTTGACATTATCATGTATATAACACACTGGGCAAGTTTGTAAAAAAACGGCATAAAGTTTGGTTTCCGGAAAGCGGAAAGGTGGCTTTCCCACATAGAAGCTATTGCAGCGAAGCCTGCTTTCCAAATAAGTTTTTCACATGTTTCTTGAACGTCGAACGCCCAGCAGAACTAAACTCACCATCGGAAAACTTAGCAACAGTAAGCTCACCGACACTAAACTCGGCAACATAACCTGGCGAGAAGTGATACTCACGCACTCTCACTTCATAAGGGAGAGTTTCGGAGTCACCGCAGTTTTTGGCATGCATGGCAGTATGTGATTGCCTTTGTGCAACGTGCATTTTATTGTTCTTATTTGCGCCGCTTGAATTTTACCGTGCGATTTCTGGAAGATGTTTTCCATTGCTATTCTGCTTTGTATTGGTCCCTTCGGTGGTTTTACTACATTTGCATTCTTATTACTACAGGCTGGATTTTGAGGCATTGAAAGAGCGCGTTTTAGGAGCAAAAAGTAGGCAGCCAAAATAACGTTTCAGGCCTCCAACATCGTATATAGAGGCGCGATAAAGTTTTACATAAATGCAAATAATTTCAAATGAAGACGCGTGTGCGACCCGTATCTACGACAGTGAAACGAAAATTGTTATTGTGTATGGCGGCACAAAGGAGCCAACAGTTTAACATCGCCGTTCAACTTTCTCATAAAACCACTGGACTGCTGGCCATCCACTGGCTTAATTCAACGAGCGCACTGCTCCCATTCATGTTCAATGGCCACTGTCGCTTCCTCGAGCATCGCATATAGTGAAATAGGCATGAAAAGGAATACGTTAGAGCTGTGAATACGGATTTAAAAAAGCGTTACTTTATGTCTGCCTGATACAGTTTCATTACGACACAACAAAAACAGACAAAATAATAAACGCGAGAGACGACAATTTAGAAAAAAATTGACGTACTCTTTACATGAGGATTATTAGGGAACTCTCTGGCAATTTTCCCATATTCAATGATGTCCGAATTGTTCAGACAAGACGTCCCATCACCGCCAACTACACTTACGCACATTCCGAAGAGCGTTTTTCAAAATGTTTTTAGCAGCTGAACAGATTTGAATGAAAAAGCAAGAGCTCGACCGGTTCTCCAGCTGCGTGGCTGGCCAGAGGAAGAAGCCCCGGACGGCCGCCGGAGCGTCACAGGCACGTCATGGCTGTTTGCGCGATCCGCCGGCAGGTGCAGCGTGGTCTGCGGCGAAGCTTTTTAAACGCTTCTGACTGATTAACGAGGCGTTTCACTACCACTCGTGTCCCAGCTGATTTGGTGGTACTTAATACACATTAAAAATAAATTTGGTCGAGGTGAATTTGAATGCGGTTGACGTTAAGCCTAACGTCGGGGCGTCCATTGCACGTGGCGCCCCCTCCTTCCGCTTCCTACGTATCATTGCGCAGGCGAAGCTCGGAAATACATGAGCCTTCACAAAATAAGCTTCAAGTTTCATAAATGTTCCAAGAGACTGGCAGAAGTAGCAGCTTTCGCACTAAAATAAGAGACAAGGAGAATGGTCAAAGGGTGCTTTTTTATTCACCGCATTACATGCACGTGTATTTGGTAAGATTATGAACATGATGGACGTGGATTATACGTTTCATTTCTATCGCTTGGTGTACAGCGCAGTTACGGGAGACCGTTATGTACAGCACAGCACAGAAGCGTGGAGCATATGTTACAGCCGTAAGCTGAATGGGTGTGTTTGAGGCAAAAGTTAGCAGCACTATCGCTTTGTGCACATTTGCAGCCCATTATGAAAACCAGTAAACGGGAAAGTTCACTGTACCTGCCTGTTTGTAAGCGACTGCTTACCTTTTTTCATAACGGTGCTGTGTCGATTCCGTAATGGGTGCTAAGATGTAATGGCTGAACCAATGAATTTATTGAGCTTTGTAGAGAATAGGGGTGTCACTTTGGCGTTTCGGGGGAAGTGGGTAGTGGAAGAGAGAGTTAAAAAAGGGGAAATGCCGATTCAAACATTGGCAGGGCGGGACGGGTGCGGTGGGGGTGTTAAACCTCGTCTCGAGATATTCAAAAGCTTATGCATGAAAAACGAAAAAAAGAAAAAAAGGATAACCCCTTCTCCCTTACGTGTTTCAATAAACCTTCCAAAATTACAATTCCTGCTGTGAAATAAACGATCGAATTTCTGAAACGAACACTGAATTGAGTTATTTTCTGGAACATTTATTTGTGCTTTTATTTACCCTTGTAATCTTTTACTTTGCTGTTGTGGTACGTGTGCCTATAGCACTATTTTCTTCCTAAGGCTGGGAAGGAAACAACGCTGTGCACCGCTTGCGGGAGCCTTACAAATGACCTAAGTGACTCACGCAGATGTGCAAAATCTGGTTTGGCGCCATCTTTAAACTTTTAAGTTTCATGCGTTTTATGACTGATGGAATTTTAGTTCTGTATGCATGATGCATACGGGATAAGTGTGCCCAGAATATATTAACCCGCAGGCTAAAGAGGCCTGAGGGTGTACCTTCACGTCTGATGCGAAATTGAGGAGAGGGACGGCGCTGAGAAAGCAGCAGCTTTGAAATAAAAGTTGTATGCAAAGAAATGCGAGTAAATAGACTAAAAAAACAACAGAAAACCCTTTCGAACTTTACCCCGTAAGCGTAATTTAATCAGGAATGTATATAACTTCCTCCATTGTCGCTTTAAAAGCATCGTTAGTTACCCCCTCCTCTCACCCGATGGACTGATTGATTTTCATTTGACAGGGCAATTCAAATGATGCCCCTTAAGCTTCGTCCTCAGAAAGCCAATACAATGACTATTGTGAAAACGCAACAAAAATTCCTTGCTAGGAACAAAGGTAAAACTTTATTTCCCATTCAGAAACCACAACAGGATGCAACACACATGTGAAGCGCCTGTTTCCCAGTACCTCTGGTTATATCTGTTCAAATTCGTACCCACCAATTTACTTTGCGGCATTACTATTTGACACCGACTTTTCTAATGAGAGCAATTATCTAGCAGCCAATATGTTACTTGCTGAAATACCGCAATAGGTTTTCAGGAGGCTTGATGACTTGGTTCAATTGAAACTCTATTAAGGTCCGACTTAAAAGAATTGTTAAACTAAGAGATGCACTCCATGCAAGCAGCATATTTACGCATTGTTACTCATTACGACTGTAACTAGAGCCACTTTTTTAGTGGCTCTAACTGTAACCTTGCACGATTGACAATGATAAATTCAATTTCTGCGCGTTCTCTACTGTAGTTATACGCACAATGATGGCAAAATTGTGGTTATTTGGTAAACACCTAAAATTTGAGCGTAATACATAAGTACTGGTAGAGTGAGTAATCATTGGAAAAAAACAAACAAACAAACAAACAAACAAGCAAGCAAGCAAGCAAACAAGAAGCCCAGAAATGAATAAACGAATCAATAAATAAAAGAATAAATAAATAAATAAAGAAATAAATAAATAAACGCACAAACAAACAAACACGTAGACACATTAGAAAGAACTAAAATTTCGGGGTGCACAGAAAGGCGGGGGTGGTGGGTTCCGTTGTCTCTGCAAAGTATGTAGAGGTAGATTACTAGCAGCCGGCTAATGATTGCTTTTTTTTTTCGGTAACGTCCATATTCAATTAACCGAACGAAGTAGTATTCATTTACAGTGTGTAGGAAGATTTTCTAACGGTATCCGTGGCCTGCTAAATTAAAAAAAAACTAAACAAATTAGTCCACTTTACATAAAATTTTCCAAGTACAAAATGCTTGATACGTGCGCTGAAGGTGAGTTCATGGTCCGTTGTCTAGTGATCACTTGTGATTTGTGAGGCTATGATATATGACAAATTCGCCTGTGCGATTAACCCCCTGTTGCAGGATTGTTTACGCTGGCTTGGCCACTTTTTTATGAAAGAATGAAATGTGGTATTTATTATCAATGTACCAAGAGATATTGGACGTGAACTCGGTATGGGGCAAACGAAGCACACCAGTTAAGAGAAGATGATTGAGCTTTGCTGTCAACTCCAGTTTAACTGTTCCACGAAATAGGCAAACCGCATAATCTGTGATTTGGCTCATATATGCAGTTGCTTCGAAATTTCTTTTGTTTAGGCGGACGCAGTAGTACCTAATTCGAAAAGACAGAGAAATACCCCCCCCCTCCCCCAGTGGCGCCCCTCGTGGGCTTATATGTATCCTTTTGGCATGGTCCCTATATGCAATGAACACACCTGCGCGGCTTTTTCTAAGCGTTTGGCGTTCGTTCTACGCACTCAGATCGCCTGCTTAAACCTCGGCGTGAGTTCTGTACCCAACGCCGATGCTTCGCGCTCAATTCCTTGCCTATACGGCATCCCCGTCAGCTTAGCCTGTTGCACTGACAGTTTCGCACGTGTCGGTTCACAGCGAGCGTTCGTTTCAGCTCTTCGGCGAAGGTGTAGCGCTTTGCACGACGAACGTCTTTCCGCTCCAGGTTTCCTCGGGGAGGCCCTTAGTGATGGAGACGTTGTCCTCGATGAGCACTTCGTTGATCGTCGGCATCCGGTCGACGGACACCACGGAGATCTTGCGGTGCCCAGCCCAGTACGACGACAGGCCGGAATTGCGTCTCCGCTGGAACGACAACATTCGAACGGCGTCAGAAACGAAAAACGAGAAGTGAAAACGAAATTGCTATACGAAGTACAATGCCCCCTGTTATTTGGTGAAAATAAGTGCGGGAGCAAAAAAAAAAAAAAAACACACCTAAAGCAGACGGGACACGGCACTACTCACAATTCTTTTTTAATAATATGAACTCGTGTTCGTCTGTTTATGTAACGACTGATTATGCAACATAAACAACTCACAATGTGCCGCCCGATTTTATACTGAAACACCCGTTCAAACAAAGAGAGGGAAAAGAGAGAGGAAACCACGTTTATTATCACAACGTTACCCATCAACACGTACATTCCCGAAAGTGGACAAGGAGTCAACCGTTATCACCGGGGCGATCAGGTTTTACGGGCGAAGCGGCTTCGCGGCTGCGGTTGTTGGCATCTCCTGTCGTCGTCGTAATAGTCGTATCATGTAGTCACGGTACTAAAACACCGGGAAACTCGCTTGCGCCACGCACTAGAACGTAACGCGGGCTAAAAAAAAAAAAAAAAAACAGCACGACACTTGTTTACGCCTCGCGCTGGAGCGCTTTGGAACGCGTGCTAAAAAAAAAAAAGAAAAACACGGGACACTCTCTTGATAGAGAGCTTCGTGCTTCAAAGACAAGAGACTTTTACAGCAAAGCTGTATACCGCTATCCCCAAATGGTTTCATCTCTGTTGAAAAAAACGCCAAGGCCCCAAGAATACACTTATGCACTGCATGCTTTGCCCCTCCGCAGGCTTCACGTCAGTGAATACTTTTTTAGGAGTGTTTTTCGACATTTCGGTGACGGCAAGAAATTAAGAGTTAATATCCTTCGTGGAAGCTCTAGGAAGGGAAAAAGGACGCCATTACAGATTTTTTAATCTCCCTAGGGTTTAAGTGGTTGATGAGTACAACCAAAAAACCTTTACAGCCAAGGACGTATACAGGCGTTCTTAAGAAAGAAGTGTGGGGGCCAGTTCGCTTTGGTTTAGTTGTCTAGATAATTTCTAAAGCTTAAAGGTGACTTTAAACACATAAAAAATATAATGTGTCTATCTGGTCAGCCATTAGTTGGTATTATAAATTATATATATTTTGTTTCCGCCGCCCGGTATGCTGGGCCCGCAGATAATTAAGTTCAACCCTCCCTGGAAAAAAATATTGTAGATTTTCACGGCTGAAGGTCAGGTATGAAATTGAGAATTGACTGAATTTGAAGGCGTTCTTGGGTGTATGAAACAAGCTCGTTTGTATCCGCATAGACCCTTGGAAAAAACAATAGTGTGTTGACGCCTGAACAGCACAAGCTTTCGCGGTCATTCGAAATAATCACGGTATATTTAAATCACAGAAGAAAACTGATAAGATAAGGATCGCATAAACACCGGACACGTAGACCTTATGAATAGAGTTAAGAGCACGCAGTTTGGGGTCTCCGCACGGGAATGGTTTCGCCAGCAGGTTACTTCCGTAAAGCGGGCATCTTGTCGCGCCTCGCTGCTTGGGGTGAAGCACGCTTATGGTTGGAGGTTCCGAAGAATTCACGTCGGTAAGCGCTGTTGCCTGTCGTGTACAAAATAAATTTTTAACTTGAATTTAAATTTGTAGCCTGTACTACCCCACTTCGCCACAACAGTACAGAGACAAAATTCTCCACTCGTTTAAAGATGATAAACTTGGTTAAGAGAGTAAAAAAACCTCTTTCCCGTCTAAAATTTGACGTTTCAAAGCAGTTTAAAACAATCGGACATCGACATATGGTAAAAATGACACCTCTAAGCGATGTCTACAGCACAGCTAGCAGCATCGGCTACAGATATTTTATGGAAATTCACCAAAGCTCAGAATAGAATACAAAATAGTACATTGCTTGAAGCCCCATCTTATTTCTGTTCAAAATAGATACCGTAGTCTGCTTCGCCGCACTTAATGAACTAAAATACTTACACAGGCGTTATAATTAAAATTTACTTGAGATCATCGAACACTTACAGTAGCTAGGCTGCTTTTGCACGAGAGCGCCAGATGACCTGCTACGTCGTAAAGTCACGTCTGTTGTTCCGTCAACGTGACGGCTGTCAATCACCATAACAGGGCGAAAAAACGCCGCGCGTGCAAGACAGATCTTCGCTGGGCAACGCGTTGAAGATTAGGTCAGCCGAGTTGTGAATTTCGTGTCTTAATCTCCTCGTGGTTGTGCAGCGTATCGTTTCTATCGTCTCTATCGCCCTCATCATCTCGCAGTACATTCAGAGGACGGACCGGAAATACCTCGGTCGATATCGATGCTCAGAGTCGCGCTCTTTGATCTGTTCAGCGGAAATAATGTCGACTCAATGTGCATTCGGTGAAGTAGAAGTTGGGGCTAAACTAAATCAAGAAA
This sequence comes from Haemaphysalis longicornis, assembly GCF_048455015.1. Taxonomy (NCBI): domain Eukaryota; kingdom Metazoa; phylum Arthropoda; class Arachnida; order Ixodida; family Ixodidae; genus Haemaphysalis; species Haemaphysalis longicornis. Next base: position 100,615,998 of record NW_027526204.1, on the reverse strand, counting down.
GGAAAGAAAAAATGAAAGCTGTTCCACTCAATGTGAAAGCTGTCAAAAGTGCAGAGCAGTGATTCGCCATAATGGGCTGTACCACCGTTATCCGCTCACTGTAGATGTTTTCTTAGCTCAATTCTACGCATTATTTTTGTAAATAAGGGTGGTTTGGTATGTCGTAGTGCGGTTTAATGGCGGGACGCAGCATATGAACACGTTTAGTTAACATTGTGGATCGCACCGGAAGTGACGGGCGTGTACCACTCACGGAACGGAATATCGCGTAAGCGACCGCGCAAACAGGAACGCAATTCTCAATTTTGTCCATTTCATGTTCGTTTGAAAGTGTCCTTTTTAAGCGAGCCCTGATTGGCTGAAATCAGACGACTGGGTGTGACGCAGCGCAAGCAAGGCGGGGCGTCGGTTTCTGTCCATATCATTGGTTAGAGGTCCCGTACGTACAACTACGCCGTGATTGAAATGGACGCCAAATGTACCTTTCCGAAACGGAAACAATTCAGAATTCCGCCCCAGAACTACCGTCACGATCGAAACGGACGCGAAATTGACACTTTTGAAACTGACACAACTCAGAAGTCCAACCCAGGTTTAGAAAATCCCACAACCGTTCGTCCTAGCAGGCGACCGGGAATCGCATAGAGGCGCCACTGACCCACGAGCGCTTGTAGACGACGATTCCATGGCAGATATAGGCGATGAGCGCCACCATGCCACACACGAACACGATGAGCAGCAGCGGCTGGTAGAGTAGGCCTAGCAGCAGTCCGGCCAGGGAGACGCACAGGCTGAGGAACACGCACAGGCTCGCCTCGATGATGCGGCCAGAGAACCGGGCCTTCCTCCTCTTCTTCGCCGCCACCGCTCTCGCGTTCCCGTGAGCACCGCCGCTGGTGACGCGGCCGGAGCCGTTGCTCGAGGGGCTCACCCCTGCAGGCGAGGGGGAAATTAAAACGGCTTTACGATTGGCTCGTGTTAACGAGAAAGATGGTAAAATGGCACATGGTGATACAACGTTCATAAGAATGGTGCACCACTCCCTCTAACGACGGAGACGGTTGAACGCAAAGCTTTCTCGCGAGGGATCCCTCTGTTCTAAGTTCGCTTAAAAAAAAAAAACGAAGACCTAAAGCAGGCTCCACCTGCGAAAGAGTATATTTGAGGCAGAGCACGCTTTACAGTGGGAAGGAAGTTCGCTTTTCTGCAGCTGGTTTTGACGTAGACTACATACGCCGTCATGGAGATATAGAAAACTTGGCTTTAAAACGGAGCGATCAAAGTGTGATGACTAGTAACTACCCCTTCGCGTATAGCAGCAGTGATATTCGCGACCGAGCAATCCGGTTTCTGAGGCGACGCGGGGGCGGCCGACCCGGGGGTCTTCCGGAAGCGAAACCGGTTCTTGGAGCGGGAGACGCGTGCAGAGGCGCGTTCTTTTCCACCTTTGTGTTTCGCACTTAAGTGCACTCGACCAAAAAGAGGCATCAAAACTGCCCGGCAAGGTTATGGCAAGAAGGCAAGGAGAAGGCGAAAGGGAGGATCATTCTGTCCTCGGACCACTTTTATTTTTTATATATATCAATGATGTCGGTGCACTGGTAACTTCAAGTATAAGGCTATACGCAGACGATTGTGTTTTGTGCAGAGATATCCGGGACGATTCTGACAGGCTGACGTTACAAACTGATTTAGATAACATCTGTCTTTGTTGCAGCCAGTACCTCATGTCCCTAAACGTGTCTAAATGCAACCACATTCAATTTTCCCAGAAACACAAGCCATTCCAAACACAATACAATCTTAATAACGAAGGTATCCCTCAGGTAAGCCACGCTGAATATTTATGAGTCACATTTTCTTGCGACGTAACACAGAACCGGCATATAGAATGTACAACAAGGAAGGCAGCCAGCACTGTTCACTTCATTAAGAGAAATTTTAAGCAGACTCAGCAAGATGTAAGAGAACTCTTATACAGCACAAATATCCGTCTGATTCTGGAATGCGGTTGCACGGTATAGGATGCCTTCACGCAGAATCGGGCAGGTAGTCTCGAGGCCATACAGAACCGCGCTGCTCGTTTTGTTGTGAAGAGTAGCAGATTTCCAAGCAGCATTACTTGGATAAAAGATTCCCTTGGCTGGCCAACGCTTGCATCGCGTCGCGCATTTTTTCGCATGGCTTTTCAAGAACACCACTCATGGCATGTCACACAACGCGAACTGTGTTGGGAAATGTCCAACTAAGCGGCGTGTCGAAAACTTTTGCAGTCTGAAGTTGCGAAGACAAATTTGGCGTTTAAGTTTACATGGTGTGGAGGTGTCGCAGTGATTCAGTGAGGCACAACTGCACCGTCCGTGAGAACCAACGCTCATAAAATTTCGGTAAGCAATGAGCATACCGTTTGAGTGTGATTGTATTGTGGGGAGTCAGCGGCAAAACTTGAGAACTTGGGAGTGTTCTGTGGAAAAAAAGTGAAAAAAACAAACAAACAAACAAACAAACAAACAAACAAACAAACGAACAAACAAACAAACAAACAAACAAACAAACAAACAAACAAACAAACAAACAAACAAACAAACAAACAAACAAACAAACAAACAAACAAACAAACAAACAAACAAACAAACAAACAAACACACAAACAAACAAACAAACAAACAAACAAACAAGCAAGCAAGCAAACAAGCAAACAAACAAACAAACAAACAAACAAACAAACAAACAAACATACAGACAGACAGACAGACAGACAGACAGACAGACAGACAGACAGACAGACAGACAGACAGACAGACAGACAGACAGACAGACAGACAGACAGACAGACAAACCAGCAAGAGACGCTAAGAGAGAGCGAGAGAAAAGAAACTTCATTATGAAACTTCCTACGGCGCGAGGGCTCCTGCGTGAGTGTTGAAAGGCGAAGCGCATCACACAGAAAAAATCATCGCCCTCCGTCATACGACAGGGTTTTTGTAGGGACGCGGTTGGGTTAGCTAGGGTGGGCTCCCATGACCACAAATTCAGCTATAAAACACGAACCTCTTCATAGAAATCGAGTACGACAGGGGTGTCCAATCTAATGGGACTTGTGCTAGAGCTTATACCCCTGACACACGGGCGCCTAAAAGGCCTTTGCAGAGAAGGACTGCTACCGAAACGGCGTTCGCCTCGGGGACACACGGCAAAGCAGAATCTCCTTCACCGCAGCGGGAATTTCCCGTAAGGGGTGTTCGCCTATCCCTTTTCCCGGACGAAAAGGAGCAGCTATCGGCGCAGCCTCGTAAGCAGGCGCTTGCAAGTCATAAGCTTCTCAGAACTTAATGAGACAAAATGTGATTTCATAAAACTTTCATTATTGTTCAAATTGCAATGAAATTAAGTTGCACCAAACAAGTCTAATCGTAATGTATTTTTGTAAACATCTGCCCACTGTTGCCACATTAGACGCGGAACATAGGCTAAAAAAGCACTAATCGTGAGTCAGTATATTATCTCTATGTTTCTGTTTAATACAAATGTGTGAAATTACCCTTTTTTTTCTAAACAACAATAAAATGCACGGTTCCTCTCTAAAATAATAAAGAAGGCCTATTAGCTGCACTTTATTTTTGTCATTTTGTATGCACAGGACCGGGGTAATTGGAGAATAATGGGAGAGGTCTTTGCCATGCAGTGGGCGTAGATAGGCTGGTGGTGATGATGATGACGATGAGTCTTTTTTCACTGAACTGCTAGCGCCACTTTAATGGTGTGTCAGTTACGGGAACTACATAACGGAGATCGGAGGATACTGTGTGTCAGGAGCGCCACTCCTTTCCACAAAATGTCTTTTGACGTGGCGAAAGGAGTTTAGTTTAAAGGAGGCCTAGCGTTGCCGTGTGTCACAGGTGTTATGCATACCTACCGACTACTATCTGACTGCCGAGAAAGTGGCTCGTGGCGTGAGCACCGGGTCCGTCCGTTACTGCATGGTGCGGGCCCACGGCAAGGCTATGAGCACCCGTAGTGGCGGTGCCGTTCTGCGCCTCGTTGTAGAATACGAGGGGACTCGCCCTGATGGATCCGGGTGTGATTCTGGAGGCGACGGAGTCCAGCGGAGTCATACCTGCAATCAATCAATCAATCAATCAATCAATCAATCAATCAATCAATCAATCAATCAATCAATCAATCAATCAATCAATCAATCAATCAATCAATCAATCAATCAATCAATCAATCAATCAATCAATCAATCAATCAATCAATCAAATAATCAATCAATCAATCAATTCAATGAAATTCTCGCATGTCAAAAGTAAGAGCGGCGGAAGAAGCTTCCGAATCAAACTGCTTATTTATATCGATTACAAGCATCCTTAAAATGTCCCTGTTTAAATCTATAATATTCTCCATTCTAGTATGTGCGCGAGTGCACTGCAGGAAGGAGCAGTTCTAAATCCAGGCATTTTTTTTTCCTGACGGGAGTAAGTAAAACATGAGTGCCAGTAGTGAGGGAAGCAGCGTGTACAAGTATTGCTTACATATAAATTAGGCGCGGTTAAACCGATCGATAAGCTTTCGCGATGCAGTCGAGAAGCCAGTTATAGCAACATCGCCACCGGCTATGCTAAAAGCGCGCTTAGCGCAAAGATAGCAAATTGTCGTTTATGGGCCTCAGTGGACACCCAGAAAGTGCACAAAATAGGCTATAACCAATAAAGTTTCAATGTATCACAGGTTCAACTGCTTTAGAAAATTTTACAGCCATGCTGTCTATGGCTAAAATCCGCCACATCGTCTCCGGCGACAGAACGAGCGTAGATCAACTATTTTAAACGTATGAAAAAAAAAAACATACAAAAAATAAAATCAGGTCCCAGGACCTTCAATGTTTTCATATAAGACGGCTTACATTGTCCCTGGAAAAGGGTATATACCCAGCAATAAATATGTGTTTAAAGGTGAAACCAAGTTTAAAGGAATCGCCGTAAGTGCGGCCTTTGTAAGCTGGCTTTCCTGCATTGTGGCTGCACGGTGAAACATGGCCACCTGCGGTGACAGCCCCACTTCACACTTCTCTCCACCGTCGCCACCTCTTTTCCGCGTGGCGTATCTCGCGTCTCCACCCCGGCCATTGCGCAATGCCGCGCCCTCCTCGGCGGCCACCTGTGCGGCGCACTTGTGCCTGCGCCGTGATTGGCGTAGCCGCGCCGTAATAAGACTTCATTGCCTCCAGCCACCGATCGTGTGTGCCCTTAGTCTGTGACGTAGAGACCCCGCCACTGTCCTTGCATATTCAACATAGGAAATCCCCACTATACCCAAACCCTAACACAGCAAATCTGACCAGAGCGTCAGCTTCGCTGGACTCCTTTCTTGACAGGGTGCAGAAGGGCTCTGCATTTTTCTCTGGACTGTTATAGGACAGTTTCTGTTGTGTTTAAGCTATAGACTCACCGCTATCCGTAATAGTTAGAAAGTAATTCTCTGTGCACTTTTTTTTCTCCTCCCTTCGTTGTGCCGAATCCCCACCCATAAACTTCCACCTGTCATCAGTTCTGGGCCCTTAATAATCTCCGCGGGTTTCTCTCTGGCATCGCCATGCAATGCGGTTAGTGTGTTAGTTCATTACAAGCCTGTCGTATACGCGCGAAAGCATCGTCAACATGGTTGACGCGCATGCGCACGCATGCGCCATCGCTGTCGTGACTGGCGGCTTGCTCGTGTACTTTATGCGAGGCTGCGCGGAATTTCTAAGCGAGGCTGCGCCCACGTGCATCCTTAATAGGGGGAAAGCGGGGAGGCATCGCAACACTGGCCGAGCCTTGCGCAACGTAGTCGTCGTTAAGCGGTTCCACGTACCTGCAACGAGCGAGTGCTTACAGCGAGAGTAATTGCGCCGTTATCTCCTTCAAAGGTCGTCTCGCGCGCCGCTATCGTCCAATCAATGCAACACGAAGCGAGACGGGCAATCAGACTAACTACCTCTAAAGACTGGGTGGAACGCGACCTCTTTAACGCTGCTGCCAATAGCTCATCCGTTTGAGGGTAGCTGGGGACAGGTGCGAACCTAAATGATTCAAACGGGAACGATTAGGCTCGATTATGGAAATTAACTTCACTGCACCGAAATGAATCATGTCATTATTGTAAAAATAACTGAGAGAAAGGAAGAGAATGCAGACAGGGCAATATGTATTGGTGTGCCTCTCGTGGCTACATAAAGGGAACAAGAGTATAAAAACTACGGGTAAATGCTCTTTAAAAGAAGTTGGTAGCGCAAATAATATGGTGATGTGTGTACATGAACAAGAGAACGATAAAGAGGAGTAAAATATGAAAGCGCGAATGCCGTAGAGGCGGGTTTACGTGAGTAAACAGCCTAATGCTGTTGCACAGACAAGAAGGGGAATGCAGTAGGGGCTTTAGTTACACTCTCCATGCCCAAAAAGGCCTCATCAGTGCCCATGTGGTTGTCGATATGTACAGAGAACGGGCTACTCATAGGCCTGCTCACTAAGCAGGCGACGGCTGGTGCCCGTGGTGAGCGAAGCGTGGGTTGTAGTGCAGCGAGAGTAAAACGTGCCGATGAAGGCGAGAGACTACGAAGTGGTGTTATCCGGTATTCCGAGAAAAAAAAAACAAAAAACGATATGACTCTTTGAATGCGATTCCGATCGTGAGAGTATATACCGTGCTATTGACATTATGCAGAGTGAGTTTTTAGAAATGACAAGGCCCTCTTAATGCAGTGCGGATGAAAATGAGCTCAAAAGCAGGTGATTTTGCAAGGAAGGCGCCAGGTTGAACAGCGAACATGCAAATTGCGCGTATTTGGTCCGGATAGAATCAATGAGGTGGATATGACGTGTTTTTTCCACTGTTGTCAGAGAGTTGCAGTGCGGGGCTTTTTTTTGTTCAAAACAAGAGAACCAACCAGAATGGCGAGAAACCTGTTAACTGACGAATTTTTTTAAAGGATGGACGGGATGCTGAAATTAAAAAAAAAAATGTATAATTTGTTCACAGGAAGAAAAGAAAAACGCCTCAAGCTAGCCCAGAAGCGAAATAACAACGTTCAGACGCCACACAAGCGAAAAAGCTTGACAGATGGTTGGTTGCGTCAGTCGCTGAAAGCGCTGATGTAGGCACCGGCACTGGCACATGCACCAACAGCTTTCGAGATGCAAATGTCGTCAGAGTTTTAACAAAAACAAGGAAAAGCGTTGTGGTGCTTAATATGGTGCGTTGGAACGGTTGCTCAAGAAAGCCAATACTAACTCGAAGGAAACAATCGCGTCTGAACTCAGGGACCAGGATATTGCTCCAGCATTTCAAAGTGCGCCAGACTCGTGAAATGTTTGCTTTATTTGGAGGCTGCTCGCTCCGAACGTTTCCGACCCGCCTTGTAAGTTCAGCGTGTTTTTGTTACCGTATCAGCCCCCGGAAGGTATATGTACGATGCACACCAATTGCGAGAATGAAAATGTCACGATTTGTATACCTTTAATTTGCACCACGGCTAGAAATCGTAAAGAAAGAAAGGAAGGAGGGAAAAAAGGGAAAGAAATGGAGGAATCAATCGGAGAAGGAAGTGTGAAATTTCACCCACGGCATCACTGTTTTTATCTGGCGGGACTTTTAATAGCGGGGCTATTGTTGCTGGCCGTAACTTCGCTGTTGCAGGAAGAAATACCAAGAAAAAAAAACTACCACCTCCCGTCGCGGGAACCCCTGTGTAGATGCGACGCATAGGCGGAGCGGCGAAGGGACCGCGTTTTATAGCGCGCATAACGTTGAGGGGACTGCGTAAGCCGGTCCCAGTCGATGACGACGTTGGCGTACTTGTAAAGCGGCGTGGACTCTAGGTGTTTGAGCCAAGCGTGGACGTTGCTTCGCCGGAGAACGGCACACCGGTTATATGCGCAGCGCGCCCGAAGGAGAGGAAACCGCGGAAGAGAGAGTACTGCACATGCGCCGGCCCCAGCGCGTCTGCCGCGGCTATGACGCAACACAATCCAACACAATCCACTTTAATCCAATCCAATCCAAATCCAAGCCAAGCCAAGCCAAGCCAATCCAATCGAATCGAATCCAATCCAATGCCCCTCGCGAGAGAGTGTTCGCTATCGGAGAGGAGAGGGGGGTGAGCGGCGGAGAGCGCAGCTGGCACGGCGAGGAGAATGGGGGAGGGGTGGACAACGCCGACGACAACGACGACGACGCCGGAGGGACAAGGCGAGTGAATCAGATGCTCTGCATCTAAAATGTCCAGCGCTCCGGAGCATGTGCCTCGCGGGGACCGCCGAGTCCCTGGTTCGCGCAGTGGCTTTAGCAAAAAAAAAAAAAAAAAAAGAACTCCCACTCCTTCTCACTTTTTGGAGCAGTGGTGCAGTCCAAGCTTCCCTGAATTTTTTAAATGCATCACTACAGAAATTTGGGGACGCACGTTTACGGGCCAATGCACTTATTCTAATCCGTTCAGTTCATACTTCCGAGGCTATGAGACACAACGACCCACCCACTGTTACTAAGACGAAGGCTCATGGCTACAACCGTCCCATCACGTGGCGAGTGGCTTCCAGGGGTGGTGCCCCCGTTCCAACGACACAGAGCCAAAGGCCAAACTCAACTGTTTTAATGTTCCGCGAGTACTGAACAGTGACGGTACACGTAGCAGCACACATGGCGTGCTTACAACAGGACAATTCGAACGGACAGAGAAACGTTCTTTGCGGATACCCAGGACGCAAGCTTCTCTCGTCGAAAGAGAGAGCCTATTTATAGTCTCCAACGCAAAAGTAAAAACAAACGCAGACCCCTTGAAGCAGGAAGCACACGCAAGCAGAATCACTCTCGCATAATCGAAGATGCCATCACTCAGACATTACAAACAGCTGCTGCTGCGGCAAGCCCGTACAAGCGCAAGACGGTTAGGGCTGAGTCGCATTCTCGAAGTCGCATTAGCTTCGCAGCATGTACTGACTTGCACGGTTCAGTCCTAAAAATGGTCTTCACAGCAAAACCCTGAAGCTCTGCAGGAAACCTCAATGACGAGTCGCGTTGTGCGCTGTCTGCACGCCGCGTCAACACATACGCCACGGACGGCTCGTAACACGACCCAGCCTTGCAAGTTAACTTCTAAGCCTTCTCCGGTTATCATGCATTGAAGAGCGTAGCTATGATGCTAGGCTGGGAGTAATTTTTAGTCGCTAACGGATTTCTGGCCAGACACGTTTACACCGACAACTGTTTGTGTGGACAGCTCCCAGGCGGAAAGCTGTATAGCCGCGCTTGTCGGTAACAATGACGTTAGCGTCCGGTAAATTAGGTTTCGCTGAAAGCAAGTGGGCATCGAGTTATGCCATGTTTCGATCTTCCGTACTTCATACAATCTCGAAACTAGAGCAGTAGTTTACCGCCGCGCTTGCCGAACAAAAATTGGTGGAGTAAATATAGAACTGTCGTGTACTACTGTAAAGTGTGTAGACTGACAGAGTTCGATGTAGATCGATAGCTTCATCTGAAATTGTGTATTTTACAGCGGAGCTGTTATGGCTTATAGGTTATGACCAAAATTGTGTGCGTCTACGGGGTGCTGTTACGATTCAGAGCGCCGCTACCCGGTCCGTGCGTGCTGCAAGTTTTGTGTAGTGCTCTTGTGCTTTGCGGCACAGCTTGCCTTTCTCAGACGAGCTACCGCACACCGGAGTACGTCCGCCGCACGGGCGCCTCGCTAGCGGTAACTTAAGCCACGGCAGCTTCAACATACAAAACAACCTGTTCATGCAGAGACTTGCTTCTGCGGGCGGACGCCACTCACCGAGATCTCCTCTCCTCCTCTCTTAGGCTTAGCGTGCGCCCCTACTGCCGGACCTCACCACCTCTGGGAAGCGTATTTGTGCGTGTCTGTATTGTACTTGTTTGATTATTAGTTGTTTGATTATTCCTCCGAGCGCATAATGCATTAGCTTGAGAGCATCGAATCACACTATGGCTCTGTTCAAGTCTTGCTGTGGGCTCTCCGGAAGGGTGATGTTCCTGATTCCTGTATCGCTGCTAATCATGTCTCACCATGCAGCGAACTAGTTAAGCTTGCCTTCGGCTTTTTGTCGTCAACACCAAGACAGCAGCTTTTTCTGGCTGTTCGTCCACAACGCCACCTCTACATTGACTGAAGAGACGAAGCCCGGTTCGGGGACGGCTTCGCCAATGTAACAGTGTGTAGAAAAAAATCGCGTGGAGAAAATTCAATCTTGCGGCAAAGCCACATTTCTGGAGAATACTCATAGCTCTGAATCTTATGTAGGTATCTTGACGAAAATCATACCGGAATTGAACGCTAGGACGACTCTATAATTGCGCCGAGTTTCATATACTTTTCACGGTTACGCAGTTCACCGTGAAGTAACAAACGTTGTGGAATTGCCGTGTGCTGTCAATGCATGGGTGTTTAGAGACGGCTCCTTGTTTTTCCTCTAGAATAAAAACTCGACTCCTTCCAAGTTTCATTCAGCTAATTAAGTGGAAAGTATATCCGCAATCGAAAATCACAAACGTGTTCGTTTTGTGCACCGATTGGCCTGCGCTAGCCCTGCTTCTTCACAGAATGGAAGGGCACTGAATTTTGCCTTCTCGGTCTTAAAAGCTCGGATCATTCGCTGCGCAGGTTAGCCCAGCGTAACGTGTGCTTGGTAGCTATTTAAAGTTTTTGTAGCGTGAGCTACACTGGCCGAGGTTGAGCAGTTTCGCGTGGCTCCTGGAGAGCCGTACTGCGCAAGCGCGGCACGTGGCGGCCCGGTCCACTTGATGATCATGCGATCATGATCAGCCGGGTGTGGAACCGATGGCTCGTGCGTCGCAGCAACAGCGGCGTGCGCCTGTGGGACCAGCTTAGCTCTGGGGTGCTCAGTGACGCTGCGCCGGAGCCGCTTGATAAATATACATGTGATACATAATGCGTATACCATGTGTGTGTCATTGTGCGTTCATTGTGTGCGTGTCTAGCTAATCCTAGACAACCAGGAAAGCTAAGAATAACCAGCTGAACCTTAGCTTATGCTACGTATATCCTGGCATAGCCTAGCTAAGCCACTGCTATTTTTTTATCTCCCACATCCTCACCTTGTTTACTTCGTCTATACAATCGTGTCCGCGTGGCCTGGGGTGCATCAGGTAGGAGAGGAGGACAGTGAAGGAGACAGAACGGTATAAAAAGAATGTAAGGGGTATTGGAGATACAGGCGATGAACCGGGCGGGAAGTGGGTCAGAATTAAACGAGGGGGCACGATTTGTGAGAAAGCGACACCATGCCTTGTTTTCACGGGCTGTCTACGCCCTGCATCGGGGGCTTTGATCCTGTGGTAGTCGATTTGCCGGCCTCATTTGCCGCGTCGGTTTCCACTTTCAAACGCAGTGAACCCACGAACTCTTCGGGACACCGCCCACGTTAATTGTTGACGCACGTACAAAGAACGAGTGGGATACCGAGATAATGAACGAGCACGGAGACACATACTGAGGGCTTCCTGAAAAAAAAAAAAAAAACCCATAAAGGAATGAAATAAAAATGCAAGGGTGGCGAAAAGTATGCCACAGAAAGAAGCACGGGGAAAAGGGGCGATACGAGGTTAGTGCGGGAAGCGTCAGAGAGGCTGCTGCTGTTTTTTTTTAGGCGGCAGATTGCTTTTTAGTATGCGAAGTAGGTCGCTCCAGGAGAAAGGAAGACGGGTCACGGGGATACAATGGGCGCGTCACAGTAGTGGTGATAGGGGCCCGGGCCAAGTTGACCTTTCATTGGTGGGCCGGCCCGAGGTAGTCGTTGCCGGCACTGTGTATAAAAGAGCCGTGCACGGAAGCTTGTTATGTACAGCATTTGAGCCTAAAAAAGACAGAGCACCGATTTTTGTGGGGTGCTGGTCCTCTAGCTCATATGAAACCAGCTCGTTTTATAAAGTGAGGTAACCACAAAAGAATTTAAGATAAATTGGGAAACATAAACCGAAAGAGGCGAAAAAGTTTGCACTAAACTAAGAATGATAGACTGGTCATGGGAATAGAGTGGGCGAGCCAGAGTAGAGGGGACGGTGGAACGAGTCACGTTGATATATCACAAGGGGGTCGGCACGACGTAGTCGTTGACAGACTTGTGCCTGGTTTCTGTGCCGTGCATGGAAGATTCCAAAGTGCAACGTTAAATGTTTTTGAAATCTAGAAATGAGACATAATGATGGACACGCACACGCACACACACGCACACGCACGCACACATATACACACATACACGTACACACTCGCGCACGCACGCACACATGCACTCACACGCACGCACGTACGCACACACACACACGCACACACACACGCACACACGCACACACACATCATTTAGTGGGTTCGCAGTTGCTACTGGGACGTTACTTGGAACAGTCCCACACCAAAACGCACCATAAAGCCTTCTACGATGTTGTACACCATGTGATTCGCCGCCAATACACTAACACAACAACAACAACAACAACAAAAACATGCACCCCTCCGTTTAACGACAACGATGGTTGAACGCGAAGCTTCCTCGTGATGGATTCTTTGGTTGGCCAATCCCACACTGCGAGTATGCGCTAATCTGGACGTACGCACCACTTTTCTAGCACACCCACAGCGACTCTCAGGTGTGCACTCCGTAGGCCCAACGTTTGGGTTTGGGGTGTACGGCGCGAATCGGTACCTGCTGCGTGGCATTCGCTTCGACCATGTCGAGACTCGAACTGGAGCAATAGGATAGACGCCGGCTTCAAAACGCGAGGGACCCAGGCTCGATTCCGGTCACGGTACGCGTTTTTTTCTTTCACTTCATCCACGATCATTCATCATTATCGTCAGAGAAAGTTGGCTTTCCTGCAGGGCGTATTGGCATACAACCACATCAGTGAGGACACCGAAGCTTCGCTTTAATAATCGTCTGTCACGCCTAATGCCGGGTCCAGACTGTTGCCGCAACTGTCATAATAACTTTAAAGAATGACGTCATCTCACGTCTCAGCCAACCGAACTTCGTGACACGATTTTTTTTCACCTCCATATATCACGATATGGCTTTGGCGTCGGTAGTCTGAACATAGTTGAAAATAAAAAAAAAATACAATATAAATAATATCGGGTTTTAACTACGCCGTGGTATGCTGCATGTGCCGCGCGAAATTAAACGCCACAGGGGAACACATATGTACCGTACCATTCCATATCATACCATACCGGGCTACACAGTAACACAGAAAAGACGGTGTAACGCAACTAGCAGGCGTAATTCGAGCCTCAAAGCGTGCCTACGAAAAATAGTCGGTGCAAAGAAGCACAGTGAAGGAGAGAAATCGTCAAAATAAAAATGTGTTGTGTGGAGAAATGGAAACACTGGTTAGAATTTAGCCCCCCATGCTCTTGTTCGGTACAGTGGTACATTTGAGTGGACCAGATGGATTTCATTATTGAGAGAGTAAGCCCTACCATCCCACCATTTATACCGCGCCCCGGGTATGATATACACCGGCAGAACATACCGTATCACCCAATATCATGCACGCCCACACGCGCAACTAGTTTTCACAATGGGGTCAACCGCTGTTTCGTTTGTTCCTACCGATTATATCTCAACTGAGGCCGAAAATTTGAGCGAACGATGCTATATTAAGATCACCGTTTTTGAAAATAACCGGGCAACCTCGACCCGGCTCTACGTTTCCGGGTCATCGACATGTCAGGAACCAGGTCGGCCCAGTGACGTAAGGACGGTGACGTCATTACCGCATGACGTAGAGTTTCCAAAAATAACTCTTCTCCAGTCAAAACTTTGTGCCCCCATTTTTGCCGAGAGCGTGACTCTCTTCTGGGCCAATCCGGCTTCTTCTCGAACAAAAGCCGATAGAAGAAACACAGCGCGTTCGAGTCACTGTTTATTGTAGGGTGGGAACATTTATAAATGGCGGCCTGGTTCGTGCGTACCGTCAATTTTTGTTGACCTGCCAGGCTAAAAATAGCCTGCACGCCGTTCCGTGACCCGAAATTGAGAGGGGGCGGAGATAAAGCTAGAGCGCGTCAAATGGATTGAAGTCACGCTAGGGACACAATGTGGGGAAAGTGGGGAAGGGGGAAAGAAATGATGGTCGTCTTGCATGAGGTGGGAAGTGGTGACTCAACGGGAAAACGGGAGCCGGCATAACATAGACCGTGCGAAGGCTACTGCGTATCTCCCTAGCCATGAAGTTTGGGGACAACGTACACATAGAAAAAATGCCTTTGAAAGTGGGGTTCTGAAAAAAGATACCTTTCTTATTGAACCAAATGAAACTAACTGTGGGATTTTTGTGCTTGGCTGATAACTTACTTGATGTGGCGCGCTGAAATGAATTATCCTTCTCAAGAAGTGGCATGTTTAAGTATTCATTTAGAAATCGCATGCTTACGTATTGATTTCAGGGCCCGAACCTGGTGTTTTGTGTTTAAAAACAGGTCTGTCAGAACGGCAGCAATAGCTGTTTTCCGTCATCACACATTCTACATGAAATCTCATGTATTAGTAAACAGAAATCATTGTTCTTACTTCGTCATTGCTATTTGAGTGTTAAAACAAGTGAAATAAAAGTTGCCATGGTAAAAAAATTGGGGTGGTGGTCACGCAAGTCTTTTTTTTTTTTCAGGTGCATCTACTAGAACAAGAATTATAGCCACCTTTTCTCAACACGCACCGCTAATATTGTTCATTCAGACTGATTTTGTTCGGACTAATGTATCAGACTAATGTTGTTCATTCCCTAAAAGGTGCATTCGATGAGACTCCACGCTAACAATGCTTTAAAGGGCCATGCAGACAAAACATGAGATTGTTTCATTCGAAAGATTGCCTCGTTACAATCATAATGAGAAAACTTTTAACGCACACTTCGCTCAAATAAGCTATATAATTAGGGAAAAAAGGAATGGCCATGAGACCCATTAGCTCATTTCCCGCAACAGAACCTATGATGTCATATGCCCAGCTGTGAAATTGGCTGAGGCCGCCAAGAGAAAACGCAAATTAGGCAGGTCTTACAAGCTTGCCGATCTAGCTATTTGCGCTTAAATATAATGCATACTCATTTTACAGTAGTAATAATTCTGGGGTAAACAATGAAAGTTACGAAAATACACATAAACATAGAAGTATCGAAGCGCACTGCTGTTGGCACTGGTCGCACTATGCTTGTTTGTCGTAAGTGACACTGGCAGATTGACGTGCGATGTTGTCTTACGTGATCCTGTTTGTCAAGCATACCCCATACTTCACGAAACGATTATTTTCTACCGTAACAAAAACAAGCCAGGTGCGAATACTTTCAAAAACAAAGCAACGGCTGACAACGTTCCGCGGCTCAGTATGTTAGCGCCATCTGAGAGGGCTGACAGTAAGCAAGCCTGCAGAGCCTAATGAAGCACTAGAAGTTCGTTTGAAAACCCGCCCTCGTGACTTCATGGCCGACGTCACGAAAAAACACGATTTGGCGGGAGAATAAAAATTTTGACTTAAACTGATTGATTTCTGAGTGAATACAGCATCGTTTGCTGCCGGAGAAGAGCTGGGGACAGTTTAAAACGCCAAATCATTTGACAAAAACAAAACTTGCATTTTGTCTGCACGGCCCCTTTTATTTTATAATGCACCATTTGAAACATAGGACAAGACTTTAATGTGGTCGCCACGATTACCGTACTTACCCGATCCTAACGCGCACTTTTTTTTCCGGAAAGATAGGTCGAAAAATCGCATGCGCGTTAGAATCGGATACGAAACTGAAACTACCGAAACAGCGGAAATTTCGTCCCACCCATCGCCATCGCCATCTCAAGATGGCGTCAAAGCTTTTAGCAACAATTTTTCGGACGCAAGAAGCACAGGCGCCTAGGCTTTTCTATCGGCGTTCACACAAATCGTCAAATCGTTCCACTTGCGCGCTTGATAACAGCAATAGCAGCAGCGGCTCTCACGCGTTCAAAACGAGCGGTCGGCTGAAGCGTGCGCCTCTGGAGACGCTCGCAGGATGGGCGTGCGAGGCGTGGGCCACGATCTCATGGACCATGGTTGAACGTTCGTTCAGAAGTGTGGCATCGCGAACGCGCTTGACAGCACCAAGGACGAGATGTTGTGGTCAGCGGAGAGCGACGAGGAGTGAGATGAGTGAGATTACTTCGAGAAATAAATCGCCCGTTTCTCTCGCATTCGTTTTTCTTGCTCACAAAGTTCCGTGCGCGTTACAATCGGAGGTGCAAGTTTTTTCGTTTTTTTTTTTGCCAGGAAAATCAGGTACGCGTTAGAATCGGGGGCGCGTTAGAATCGGGTAATTACGGTATATTGGTGGCTCGCGATTCCGGAGTCTGATTTTAGCTCGTAAATCGGCTTCCCGAATATTCGAGGAAAGTTGCGGAAACGGGGAGGGGCGTTGCCACGTAATGCTCGCGGTGTTAAATGTTTGTCATTAAAACAAAACTGGTAGGCTATGCTAGATTCTAGAGTGGTTCTGATTTTCCGTAGTGTCATATAGAATGGAGGGAGAAACCATGAAAATATAACGCCGTTATTTGGAAGAAGTTGAAACTAAAACCAAAGCCATAGTATTTCTTGTTCGTATTATCTGAATAAATATTCTTTAGTTCCTATTGGTGGCAGATAAATGCTGTACGAAGTATCTATATTGAACTAAACAATCTAACTATCGCTGCTACGCAGTATCTAACAGTCCGAACTAACCAATATAAAATCACCGCTGCTTAGTTATTGTTTAATTTTTGGCCAAAGTGTCATTTTAAGTAAAGAGGTGACATCAGCAATGGAATGCTTTTAACAGTTTACTTTCATTGCAATGCTCGGTCGCGTTCAAGTGCAACTAGAAGAAGGGAATATGCAGCTCACCACTATACTTCGGACTAATGACAAAGTTGGGAGTAAAAAGTTGTAACTAATTGCAATTTCCACACTGTTGAAGTCTGCTGAAGGCTGTATGGAAGCTCGAAGCCTGTATTCTGGAGCGTTTATTTCAGAGTAAATTATGCGAGTACAAAAGAATCTGCGGACGAAAAGTCAACGAAAGCAAAAAAGATGCACGCACGCACGCACGCACGCACACACACATACACACACGCACGCACGCGCATACACGCACACATGCGCACACACACGCACACACACACACACGCACACTCATACACACACACACGCACGCACAGGACCGTAAGGCTGATGAGCGCTCCAAATAAGCTCTTGCATTAGGCCCAGGTCTTGTGTTTCTAAACACTATAAACATTAGACTCAAGGGGACCAATTCTTCCGTTAAAGGCTTAGGCGCAAGAAGTTTGCTGATTAGGTCGTAAAAATTACAAAAAAGTAGTACAGCCAAAATCATATTTTTCAGTGTGTCAGTGGCCCCCTAAAATCTATACCGAATAAAAGTTTTTCTTCTACCTCTACCTATACATAGGGTGAACGCTGAGCACGGTAGAAACGTCGTCGAGTGCACAGCAAGATGTCAGTAGCAGCCAGCAGATGCAAAAGCGCGCCCATCTGTGGGCTAGTGGAAAGGCTTCGTCCAACACTCTTCGTAATTTCTTTAGAGTAAAAAAAACTTTCGCTTCACGTCAATGCGCTCACGCCGGTAGCAGGACGAACCGTCGACCGCGAGTATTAACCAGCAGAGAAGCTCATTCCTTTGGGGTGAATATAGTGCAGGTAAATGTAGAAGGCGATTCCACATACGGCGAAGGCGGCGACCGTGATGTAGAACAAGGTAGTGGTGAAGGACGACAGTCTTTGGGAAGACCGAGGTCGCCGAACGCTTTGGTGCCCCGCTGCATCGTTGCCAGACGCGGGGACATACTCCTCGCTTTCGACGAGTTCGCTGTCACTGGTCGGCAGGAGGTGCGTGGCGCTGTAGCGGCTCACTTCCTGGCTGAAGATCATGACGATGACGGTGTCTTCTCCGGCGGGACGTCTCACAAGCCGTCACGAGAAAAAAAATTGAAACCAAGGACTGTCATATGTACCTCAGTCACAGCTGGTTCAACGGAAATCGTGAGTGAGGCTTCTGGTGCATGTTGACCACATCGTCCGAAGTCTCGATGTTCGTCGCCCGTCTCAGTTTTGCAGGGGAATTACTTGCTGACTTGTCACGGGGATAACTTAGACTTCGGTGGTTTGGTAAAGTGGCTTACAGTGCTAGACAAGTTCGTTGCTCAACAAAGGCACAGGGTAAGGCGAAACATGGCTTGCTGTAACAGGAAGCTACCCAACTGCCTGCATATCACAGCAGCAAAATGTGTGAAATCGTCGTCACTCTCTACAAAGGCGAGATTCGCGAAGCAGTTACTCACGCCTGGAGATGTTCTAAAGTGACTTGAAACTTAACCGAGAGCTCTAAACTGTTGCAGTAGACGATTTCTGCACGCCCTGGGAGCTGGCTTGCAGTGTGAGGCACAGCCTTCAATAAACGACACGCTGTTCTCGTATCATGGTAGCTTTATGAGCAAACGCCTATCCTTACGACGAAGCGTAGAACTTATGAATTCACTGTTGCCTTCCTTGACTTCTTGCAGCTTCAGCCTATTTCCCAAGGTAAACCTTCTCAGCAGAACGGACTAAGGATGCCTGAAGTTGGTTAGATGCATTTCATGGGCACCACCAAGAGGCTTACGAGTCGCCTGCAAGTCACGATGGCATAAAATCAGTTTGGAGTTTCAGGCGGTGGTGTTCGAAGGCCTACCCATGATTGCAGGTTCCATTGAATGGTGTCAAGTCGAGGCTTTCTACAAAGCACCGCCCAAGCAGTGCGGAATCGCCAGAGGTGTTGCCGCTGATGCTGATGATTAGTATGATGATGATGATGGTGGGTGTTTTGAAGGTGGCCCGCTTGGTTGAGCGATGAGCCATGTCAAATGAAGCGCCCTGGTGGAGCATTTCGTTTGAAAAGGGAACAAAATGCAATCAACAGAAAATCAGTCGACGAGCGTTATGGGTAACAGGGGCGGAAACACGCTGACGTGAAACAAGTTGCGACTAATCTGTAAAAGGCAGTCCGGGAAGGAAATAGGTTGGGCAGGATGTGTATTGTGTAATTCCTAAAGCAATCTGCGTTGGAATAAAATGTGAACCCTTAATTAGGAAACCGCGGACACGGTTTTGGTTTGCGTATCTGAAATAACAATTTGTCCGAGCGTATGAAAAAATGAAGGGGCTTTATTAAGAGCGGTAATGTTTGGCTTCGTTACAAAACTGACGAGCTACCATGCTCAAGATTGCACTTCCATGTATTTATTTATTTATCAATAATTATTCAATCAATCAATTTATTTATTTATTTATTTATTTATTTTGCCTCCAATATGGTCGAATTTGCGCTTCATGCTTCGTCTACCCCAGTCTTATTGCCTGACTAGGCTCTATGTTCGATTTTATTCGATTCTAGCGTGACTTCTGATAAATAAAAGTAAACCGTCAGTTATGTTTGGGTTAGACAAGTATCACGGAACAGACTAGCCGACCTTCGCTTCCTTCGAAAAAATATCGCTGCGGAGCACTGCGAGAACACCATGGGGTTCTCGCAGAACACTAGGGAAGTAATGACGTCCTTCAACAATAGCCCTCCGAATTCCAGCGCAATGCTGTAACATGTGAGCATTCGCCTGAGTAGATGATAATAAACCCCTACGCCACGGTGGTGGTAGTCCACACAGGGGCGCAGGCAAAAAGAAATTTTGTTTCTACAGGCCGTTTACTTCAATCGCTTGACAATGATAGGGAGAATGTGTCAACGAATTTAGCGGGTCAGCCAGTCAGGCAGGCTGCCTGTATTGCTGCGTCCGATAGTGCGTGCATGACATGAAGGACATACGAGAAAACACGCGTACGCAGATTCACGCGCGCGCACACACACATCAAACGCATCGTGCATCACACATACACGCACACATCAGGCACATCATGAACATCACACGCACACATGATACATCAAGCATCGCACACACACATAAAACATACACTTTAAACACGCACACTTCATGCATAACACACTCATCACATGTACCCAACGCGAATACACATCATGCACACATCACACACTCAGATCACACAGAGTTAAGCAATAATCCCCCCGTAAACAACACGGCCCATGTACACATTGCGAATACACATCATGCACACATCACGCACTGAGATCACACAAAGTTAAGCAATAATCCCCCTGTAAACAGTACGGCACATCTACACATCACGAATACACATCATGCACACATCACACACTCAGATCACACATAGCTAGGCAATAATTCCCCCGTAACAGCACGGCACATGTACACATCGCGAATACACATCATGCACACATCACACACTCAGATCACACACAGTTTTTTTTTTTTTTATTGCGCCATTTTGCCACAGGGCATAGATAACAGGAAAACAATAGACAAAACAGGACAGGGGAACGACAAAAAAGGAAAGCAAAAAAAAAAAAAAGGAAAGAAAGAAAGACACACAGTGTGAGGCGTGCGCACTACAGGAAACTATAGAGTCCAGTTTCGGAAATAAATTCCAACAGTTTCTTGTAAAGTGGGCCGTGCGCCCACCGATGAATATCTGGAGGTCGCCCTGGGCGATGTCCTGTGGGCCCCATGTGTCGAGCTCGGGTTGATTGAAGCCCTGGACACGTTCCTAGCAAATGTTCCAATGTCGCTTCAGCAACAGGGGCAGGGCAGTAGGGGCAGGTCGGGGAGGGATCTGCAAGACTAGAAGTCCACGTTGCTCGCACAGCAGGCGTCAGTGCGACGCCCAGGCGGATTCTTCGAAGCACGACCTCTTCACGACGGGTTAAGCCGCCAGGAAGGTCAGACCCACGCGGAGGGAGAAGGGCACGCGTGGAGCGCCGAAGAATATCTTTCTTGATGAGTAGGGTGTCTTCCAGTGAGAGCTGTAGAAACGGGAGTGGGTACACCACTTGCTGCGGGTGAGCGGCTGAGTCGGCGAGGGCGTGCGTGGTCGTGCTCCGGCGGGTCCAGAGGACGCGAACAGGGCACGGGAATGATTGGAGTATCTGGTGTACCTCGCATGTAATGCCCAGTGTACTGTTGACGCGCCGGAGCTCTCGAGCAGCCTGAGTGGAATCGGTGTATAACACCAAGCGCGGTGGTGGGGCAGCGCCGAGCTCAGAAGCTAAAGCACACAGGCCATCTCGAATGGCAACCAGCTCCGCCAACAGAGAAGGAAGTGGCGCCTCTGTGAAATACGAGCATGTCTGGTTGATGGATGGCATAGTGGGGCAGACAAGGCTTGTGTGGAGGATGCCGTCGGCTACCCCTGCGTCCACATGCGCTTGAAGGCCCTCTGGCGAGTCAAAAGGAAGCGGTGGGTTGGCCTGCTTCTCTTGGGGGTGAATGCTTTTTATGCACCCTAGAGGCCGGTTGTCCGTAGCTTGAGGTCGCTGCCATGGAGGGGGCTCCGCTAAGCGAGGTAGCAGAGGCGAAGCACGATCGTAGTAGTGTGCAAGTGCTGCCGCGGCGGGAATCGATTGAATTTTTAAACGACGAGCCGATCGACGCTGATGTACGATTTCATCCAGCGTGTTCAGTTGCGCTTCGGCTTGAAGTGTCGGTATAGAGGTCATGCGAGGGAGTCCGGTGATAACTCGCATTGCTTCTCTATTTGCAGTTTCTAAGCGATCCCAGTCGCGCAAGGTGAGGTGTTGGAACTGGGCTTGGTAAACTAGTCGAGGCTGGAAGATAGCACGCACTAGCGTACGCATGACTCGAGAGCAGGCACCCCCTGACTTCTGGCCGATTCGGCGGAACAAGTGTAACATTCTGGTGGCCTTTTGTCGGGTGCAGCGGACCCATGAGGATGCCGACCCAGTTGCACTGATTTCCAGTCCCAGTATACGCATGATCAGTGGCGGCAAGGGGTTCACCATTCAAGAACAGGGATATCGGTGTCTGCAACAGCCGTTCTCGACCACTACGATTTGTGACAGACATGTAAGTGGTTTTTTGCGGAGACAGCTTCAGGCCAATAAGCGAACACCACTGTGACGTAATGTCCACGGCAGCCTGTAGACCTGCTTCTTGACGAGACAACATGTCGTGCACCGACCACACAGTGATATCGTCCGCATAGACGAGAAAAAACGTGTCCGGTATGCTATCCAGCTGCCACGCCAAGGGTAATAGGGCCACGTTGAACAGCACAGGAGACAATACGGAGCCCTGAGGCACGCCTCGCTCCGAAACAAAGTGTCCCACGCGTTCCTTGCCTATGCGGATAGAGAACGAGCGGTTGTGAAGGAAGGACTTGACAAAATGGCATACTGCTGGTGGAAGGTGGAGTCTCTGCAGAACACTGATTATAGCTGAGTGGCTCACGTTGTCATACGCCTTTTCAACGTCCATAGCCAAGATCGTACGGATCTTACGTGACCTGCCACCTAAAAGCACCATAGATGACATATGGTCCAGGCCATCTTCTGTTCCCAGGTGAGGACGAAACCCAATCTGAGCTGGGTGATACCACCCGTATCGTTCCAGCCACCAGGAAAGGCGCGTGGCGAGCATCCGTTCCAGTAGCTTGCACAGGGTGGATGTCAGTGCGATAGGACGGAGGTTACTCAACTGGTCTGGGGGCTTCCCAGGTTTCGGGATAGGTACCACTTCGGCATGTTTCAAGGTAAGTGGAATGTCGCTGGACGCCCAGACACTGTTGAGCCAGTCCAGTAACCACTGCAGACCGAGACCGTCCATGTTCTTAAACACCTCATATGTTACACCATCTGGGCCCGGCGCTGTGCGCAGTTTAGCCTTATCAATAGCCGCAAGGAACTCCGCCATGGTAAATGGAGCCTGTATCCCGTCAAGATCTTCCTGGCTTGGGAGCGACCCAGCCTCCGGTGGAAGAGTAGGTAGGCTGACAAATGCTGGTGGAGCTTGGTCGTACTTCGGGAAGAACTGCTTGGCCACATCTGGAGCAAATTGGCTCGGAGTGAGTCCAGAGGCAAGGCAGGCCGTGGCTGCCGGGTCTTGGGGGCGGCCACCACGCTCCATACTACGAAAAGTGCGCCATACAGACGCGCTGGTAGAAGATGGGCCTAGTGAGGCACACCAGTCCAACCACCGTTGACGGGATAGCGACTTTTCATGACGGCGCGCGGCTGCAGTGAGGCGGTGCAACGAATTGCGTAATTCCGGATTTGTGGGCTGTTTATTGGCCGCCAGTTCTGCTCTGCGTCGAGCTGCCCACAGGTTTAGAAGATGGAGGTCTGGTGCAGGCTTGTTCTCCTCTACCCAGGATGTGCGCGTGGCATCCCGAAGGGCACTACATAGCACACGCAGCGGATCCGAGGTTTCTTCACAGACGGACGTGTTCAGGCCCTTCCGAAACAAGTCCCAGTCTGTGACAAAGCACTGGCGTCTGTTTGAGCGCTTTATATCCGGAGCTAAACCGAGGCGAATGGGATAGTGGTCACTTCCCCAGCAGTCCGGTTCCCGGTCCCAAGACACTGTCCGCGCTCCAAGCCACCACGAAAGGTCGGGGGAGTATGGAGGGCTCCGCGGATGCTCCTGTCGACGGGTTGGGGTGTAATAATCCCCCTGTAAACAGTACGGCACATGTACACATCACGAATACACATCATGCACACATCACACACTCAGATCACACACAGTTAGGCAATAATTCCCCCGTAAACAGCACGGCACTTGTACACATCGTGAATACACATCATGCACACATCACACACTCAGATCACACACAGTTAAGCAACAATCCCCCGTAAACAGCACGCCACATGTACACATCGCGAATACACTTCATGCACACATCACACACTCAGATCACACACAGATAAGCAATAATCCCCCCGTAAACAGCACGGCACATGTACACATCGGGAATACACATGATGCACACATCACACACTCAGATCACATAACAGCATGACACATGTACACCTAGCGAATACACATCATACACATCACACACCCAGATCACACACAGTTAAGCAATAATCCCCCCGTAAACAGCACGGCAGGGATGCAGCATGAGTGGAGCCACGCTGGAAGACTGTCGAGGGGACGAGCGTAGGTGCACAGGCACCTGCGTTACCACTCTCAAATGTGCACAGCGAGGGTGCTCACATGACACTCGTGAAATTTCAACTCGAACTCCGGAAGTCAGGCCCGAGACGCAGGGAGCACAACCAGAAGTTTTCAGTAAAGGTCAAGTTCAAACGTGTGGAAGGTAAAGCGCAGGGCCCCCTGACATGTCAGTCGCGGTCAATGGCGCATAGTGGCTTGTATTTTCCGGCCTTAATTGGTCCGAAAGGACCGCTTGGGTGGTGAGAGGGGCCGAATCTCGCCCTTTAAAGGGCAGTGGTATAACGAATGATTCCGAGTGCGCTGAAGAGACTACTCGGTCGATCGCAATGTTGGCATCCACGTCACAGTATGCTTGACGTTACTGCTTCGCAATAGCGTGAAGTAAATTAAGAGACTGGTGTGCCTGTTGGTAACTTTCTAAGGGCAGAGAGAGAGAGAGAGAAAGAAAACTTCAATCAATCTTGAAAAGGTTAACTACATGAATACCAGAGCATGCTTTACCAGGTGAACGTGTATACAGTGAGACTAAAAAGAAGAAGGACAGGAATGAAAAAAAAACGTACACAAAATAGCGATGAAATGAAACAAAGTAGGGAAAGGAAAAAAATAATTTACAAAAACTCAAGGCTAAAGACCTCAAGGTTAAAGGATAAACCAACCTCAAGGCTAAAACACCTCGCGAAATCCTGAAGTGGTTATAAAGCTCAAGAGAGCCTTTGTGCCTAGCAGTGCGTCGGCACATTACGCTTTAGTTCGAGGTAGCGTCACGCATATTCCGTCGTAGTCGCAGAGGAACGCATGTTACTGCTTATCGCGCGACGGTGAACCGCGGGAAGCAGCCGAATATGTGCATAATGTCTTCCTTCACGGAGCACACCAAGCACATTGGCGAATGCGCCCCACCTATCTTAAAAAAAGGCACAAATTGTAATCACAAGGACTGCGTACGCTGGAGAACAACATGCTAGTCGGCTGAGAAAATGATCGAGGCCTGCACTGGTTGCCTCTGCAAATGCTCCAGTGTAGGTCGCCCGACAACCAGTTCTGTAGCCACCGAGGATGTTGTGCGGGCGAGGGTGGTGCATATTTGTATGATGCCGGAGTTTGACACAGGGCATCAAAAAAGGAGAAAGCTGTGCTGCTGCAGACAGGAAAATTGAAGTGGAGGTAGAAGGAAACTGGCGGAAAAAGGAAAAAAAATGTGGCGTTATGCAGGCGGCTTGGGGGGCTACACAATGCTGTCGAGGCCAGTTCCATACAAAAAGTGGCAGAGATCGATGCGCCTGTTGAGGGAATTGTTATTGCTATGGCACAAGGTGCAACCAAAGCATTACCATCGGTGTAAACGTAATTTAATTGTTGCTGCAGTTCGCAGTGCGCCCTAAAGGGAGGAACTACGTTCTTAAAGCGGGGCAAGACTTGCACTTTAACTAACTAACTAACTAACTAACTAACTAACTAACTAACTAACTAACTAACTAACTAACTAACTAACTAACTAACTAACTAACTAACTAACTAACCAACTAACTAAATAACCTAAATTTCATATCCCAATGAGAGAAGCGAAATGAAACAAATGGTTCGCACCGAGAACCTATGCTGCAGGCTCGGGGACCCCCTCTGATGGAGGGTAGTGTCTCTAAGGTGCAAGGATTTGCTTGCCTGCAAGAACGAGCATTTTCACAGGAGGAGGTTCTTGTGAGCTAATTTCGTAGGAGGCGTGCGGAGAGGAAATTCGTGGTGATTGAAGCTTGGTAGCGCGGTGGGCTCGTCCGTGACGCAGCATGGGAAAAGCTATTTCTGCAGAAGGTGTTTACTTAAAAGTCTCTTCTAAAAGAGCAAAAGAGCAAGCTTTTATGCCAAGTCTGTTATGCGCAGTGGGAGAAGACTACGTGGGCATTACGAAGATATTTTTGTTGCAGGGATTTCTCAGGTGGCGATATTTTAAGCGCTGGCAACGGATGTGAATAATTCATCTGGTGGCTGACTCTATGTTCTGCAAAAATCGAAGGGCAAGCAATGACAGCGTAGCTTTGGGAATATTTCGCGGAATATTAAAAGGCGATGTTTAAAGATACTAAATATACAGTGTTGGTGGGCAGGTTAATTTTCAGATAAGTGGCGTCAGAACTCACTGAACTCAGAGCAGGAGCTACGTGCCAAAATGTGTTCAGCAACTTCTGTTACGTACTTCACGTGCGCACAAAGTTGACTCTCCCCATGAAAATTCATAGGGTAAAGTATAGCCTGCATAGTGAAAGCGGGCCAAGAATTGACATGTGTTTTTTCAGCCCTAAGTAGACTGCGAGTGACAGGATGTGATGCCAAGGCAAACGTAGCGATGCAGCCTCCCAAGCAACATAGGCTTAGAAATGAGAAGTGAGGAGCATTTGCACAAGTATGTCAGTTTGGTCAAAGTTAGGCGCCTAAGCATCATCTAAACATGTCTGAAGCATGTAGATATGAATAGGTTCACTTATTTGAAAGCAATAACGACGGGCCTTTAGTAACACTTCACTAAACGCAAGTTCTAAGAAGTGACAATGCAGTCTTTACTTGTGGAAGGTACACCTGGGATTTAGACCACAGACAGACATATATTGCGCGCTGATATCTTCACACAAGGGCGTCCTTGTTTTTCTTCGCTTTTAGAAAAATAGCCGCCGCCGCCGCCGCCGGAAATGAAACCCGGACTTTGTGCTGGGTAGTTCAGCGCTATAGCTATTGACCCACCGAAGGGAAAGCCAAGACTGTGACGTGTATCGATCCATATCCAGCACCTCAGGTTCTCCAGAGAAATTTGTACAAAGGTGGTCGAAACGGGAGTACACTCGTTTAGCGGTTTGTAGGCATAGTTCGATCTAATAATTTACTAGATTCTTAGACTCCTGGACAGATGTTCGTCCAGGACTCTAAGGTCAGGGACTTTACCAAGCGAACCAGACGGATACCCCATAACCTTCAGGGAAGCACACACAAGATACTTCAGGTATACACCTGTGATAGCCAAGACAAATATATTGTTACATGACAATGAATACATGTTACGAGGCGGCGCGACGGGATACTCGGACAATGGTAGATGAATGAAGCGATGAATAAAAGGGCGGCATTGAGAAGACGGGCGAAGATTGGGGCTGTGCCACATTCAGAACGTCGTTGTCTTCCGTCGCACTTCCGCTGCGCCGTGCTCCTCTGCCCACTTCTTTCCGGTGTTGTAACATTTCGGCCTTAGCGCTTTTGAGTACCTATTTTCCCTGCATCCAGTTATCTGATGTTCCAATGACAGGCGCCAGGACCCGGAAAGCATAAAACGAGGCAGCGCACACTGGGTCAACGCTTTTACTTATTTTTTTAGTAAGAACCTGAATGTGTTGGAACGGCCACAGCCAGATAAATTTACGTTTATGACACTATAAAGATGTATAGCGAGCGGAAAGATAGGGTCGCGATACGAGTCTTGGTGCCGGGTCATTCTTTGTGCCCATGAGCATGATCTGTCTTGGGCTGCCCGCGCGGAGATTCAATTATTGGCTTGCCGGGACCGACCTCGGCCCGGTTTTCGGGAAATATATAGGAATCTCCTCGGAAGCGAGCCAGCGCATGCTGCCGCCCGCCAAATTTATATCCGGGAACGCCCAACTTCTGCACAGGACACCCCGAGTGGAACGGAACCCTCAATAAGCAGTCCAGCACACATTGACAGAGAATAACAGCGCTTAAACGGGACGCAAGAAAGATTGACAAGACAAGGCGCTTTTTCAGTTCATTTCTCGCCCCAGCGCCTTGTCTTGTCAATCTTTCTTGCGTCCCGTTTAAGCGCTGTTATTCTCTGTCAAGTATGTACCAACAAGCCCGCACTACCATGCTTTTTCAGCACCCATTGACCCCTGCTACAAGTCAATACTATCCCACTTCACACACATGAGGACAACGTTTTCTGTTCCAAACCCCTCATTATCAAACTACCAGGCATGCATGCTACGAATACCGCAAACAGAAGAATTTTACAACCACACAGTCCTCTCGATGATCTCACCATTCCTCTTCTCATCAGACTGCCCACACTGCAACTAGCCCCTTACGACGTACCAAATCGCATTCTCCCGCCCGCATAACCTCAACCCAATTAACAGCTTGACCCTTGAGCAGTGCGAATCTGCGCTGGCCAACTCGGCACCGTAGCTTTAAGAAGCCCTGGTGCACTAGCCCTGGATTCGGTGCAGGCTCGCGGCCTCCTTGACATGGGAGGCTGACCATATCCCCGTCGTCCCAATACCCGCTTGCTCAATAACTGTGAATTCCTCCTGTCCACTTTTTTAGACACAAAAAAACCTTGCTAAAATGCTTCTTTCTAGTTCAGGAACTGACATGCGTAGGGCTACCTACTCAAAGATGTGCACCACATTCAAGCTCATCATAAAGAACGCTGGAAGGCATGGAAGACAGAAGTGGCGACACACGGTGGCGCTGTTTACGATGAACCAAAACGGACTATAGCCCAGCTGTCGATTTCGCATTCAAGCTTCACGAGGCAGAGATATCGCACCGGCAGTGCATTCTTCGTGAGAAGGTATAAATATATAATCACACCGCTTATATTTGTTGATTTATACTTTTTGCTTTAATTAAGCAGACTGGTGGTCTGGCAAAGACCAGTGAGGAGGAGCGTAAATGTAGAGATCTAACTGCGCGCCCGATTGGAACAGACAGAAAACCACGTTCAATTTCTGCGGGCGGATTAGAGCGCTCAAAAAAGAAAAATTCTCGAAATGTGCACACACAAAAAAAACACATCAACCTACTGCATGCACGTACTGCCATCGACAAATGAAATGCGGACTCAAAAATATCCAGCAAAAAATATCCAGCAAACCACGAAAAATTGAAAAAAAAAACTGTTTGTTGAAGGAAAATACCGGTGCGCTATTGGCATATTTGGAAAGCCACATTTCCCTGCTTTCTTAATGTAATTAAGCCACGCGCAAATTTTACTGGCATAAAATCTAATCGCGCTATTTGTGTGTTCTGCTTCATATTTTTACGATCGCGTTTCACTTGTCCTTTACTTTACATCTGTTCGCGCACAACCATTATTTAAATGAAAACCGTATCTCGCTGCGTGGTTAAAAAACAGTCCACCACTTTTTCCGAGCTGTAGCAGCCATTTTTTACGACGAGACGCAGGAGCAGTACCAAGTTTGCATAAAACACCATGGCTCGACCGAACTGAGTCTGAACTCTTTCGTTAATGCCGAGCACGACATAAGTTCCAGTCCTGTTTGTACAGCAAATACAAGTTACTCGCCGGAAGAAATCGTATCGCTCTATGGAAATCACTGTGCAGCCTATATTGATGACTCTCCACGATTTGTGACCAAGCTGCACTGAGATAATAACACCAGATAGAAAGGCAGGAATCGAAACGCGAACCGCATATTTTATTGGTACGACAGAGGAGGCGTCTGGTGTTTGTATATGAGTTATCCTGTTACGGTTCAATCGAGCGGAAGCAGCAGATAACGAAATGGTCCTGAAAGACCGGCCGATGTTTTGCCTGGCTGTTGTATTGCACCGGGGGATTTTTTCTATTTAAGGTTTATAACAAATGGTTTTCACGAGCTCCAAAGCGCCGACACTGCCTTAGTTGGTATAAATAGAGACAAAAATTGATTTCCCGCCCTTAATCGATTTGGGCAACGTTGCTTTTTTTTTTTTTCTGGGGGAAATCTTTAGAAAGTGGCCTCGTCAATGCAGGAAACATTCGTGTTGACTTAATAGATAGACAGCTAGCCGGCGTAGGTTGTGATGTGAAGCCTGCAAAGAAATAATATACACGCGTTGCGCAACGAAAAAAGAAAAGACGAAATGCGCTTTGAACGAGTTCCAAAAATGGAGTCGTGGTAACTGCGCAGTTCTTTCATCAGGAACGAACACTGCACGCCAATCGCTTTTATTATTGCACCGCTAGTTTCAATGAAGTAGGATCGTACGCGGCGCAATATCGCATAAATATAATCACGCGTTCAATGTTTTTCAAATAAGTAACGAGAAGCCACGGCAATGTCGTTTTGCAAATTTCCAAATGAATTGTTTGTCGGGATTTCGGTGGCGTACTGATGCCTTTCACTCCACTCGTACCCCTCAAATACGCAAACCCGCACTGAATTTAAGAAAAATTGGCGCGGCATGTTACTTTCTATAGGAGCGTGCTGTACGGGCAACGGCCTGACAAAAACCTCAGCCTTACGGAAGTATGAGCACGGCAATTTTCCATCTGGCGCCCCCCTCCCCACTCGCTATCAATAAATAAATAAATAAATAAATAAATAAATAAATAAATAAATAAATAAATAAATAAATAAATAAATAAATAAATAAATAAACAAATAAATAAATAAATAAATAAATAAATAAATAGATAAATTGACTGCTGCCTCGTAAGAGTTGAGAGTGTATTGGTCCCGAAGAAAACAGGAATCCATGGTTGCGGACAACTTAAATATAATTGCGGCTCGTTTCACTCCAGGCTCCAATGCTTGGGGATTTTATGGTTAATACTTTGAGTTAAATTTTGGGTAAGAGACTCAATAAAGCAAACTGTGCGGCACCTTCGCTTTGATCTCCCTCAGGGAAATCCAACCTCCTACTCTTAAATGAAGACAATAAGAAATTAAATGTCGGCTACTTTACCCGGCATATATATATCTAGAGGCAGCTAATAATGTGGCGATGGTAATGGGAAGATGTGGGGAGATGTGGGGTTATGGCTAGGAGGGATTGGCTAGGAGGAGAATGAGGATAGGGAGTGTTTCATTGTAGATTACAGCGGTACGGCACGTGGTAGGTCTTTGTGGAAACTATTTCGCGAGAATATCGAAATAGGTAGGGATATACTTTAGGTTGGGTTCAGCCAATAGGCGAATTCCAACCCCATACACTCGATATGGTCCCGACTTCCCGACCTATCAACGACACTCATACCAACGCACACAAACGTGCCGACGCGCAGCAAAAATAACCGTTTGCGGAATGAGTAGAAAATTAGGATTCTCAGGTGGTTTTCTTGCAAAGACGTCTGTAACTAAGCGCGGGCTTGGCATATACGCGCCATTCATGAATTCTGAAATAGACTAAAAGGTCGGGGGCAGAACATGGGACGGACATTTTGAGGATACACTTGTCTTCGTTCCAAGAACCCTTTCGAAACGTTTATACCATGGTGAAGACGTTCAGCTCCCCTGCGAAGTTTTTGTTTTTGCCCACCATATCCTCAGTCTATTTCTTCCTCCAAAAAAGGTCTAAAGGAATTGTTTCACCGGTAAAAAAAAGCGTCAAAATACAAACAACCTGATCCCAGTTGAGGCTAAGTCCACTTAAAAATAAAACGAAAATTCGTTGATTTACGGATCAGCCTATGTTTTTGATTGATTTTAGGGTTTAACGCGCCGACGCAACACACAGGCGATGAAGCATGCCGTAGTGGAAGGCTCCGGATTAGTTTTGACCACCTGGGGGCCTTTTAACGTGCGCCGAAATCTCGTAAACACGGGCGTTTTTGCTTTTTGCCTCCATCAGAAAAGCGGCCGAGGCGGCCGGGAATCGAACCCGCGACCTCGTGCTCAGCAGGGCATCGCCTTAGCTACTGAGCCACCGCGGCGGGTCAGCCTATGTTTTTTCTCCAAAAACATAAACAAAATTTGAAGCTTGTAACAAAAGCGTAAAAATACAAATAATCAAAACCCGGTTCAGTCGCCTTTTAAAAACAAACCCGTCGATTCACGGGTCAGTGACCGTTCTTAGGTGTGTACGGGCCGATTATTTTGAAGCTGTCAGCGTAAAATTACCTGTCCTCAACAAAGTTCCAACGCACATTGCTCTGCGAAGAAACCATGTAGACCATGCACCCACAATGATCAACAGGATACCTCCTCTGTTTGGCCCCACCCACCTCCGAAGTATCATTTCAGTGCAAATTGAATTCTACTCACCTAACCGGAGATCGGTACGACCCACGTTGTGCAAGAACTTCCGAAGCGAGACTCAGCCACTGCGTAACCGGCTGCTGGCGTGCGTGTTTATGAGCCCTTCAAGAGAAGGCGAGGCGAAGGCGCCTCGCGTGCGTGGCTCGAGGCCTGCCAGAGAAGAAGGCGTCGACGTCCGGCGCAGTACAGCACACGACACAATGCGAGCCCCAACCGACTGCCGCTCGGTCACGACTTCCTTTGTCAAAAGCGCCGGACCCTATGCGCTGGGTTTCGAAAGTGGCGAGGGGGTGGGAAAGGCGCGCGGGGTTTCGATCCGGGAAAGCGGGCGCCACGTTTGAACTTTACGCGGGAAGAGAAACTCGGCGGGGAGGTCGAGAGATAAAGAGAGAGCGGGCGAGAGAGAGTGAGATAAGTGGCAGTAGAGAGAAGTGTAGAGAGGAGAAAGAGAGAGTGACCGGTTGAGGAAAGAAGATGAATGGAATGGGGAGAGGACTTAATTGAGCTGCACAGGGGCACGCAAGGAAAGCGCGCTCACTCCTCTCCCATGATAGTTGCAGTCGATGACTTGCCTGCTACGCTTTCCTTTTGCTGCAGCCGCCTTCTGCACACCTTTCAGTGCCGCAGTGCCTCCTATCGGCTTCTAAGCTAACTCATCCGAAGCGCTTTCTGTTTCGAGTGGGTGTCGGAGGCAACGCACTACAGGTCCCGGCATTGATGTTGTCTGTAGCATGCCTGTCGAGTTGAAAGCCTAGCCCTTCGTTCCTGAAACGCACTATCAAGTAGATTACCGGCTGGTGCAATCCTACCCCTCTTTGCCAAAGACAGCGCTCTGGTAACACACACATTAATTTTACCCCACCGATCGAAGTCCATCTTGCGTCACTGGAGAAGTGTCGAAGTCGACGTTATTGAACAAGGGTCCGCGAGAGTTCCCGCAACCGACCCGTGTAAAGATTTGGGCAGCGGTGAGATGACATGGCCTGGCAAGGTTTGTCGACAGTAAAAAGAGAACAAAGAAAAGGTCTGCAGTAAAAATAACTGACCTTTTCGCTTTTAATGTATCTGTGTCGCGCAGGCAACTTGATGGTGGTAGCGATGAAGCAAAGGGATATAAATATCGTGCCATTGGCTTTTGTAGGCGCACGGAATTACAATAAACAATTGTGAGGAAGTCACGTCGTTGCGCTGTTAACCTTTTGTTGTCTTCAACAAGGCAGGCGGTCTTCCCATATTTTACGTGCGTTTTCTTGCGAGCTTCATTTCTTATCTAGGTGGGGTACCTTCAGCACTCACACAAAAATCAGAACAAAGCTTGCTTTTCCTTCTACGCGTGTCCAATATTTACATATATATTGCGATCCTAGCGCTCAAACATTTTCTGCAAAGCTGGTTTGCGTTTTATGAAAGACTCAGTTTTGACCATTGAGCTGTTGCGGGAC
This sequence comes from Haemaphysalis longicornis, assembly GCF_048455015.1. NCBI lineage: Eukaryota > Metazoa > Arthropoda > Arachnida > Ixodida > Ixodidae > Haemaphysalis > Haemaphysalis longicornis. Next base: position 100,582,423 of record NW_027526204.1, on the reverse strand, counting down.
TATACCAGAAAAGAACGCCTTTCAGCATGCCGTTGCCAACGGACACTCCCAGGAGATAAAAAATATAAAAGAAAAGCCATTCACATCATGGCGATTGGCTGCTCAGTTGCGTAAACTTGTAAAGATTACTCGCATTATTTTATTGCGAAATCAATATTGCACTATTGTAGCAGATTTCATGTAAGCGGGTTGAGGCCTCATTCAGAAATTGTCATTCGCGAATCTTCCGTACCTTGCCGTTTATAACTCGTTTTCTCGAAAGTTTGTGTGACGTTATGCCTAACGTATTGGTTTGAGGTTTAACGCCGTCAACCCGTACCCACTGACAGAAATACTAATCGTGCTTGATGTACGTCAAGCTGTGGGTACCGATTCACGTCGCAAGACTTCAAAGCGAAACCTTAGGCCCAAGCTTTGCTGCGTACCCGACAAGTTCGTATTGTATTATAGCAAACGGGTACATAACCAAAAAAATAGCGTGTGATTTGGCTGAACCAAGCACTGAATATCGATGCGAAAATAGCATAGATTTTTGTTTGAAGCGTATTCCAATAGCGCAGGGCAACTATGTATAACTCTGTTGGCATTTAATACTTCTCCAAAATTCGGCGTACGCATACAGGATGGGCAGAGATTTACTGGGGTTGATGAGCAGTTCGACTGGCCCTTTAGCAATAGTGGCGCCACTGATAAGGCTTCATCTTACACCCACGAAATCCAGGGAAGTAGGGTTGAAGTGCTTCTACTCTAAAAAAAGCATCGCTAAGTTATATAAAACCTTGTACCAGGGCACGGGCCCTGTATTACGTTGTTTGAAGTTGACGTTTATTCTAGAGAGAGAGAGAATAAACGCTTATTTAAATCAACAGGGGGAATTTTACTGAAGCTTGAAGGAGGCGTCCTCAGTCCACGATACCTTGAGCGCGGGCAGCATCGACAGCCCTTTGAGCCAGCCGAAGCTGGTCGTCCAGGCCGGTGCTCACCGAGGCGCTCTCCCAAAGCTCGACAGTAGAAAGTAGCAGGTTGGGGGGAATCAGTGGGGATTGGTCACACCCTAGGACCATATGGCGTCGTTTCCAGGGATACCGTGATGTGCCGGAGCCCATACAATCCTGATTAGCCTTTTCAGGAGCTGCTGCTAGATGATGCGTAGCGTTGTTGTGTGCAGGCGTCCCCTAGCAAAATTCCGACAGGCCTGGTGCGAGTCAGTGACAATGACCGCCGCATTAGTTTGTACGACGGCGAGGCGATTGCCACTTCCCCCGCTTGTGTAGTATTGTCGCCGGCAAGCGAGAGGATGCAACGGTGCTTTTTTTCGACGACTATGGTGGAAACCGCCGCGGACCTACCCGGATAAGACGCCGCGTCCGTATAGGCCGTTGTTGGTTGATTGCCATATATCTTGTTTCTGGCTTTTGCTCTGGCGTCCCTCCTGTCGACGTGGTGCACGGGGTGCATATTCAGGGGGTATACCGTGATGTTTTTATGGACTTCGTGCGGTAGGTTTCCCGTGAATGCAGGCGGGTGTTCAAATCAGCCGAGAGTCTCAGGCGTGACAGGATCGCCCTCCCCGTTTCCGTTACCCCCAGCCTCGCTCTTTGGTTGGTGAGATGTGCCTCAATTAGCTCCTCGGCAGTGTTGTGAATGCCGAGCCGAAGAAGTCTTTCGGTGCAGGTGGAGACCGGAAGTCCGAGTGTTTGTTTATATGCTTTGCGGATCATCGTTTTGACCTTCTGTGTCTCCGTGATGCTGAGCAGAGCGTATAGTAACACGTACATAAGTCTCGACACGGCAAAGGCCTGGACGAGCCGAAGCAGGTCGACCTCTCCCATGCCACGGGTTTTCGTGGCGATCCGGCGTATCATGTGCGTCACGTGATCGGTCATTATCTCGAGTTTGGCAATGAGTAGTGAGTTGGTCTTGCTTGCTTGAAAGGTCATTTTGAGAGTCTTTATATGCTGCGATGGAGTGATGGTGTGGCCACCCAACTTGAGGCAGATAATGGGTGTGCCTGTGACATGTTTCTGGTGTGGCGAAACGACTAGCAGCTCCGTTTTTTGCGGAGCGCACCAGAGGCCGTACGACTTCGCATACTCGCTTACCACATCCGCTCTTCTTGCAAGCGATCCTGCATTGCCCCAATTGACCCCGTAGACGTCCAGATGGTAATGTCATCCGCGTGTAGGCCATGCCTGATCCCCGGGATGTTGTTGAGGAGGGGCGGAAGCCTAACGAGGGCAATGTTAAACAGCAGGGGAGAGAGCACTGCTCCCTCTCTGTCCCTTTCAGCCGCAACGCCATGCAAACATACCAATGCGCCGCGAAGGCGTGGCAATGGCCGGCAAACAGACAGCCAGCCAGCCAGCCAGCCAGCCAGCCAGACAGACAGACAGACAGACAGACAGACAGACAGACAGACAGACAGACAGACAGACAGACAGATAATAAATAGACAGATAAATAGATAGACAGATAAATAAACAGACAGACAGACAGGCAGACAGACAGATAGATAGATAGATAGATAGATAGATAGATAGATAGATAGATAGATAGATAGATAGATAGATAGATAGATAGATAGATAGATGGATGGATGGATGGATGGATGGATGGATGGATGGATGGATGGATGGATGGATGGATGGATAGATGGATAGATAGATAGATAGATGGATGGATGGATGGATGGATGGCTGGATGGATAGATAGATGAATGGATAGATAGATAGATAGATAGATAGATAGATAGATAGATAGATAGATAGATAGATAGATAGATAGATAGATAGATGGATGGATGGATGGATGGATGGATGGATGGATGGATGGATGGATAGATAGATAGATAGATAGATAGATAGATAGATAGATAGATAGATAGATAGATAGATAGATAGATAGATAGATAGATAGATAGACAGACAGACAGACAGACAGACAGACAGACAGACAGACAGACGGACGGTGTTAAATCTCCCGCTGTGTATGCGCCATTCATCATAATCATCATGAAATCGCCCCTGTCATTAAAGCTATCGTCCCCGCTAGGGGCAGCCATGGCCCAGGTCTCGCTTCTCTCGTTCTTTCGTTAATACCACTGGTGCCGCTAAACCCGGGAGGATGACCGCACACGACGAAGGAGACCACCGACGTCCCCTCCGGCTTGAGGTACCCAGAACCCAGTTCCGTTGACTGCTGTTTCTGCTGATCACCCCGCCCTCAGCCGGAGGTCGGCATGGCTGGCCCAGACCGTACAGTGACGACGGACAGTAAGTGTCGAATAGATAAGCTGCGCCGGTAGCAACGCATCTTTCGCGTAGCTACTGAAAGACTGCTCAAGGCAGCGAATGAGCTTCTGGAAGCCCCGTTTCCATCTCCGCACGACTTGCAAGCGACCATTGATCTGCTTGAGAGCAAAGATGCCACAATTTACGAGACAAACCAGACAATTGTCGATATTCTTGACCACGAGGAAGTCGAGCGCGAATACTTCGAGGCCTTGGCGTACCGAGGAAGTATATGCGGCGCCCTCAACCGGCTCCGCAATGCCTTGAAGGTCTCAAAGGCATCCGGCATGATAGGCACCACCAACGCCACTCCTAACAGGCCAAATTTCCCTCGATCACTGACCACTGTGGCCAACAGCGTTCTCCCGACAACCCATCGAGGTGACTCTCTCGTCCGCTCACGGGCAGCGACCTTGCCAATTGTAGTGCAAAAGGTCAAGGATGCAACATTTAACGGTGAGTCACGTGAATGGCAAGGGTCTGGGAACCATTTCGAGCCGGCAACCCGTGAACAAAGGGATTTTTCTGACATCGACAGCGTGAGGCCAGGAGGTCCGTCGAAGGATAACATCTCCATCAAGGTGGTGCAAGAAGACGATCTGGTGGTGCAAGAAGACAATGCGACGTGCGACGCGGGGAAGCGATTCTTGTTCTTACCAGAGAAGGAGAAGACTATCAACAACAATTTTCCCGGTAACGTCTTGCAAGTCTCTGTACAGGAACAAGCCGTCGTCGCAGCGCAGGATGCTCCATACCAAAAGGCTGAACACACGAACTTGCAGGTGCGACCCAACACCGAGGCAGCGTCGAGTGTCTCAACAAAAGGCAAGGGTGAAGACCGCGAGGATACGCGTGCAACAGACAAGGACGACTCGGCTGCTTCCGTCCAAATAGAAGACGATAAACGTGCGTTTAAGGACGGGAAAGAAAGGCTAGATACTCCGCAGTTTGGGTTTGCGAACATCTTTGTTCCCGAATTCATGAAGGGTGAATCCTTATCGGAATTACTTAAGACCCGACCAGCTCCTACCGTCGAAGTAGTTGAAAAGGCTGCAGTCACGAGTGAATCGCAGTCGTTTGATCGAACTGAAATTGAAACGGCAGAAGAAACCTTGCTGTTCACTGCTTGTCAGTGGCAAGAAACCGCGAGATGTGGACAAGAAGCAGTGGAGCCGCGTAGTACTCTGACACCCAGCACGAAAGCACGCTTCTCAGAAGTAGAAAAGACCGAAAGGAAAACTCGAGGCAGCCGACATACTGATTGGGGAAGACCACTCTACGGCTACACCAAAAATTTGAGAATTGCCCGACACCACCTTTACTACAGTTTATACAAGCCTACGGGACTGAAAACGCTTGAGGGAGCTATTTGCCCAGGTTGGTTGTCATACGCTACGTCTTGGCGCCACCAGGGTGTGCTGAAGGCTGCGCGATGGTGCATGCATCGATGGAAACAGAAGAGGTGACAAATTCGAAGACCGCTTCGCAGGGGCTGACTACGGACCGAAAACCAAAGTGTTAGGATTGCGGATTTATTGTTCACCCATCGATCATCTCGGGCGCGGGAGGATGTTAAATCTCCCGCTGGGTATGCGCCATTCATCATAATCATCATGAAATCGCCCCTGTCATTAAAGCTATCGTCCCCGCTAAGGGCAGCCATGGCCCAGGTCTCGCTTCTCTCGTTCTTTCGTTAATAGACGGATAGATAGATAGACAGACACACAGACAGATGGATGGATGGATGGATAGATAGATAGATAGATAGATAGATAGATAGATAGATAGATAGATAGATAGATAGATAGATAGATAGATAGATAGATAGATAGATAGATAGACAGACAGACAGACAGACAGACAGACAGACAGACAGACAGACAGACAGACAGATAGATAGAATGAGAGAGAGGGATAAAAGGGCAGTGACCAGAGGCTTCGCGGCCGCCAACGTTGCCCCACGAGGGCGACAATGATGCAAGGATCAATAAAGATGTGTGGACCGAAACTCATCACCTCGCTTCAATGGCCACTCGAGCCCCGCGATATTGACGGCCGTTTGTGTGCAGAGTGCTGACAATAGCCCTTCGGAGCTATTTATATCCCTCTAAGAGAGTATCGATTGCGCAGAAACATTGGTTTATGTAGCATGGCTGTACAAAAGGATAATACGAGCGGCAAATCTAACGTACATGGCATTCACAAGAGATGTACAATTACTTCAGTATAAAAATAAAAGAAAGCGGTAAAGTAAAACCCGAAAATGTTCCTAGTTCTCCATCAGAAAATGGTAACATGCAGTAAGAAAGCAACTCTTCGGGTTTGTGTACATGCCGCACTACGAATGTAGGTTACTAGAAAAAGCTACTTTTTCTAGTAACTTTTACATTGCGCCTTTACATTCGCCAGATGCGCTTTTTTTAAGGGAATCTCCCTGGAAGGGGTGAACGTCCTGGTCTAACATCTAAAATGTGCCGCCGAACAGAGGTTAGAGAAAGAAGCACGCGGATCGAAGAAAAAAAAGAGCACATAAAAAACAACTTGCTGTCCGCGAAAGAGATATTTGGTCCGAGCCGAAATAAACGGAAAAAGAAACTTTATTTGATAGCAGCGGGCGCTAGTTCCGTGAACGCTGGTCCGGACTCGGCGTTCTAGGAACACATTTCGATATTGAACTGTCGGAAAGGGATAAATCGTTTATGCGAGCGTCGGTCGCTTAATTTTAATAACTGTAATCTCATCACAAGAAAGCAGGACCCTCTGGGTGAAAACATTATGTCGCAGAGCTAGGAACACGTTGTTACACACCTTTCTAGTAGGAATGTCTGTTTACTTAGTGAAAAATTAGCGAAGGTGTTGAAGCAAACATTGTTTTTTGTCGATGGGCGTGCTGTTCATAAGCCGAGAGCAAATAAAAGTTCGGCGTCCGCTTAGCCCCACCACCCTACCACTTTGCTCAAGCATTAGAACGCAGAAGACAATTTCCCAGTGGGATATTTCGCGCGCACACTGGCGATTTCAGTTGAATACTACCGTCTTCTACGTCAGATAGTTCAAAACGCTTATGTGTTCGAGGGTCACATTTGGGTACAAAGATCTCTATAACCGCCAGCAAGATCTTAAATTTTCATTTTTACGGCAAGCTTTGTTTGATAATTGCCTCCTACTACCAGCTCTAAACAGCCTGCATTTAAAACGCCCTTTAACAAACCGCAGCGGCTTTTCATAACTATACGTACATACATACATGCATACACACACACACATATATACATACATACATGCATACATACATACATACGGACATACATACGTACGTACATACTTACATAAATACGCACATACATGCATACGCACGCACATACATACATAGATGCATACGTACATATGTACATAAATACGCACATACATACATACATACATAAGTACATACATACACACAATCCAGGGAGCAGTAGAACTTTGAAGATGGTAGAGAACACAAGAGAAGAAAAACTTCGAACAAGGTAAAAGCACGATTGTTGCCAACGTTTCAGCAGAGACTTGCTTTCGACATACACACATACATACATACATACATATATACATACATACATAAATACGCACATACGTACATACATACATACATACGTACATACATGCATACATACATACATACATATATAAATACATACATACCTAAACTCCCGCTACCCCTTGTAGGAGGAGGGAGTTGAATGTTGCAGGTACGACTACCGGGATTCATGGTCTAGCTCTTATAAATCCCTGTTATGAACCCCAGTTGCTGCAGCCATCAATTAAACTTCCAGTGCCGTTTTCCGGTGTTGTAACAAAACGAATTCGTCACTACAACAGAGCACACTTCACTAAAATCGATGAAGAGCTGGACATATTCTTTAACCAAATATTACTCCTATGTTTTTACAGTAGAACGGTTCAAGATAACTGGCTGAAATTTAAAAGCAAGTTTTCTACTCTATCAACCATTATGTCCCCCTGATCGATCTCAATAACTACTGACAAAACTAATCCCTGGTTTACCAGAACACTAAAAATAATGAGGAACAAAAAGAAACGCATTATAAACGTGCAAAGCTTACCTGTCCACCAGCTGTTTGACAAAATTACAGGGATTACCTGACACGTACTGCCACGCATTAAACTCGGCAAAAAAGTACTTTTCCAATGACCTGCCATCACTCCTGATGTGAAATCCTAAAACGTTCTGGCGAATATTGTCACCTGACCATGATAATAACACAATATCTCTGCATGACGATAACCACATCCCACTACCTGAAAACGAATGTCCATCAGCCTTTAGTTCCTTCTTTTCATGTGTGTTTACTCAGGAAGATTATTCTAAATTGCCTCATTTTCCTGACTATGCTTGGCCATACATGGAACCTATTGAAATTACTGAGGAAGGTGTCGCCTCTCTGAGCAATAATTAAAGAATATCTACGTCTTCTGCCGTAGATAACATTAATTCTAAAATATTAAAAAGCCCCATCTCTGTTTATAGTAAAATTCTTTATCACATCTTTAGACATTCAGTATCATCTGGATTGCTACCAGACGATTGCAAGCTCGCTAAGGTCATACGCATACCTATAACGCACATACGTACATACGTTCATACGTACGTACATACACACATACATACGTACATACTTACATACATACATACGTACGTACGTACATATACATGCATACACACGGGCATACGTACATACTTACACACATACATACGTACATACTTACATACATACATACGTACGTACGTACATATACATGCATACACACGTACATACATACATACATACATACGCACGTACGTACGGACATACATACATACATACATACATACATACATACATACATACATACATACATACATACATACATACATACATACATACATACATACATAAACTCCCGCTACCCCTTGTAGGAGGAGGGAGTGGGGTGCGGGTGTACGAATTTTGCAAGTACGACTAACGGGATTCATCCTCCAGCTGTTATGAATCCCTGTATCCACCGTAGACGTCGAAAACAAGCACCGTTGCAGCCTCTCGCTTGCCGGCGACAATACTACACAAGCGGAGAAAACGGCCATCGCCCTCGCCGTCGTAAAAACTAATGCAACGGTAATTGTCACTGACTCGCAGCAGGCTTTGTCGGAATTTCGTAAGGGGATGCCTGCACACAACAACGCTACGCATCATCCAGCAGCAGCCCCCGAAAAGGATAATCAGGATTGTATGGGCTCTGGCACATCATGGTATCCCTGGAAACGAGGCGGTGGACGCCATCGCTCCAGAATTGACCCACCGAGCGGACGCCGAGAGCAGCGTTGCCGAACCCGAGCGCATGCAGCCCTTGACCTCTTACGCAGAGATCACGCAGCACTACAGGCTATCGCGTCAGACACTCACTCCCCCCCACGAATCTCTACCCCGAGAGCACGAACGTCATTTACGTGCTCTCCAGACACATACATTCCCCCATCCTATCCGGCTTCACCTTTTCAACCGCCAGAACTCCCCGCTTTGCCGATTTTGCGGAGAACCCGGAACGCTACGCCATATGGTCGGAGGGTGTGACCAATCCCCACTGATTCCCTCTAACCTGCAACTTTCTACTGTCGAGCTTTGGGAGAGCGCCTTGGCATGCACCGGCCTGGACGACCAGCTTCGGCTGGCTCAAAGGGCTGTCGATGCTGCCCGCGCTCAAGGCAACCTGGACTCGGGGCGCCTCCTTCGAGCTTCAGTACAATCCCCCCTGTTTATTTAAATAAACTTTATTCTCTCTCTCTCTCTCTCTCTTTCTCCCTGGAAATGGAAGAGTAAATGATCAAGTCCTGAAGCATTTGCCTAGAGTGGAACCAGCAACAGTAAACACCAGACAGTTGCTGCAAATTCACCTGCAGGTTGCGAGTTCTTTCCCCTCTGTTAAGAACAGAAACTACAGGGGTTGTTATCGTTGCGGGACCTTCATTCACAAAGAGGGAGGGCTATAAGCCATATGAAACAAATTCCTGTTCCCTTGTGTAATGAAAGCAAAATAAATGAAAGTGGGAACAAAAACCTGCACCAGCAAAGCTATCACAGGTTAAAGCCAATTAGAGAAATAAATGAACTGGGAGGTATGCTCCAATGTGAATTTCAAGTAAAGCCAATTTGGAGTCAGTGGAGGGGAGATTCATTGGGGAAAGGGTACATTTATGTGGGAGATGAATCAGTTTAGGTGGCGCCACCCCTGCATTTCGAAATCACTTTCTCATGGGACTGGGTTGTGTTGTCTTCTGTCGCGAGTAGCAAGAGCCCCGCTTTGCTTTGCTTTTCTACCAAATTGGCTTATGGGGAAGACGGAGGTAAGTTCAGTTCCTACTGTTGGGGGCTCAATTATCGGTCTCGAGGGTAGTTCATTGTAGACCTCCAGTGATTCGCCGACGAAGTGCCTGTAAGGCCCGGTCAGGATTGGAACTAGACTACAGTATGTATGGAAACCTGTTACCTGATTCATATGGAGAGCCATCCAGTGGCAACAAAAGTCAACTGCCACAGGCACACATTTTCGCCTCCCTTCAGGTCGTCTTTAGGCTGACGAACACTCACTTTAATGCTACGTTTAAGGACAGATGATAAGTTTCTGCGGAACGATTTCTGGGAACTCTACTTGGGCTAAACGTACCGGCCAACAATCAGTTTCGATAAATTTCAGTTCTGTCGAAGCGTGAAGCCCCTTACCGTTAACAAATGTAAGCACTCAGGAGTAACAATATACGAAGACCTCAACTGGGTCCAACCTATCAATAATATTTGCTCTATCACTGAATAGAAGTTATGGTCCTCATGTCGCAAATTAAAACTCGATCCAGCCCCCGTAAAGTTCACGGCGTACTTAACAATAGTTACGCCTATGCTTGAATACGCAATCATCATATGGGACCCTCATCAAAAAGGATTTAATCATAAAAACAAGCGGGTTCAAGAAGTGTGGATAGATTTATTCTCTCAAAGTATTCGCGTACTCATTTTGTAACAGAGATGCTGCAAGAAGTACATTTACACCCCCTCTGTTCAAGGTCAAGCTTAAACAGCGGGCCTGTTTAAGCTTAAGCTTGAACAAGCTTAAACAGCGGAGTAAGCTTGAGCTCGGTCTGGTGGCGTTAGCAAAAAATACCAAGAAAAATCCCCTGGCGAGAGGCGCACGGCATGACCTTCGCGAAGATGAGTAGGCGGAGCTAAGTCTCGCTATGACGTCACCGCTTTCGCTGGCACCACTCGATCTTCGAGAACACTCTGCCTAGCGTTCGTGGCGTGGCCTCTCGCGTCCGCTTCTTTTCGCCAGTTCACGTGCGGTCCGCGCCTCACGCAGAGAGCACAGGACCGTTCCCGATACAGATGCCTAGTTCGTTCAGCCTGTTGCCGCCGGTTCTGTCTTGTGCTAACGCGGTTCACTTTGGGAGAGATGTGAAAACCCGCGGACAAAATGATCCGGGCCTGCCAGTCATGAAAAACATTCAGCGGCAAGTTTAAAAATCCATGCGAGGTGCAACAGCCGGGTCTCCGACGAAGGGAGAGATGGGGCCACAGAAGACCGAAGCAGAGAAAGCGTGGCGCGAAAGCCGCCACGCTGCTACTTGAGAACGGATGCGACGACTTCGGACCAATCCCGAATAACGCGCCGGCGAAGAGGAGATGAAACATCAGCGAGTTGCAGGAGATCCGGAGTTCAGAGCTCCCGTACACTGTACATAATTTAATGACTGAGTGCTCAGCCCCAGTCGAAAATGACGACGAGTGTTGTTTGTCGTATTTTCGCGTGTAGTACTGTCGTCTCGCCGTATTCTTGTCATGTCATGACTCTGATGTTCTGTCGTGGGTCGTATTCCTGTACAGTCTTTGATGTTCTGTCGTGCCGAATGCTTGTCTTGTCGTGATCCTGATGTTCCATCAGTAGTTGTACATGGTTCGAATGTTATTGCCCATGGTGAAGAGTGGCGTAAATGGCAGTTCTGTTGTGACTACAGGAATGTTTGTCATTGAGAAAATTGAATTTGTCGTGACGACAGAAATGTGTGTCGTAACAACAGATGGCTTTGTCGTAACAACAGGACTTCTGTTGTAACAACAAAGTTTTTTGTCGTACGACGAGAATTCTTGTTAGGTTTTTGCGATATTTCTATTGTGATTTTAGAGTGGGTCATTGCTCTATGGGGTCTAACGACGACACCACGCAGAAAACTGTACCGAGTCTTGAAGCATCAATATGCAGGAAACTTGGCCGAGTTTCCAAGCATAACCACGCACCAACTTAGTCGAACCAAGAATAAACAAGGTGGGGCTGCCAGCTCCGCTGTTTCCACAGCCTTGCACCACTAGTCTAAGCTGCTTTTTTGCAGAACAATGTGGGCAAGTATTAAGTGTGCTTCCATTTCACTTGATTGATTATAAGGTTTAACGTGCCGACGCTACACAGGCAGGGAGACGTGCGGTAGTGCAAAGTTCTGGATTAATTTTGACCACCTGGGGATCTTAGCGTGCGCTGAAATCTCGAACACACGGGTGTTTTCGCTTTTCCCCTCCATCAGAAAAGCGAGGTGTATTCCAGATTCAGTGGCTTGCAAAAGCTTTGCCTGTATAAACGTCTCATTCAAGAATTCTGTTAAGATTTTACCGGAGGGCTGAATCGAAGGACAAACAGACATGCAGGCAGGCAGGCAGGCAGGGAGGCAGACATACATACACATACATACATACATACATACATACATACATACATACATACATACATACATACATACATACATACATACATACATACATACATACATACATACAGACAAACATACATACATACATACATACATACATACATACATACATACATACATACATACATACATACATACATACATACATACATACATACATACATACATACATACATACATACATACATACATACAGACAGACAGACAGACAGACAAAAAGCT